>NW_027466185.1:13015000-13335000 GCF_046127955.1 Nelusetta ayraudi | reverse complement strand
ACTGTTCATACTGTCTGTGCGTTGTTTTATGTTATCGTTTTGCAAATCAGGTTGGTTTATGTGCATACGTGGCAGAAAACATTAAATCACCCATCTGATGCCTTTTATTTATGTTTTTGTGTGTCTGTTGTCCCTTGACAGGTTGAGATTCTCGCAGGGAAGGACAAGGGAAAACAAGGAAAAGTGATCCAAGTCTTCAGACACAGAAACTGGTTGATCCTTGAGGGACTAAATACAGTAAGGAAGTCCCATTCGTCTTCCCTAAACTTAATTTGACAAGACTTTCATTCCCACTTCATTTATATATTAATTTCAGGCAAATAATTATTTCATTAGGTTTTACATCCACTAGAGGGAGCGAGTGTATTTTTTCCCTCCCAGCACTGTTCTAGTATCAGCGTCTAATCAAAAGCCACTTGGATTCGATTTTTGTTTTCTTTGTAGCATCACAGGTATGTTGGGAAAACTCCAGATTACCGCGGGACCTACATTGCTGCTGAAGCTCCCATCCTGATGCGTCATGTCAGCCTCATTGATCCTGCTGACAGGTAATAGCAAACTGGTGAAACTGACCTTTTGCTTGATATTCGTAAAATGAGTGATTTTTTTTTCATCATCATATTGCTCTCTCAGGAAGCCCACCGAGGTAGAGTGGAAATACACAGAGGAAGGTGAGAAGGTCCGAGTGTCAGTCAGGACGGGCCGAATCATTCCCAAGCCGGTAGTGGAACGACGAGACGGCATCGTGCCACAGCAATGGAAAGGTGAGACAGTCAGTGTGTGTGCTTTGATTGAACTTTATTCCTTGTCCAAAACACACAGCATCAGCATCACACAGGTGGAGGTAATGACAGTGATACATTTTTTTTAAGATTTTGCTTGGTGTTTTCATTTCTGCCTTCTCAGATGGTCCCAAAGACACAACTCCAGAAGACGCCCTTGAAAATACCTATGTTCCATCGCTTAAAACCTTAGAAGAGGAAGTGATGGAGAAACTTTGTATCCAGGAAACCAGGAGGCACCGAACATCCTACTGGTACTAAACAGAGACATGTGCACAAGGTATCGCTTCGTTCAAATTGCATCTGGAGGCAGCGTGCTGATCTGTTACCTTAACAGAAAGACTTGAAGAAAAACATTCAGTGAGGGTGACATGGAATTGATCTGGGCTGGGCATGAGGATCTTCCAGTTGGTGTTTCCAAGCAGGATTAGCAGGACATTAAAACCCCAGGAACATGTCTGGAAGTACGACTTCTAGGGCTTGTGCTGTGTATTTTGACAATGCATCCTAAATATGTATAATATTGAACAAAAGTGAAATTGACTCACAGGCTTACATGTGGTTATATGAATCATTTTTAAGTTGGTCAGTGTTTATCATGTGCTTCACATTCGAGTCAATAAACCGGTAAAACAATAGTTAATCTTTTGTGTTTTTCTTTGATTTGTGAAGCAACCCACATTTTTAGATGCAATTAAAAATAATAAAATGGAAATTTTAAAATTCAATAAAGATGGAAATATGCAATTAAACAACATACTCAACACTTGTTCGCCTTGTTCTCGAAGTCCGGTAAAATGAAGAGAAAAGAAATTGGCGATGCATTATAATCCCTAAACTGAAAGCCAAAAGGAACCTACAGTAGCTGTGATGGCTTACTCAACAGAGACTGTTGGAAACAGATCTAAAGGATAGCTTAGACTTAATGTACATAAAACACAGCAATCATTTTGTGAAGAAGTAAATAGATAGAACATGTGGTGCAGTATGTTGTAATTTGCTTTTCATAAAGTCCTGTTTTTCTACTCTTTGAAAAAAAAAAAACGGTTCTTAATTCATTCCTTTAAGTTATACATATGTAAGGGTGTCATGAGGCACTGTGTACTCGTTGGACACCGTACAGAAGGCCAGGGCATTTTTTGGATACCTCAAATCACATATTTTAACCCACGAATGAGTGTCCGCCTGATAGTACTCTGCTTTAAGTGACCCACCTTTACCATAATATTGGCCAACAACAAACTGAAAAGACGAATTGTATGAGAGACAGCTATGCCCACTAATTCCACCAACAACTAACAGGCGATCCTCAACTATTGCCATCCCAAAGTTGCTGCGAGGTGACAACACTAATAAGCCAAACGTTTGTCTCAGGGTTGTAGGCCTCAACGTTGCGTAGGAAGAAACGGCCCTCAAAGCCACCAACCTATCAGAACAAAAACACAATTTGATTTGTTTAATTTTCCATAAGATTTTTTTTTGAAGTTCATTAGATTTTTTTTAATCAAAAGTTTTGTTCTCAATGCCATTAACATTTTTGTTATGTAAAAAGTTGTATTGGCTCATGCACTTACGGCAAAAATTTGGCTTGCATTGGCGATTACTCCCAAACCAATGTGTTTTTTGCTCATTGGTGAGATTGATGTCCATTGGTCTGCTTCTGGATTGTAGGATTTGCATATAGTATATATGTTGTCTCATATGATCTCACCTTATTGTGCAGTGCTGTGCAGCTGGCATTGCTCCTCGCTATGTTCATTGGGGCAGTGGCAGCCCACTTGCTGGTCTCTAGGCTGCAGCGCTCAGTGCTTCTCTCTGAAATGCTGCTATTGAAACCATCCATTGCATAAGTTTGTCCATTTAGCAAGGCCACGCTCACATAGCCACGGCAGGAGTTCATGGGTGCAACATTCTACCACGTGCACGTGCCCACGTCAAACTTGCACACACTCTTGAGACTCTTGTTCCTCTGATCTTGCCCACCAAAGACACCAAGTAAATACACACATTGTAGAAAACAGTGCCGTGGTGGTAACGAGCTTCCATGTCGTTATTCACTTTGATCCACTTGTGTACATGGAAATCATATGTAACAATGCCACTATCTAGTGAGATTGTGTGGCCTCCAACGGCTAACAGAACAGCTGAAGGGAGACGAGGGCGAGCGCCAGTGTTACGAGCATACACAGGAGGATAGTAATCCATCATCCGGCCTTGAAGACACAAGGCGTCAATCCCCATTTTCAGGCACTGATTGTCGTTTCTCAACAACTCCTTCTTTCGGATAATTGTACTGATGAACTCTGAACTTGTCAAGGCCAGCCGGACCTGCACAGGTTACGGGATAATGGCCAGTCACCATTTTGCTGCTGTAATAAGGGTAATTAATATATTACTAATATATTAAATCACTTTATTATTGTGTGTGTGTTTGACAAAAAATACTCTAAAAGGAATAAGCCCAAGAACTAAAAAAAACAAACCGTTTTAATAGCCTGGACTGATTTCTGCTAACAGTTAAAAAAAATCCTTGTGATTTTAGTCCATTTGGCAGTTTCCTGTCACCCTGTCATGCAGGGTGGCGCAAATCTTTCTATCCTTCAATCCATTTTTCTAAAAAATTAAAACTGCCTATCCCACACGCGGTGTGACAATTTTGGATTCGAATAGATAAGATAACTGTTGCAGTAATTATTGAAGAACCATCAACCAGTAGTTAACACTGTGCAAATGTAGATAAAGAACATTACCTTTGAGAAAAGCTCACCAAAGTATTGTTTCCTCTCTTCTGTGTCATAGTTGATCCATCGATTGGCAGCTGTATACACATCTGCCTCATCTCTTACCACAATCTCGTCGCTACAAAGAATGTTGCAGAGTTCCATGCAAAAACTCATTAGTGAAGGCAACGTCTCCGAAGTTTGCCAGAATGCCTGAATGCCTTGCTTTGCATTACATTTCTGGGCAGCGGCAGACTTTGGTAAGGTGCCAAATCAACATAAAAATGAGTCAATTCCTAAAGTATGATTAATCTTTTAAACAAAAATACACTCAAAATTTCCTTAGGGCTTTTGCTCATTGACTATATTAACAGTCTGTTTTTGCCATGTCTACACAACTAATTAACTGAATATTTTTTTAATCTTCAGTCACAAAGTGCTGCAGCAGAAGCATTACACAATACTACAAATTCACAATATTGTTTATGGTCTTTTTATTTATTCAGAAGGTAGAAGATCATCAAGTCCATGACGTGATCAAAATACTAAACCGAGCACAGTTGCTGAAGCCCATGTAGTTTTCTGTAGTCTCACCCAGGAGAAACTAATGGCTCCAGTATCCCCCACGTAAGAGCATCTCCAGAGATGTGGGGCTACCTCAGCCTCTCAGAGGAGGAGCTGTTCAGCGCTGATCTTTCATCTTGGCCGGGTTCTGTCGTCCACTTGGTCTCTGATTCCTATCTGTGTCCATTCCACAACCCTGAGCTCACTCTGTACAAGTGATGTTGGGAGGATGTTTGAACAACTGAGCCTCAAGAAAGTAAACAAATAAAAACATGTTTTTTTTCAATAAGTCAGATAAAGTAGTATTTATGATAACATATTGGATTCATTGAGCTTCGATCATGAGGTCATGAAGTAGCTACAAAAATGTAGCCCTCCTTCAGTGCTAATTTCTGGTCAGTGCAGTCACATCGGGGCAGATGGCGTGGACTTCTGGCGAGTGGTCGAGTGCAGCACCTTCCCCTACCAGACTGGTCCCTCCTGAACCAGTGTGCCTTGCCATCCATGCGCTTGGCCTCCGAGAGGGAAGAAAAGCAGTCAGTCAGCGGAAACTGGTTTCTGAGGTTGTTTTGCCTCTACGGAAAGAGGGGTGGTGGTGGTGGTGGTGGTGGTGGTGGGGGGGGGGGGTGAAACAACTGGTTGTCTCTACTTCTTCTGCAATGAGCGTTGCATGGGTCTCAGTGTCCTATTACACCAATGCGAAGTTAGTAAAGAAGGACCTTTGTATTGCTTCAAATTACTTTTGCTTTTTTCCTCTCGCCCTACTTTCATACTTGACACACACAAAGACCATCTGCAAAAAGCCTGAAGAATGCCCCTCTCATAATTCTCCACTTTGTGGTGAGGTGACTGCAGTTCTGGTAATACAGTTAAATGAAACTGCTGAACATGACTCAGGCAGTATTAAGCAAAAAAAAAAGAAAAAAAAAGATGCAGGACTCTGTATTTTAGCTGAGTCACATTGTGCCTTTAAGCTATCTGAGCCAATTGATTCCACATGTGGATGCAGGTTGCAAGTGCTCACAAATGTGCTCTTGTTCCCAAATTGTTTATTACAGGAGGTAATTAAAGCAGCTTTGTACTTTCAATTACTTATTTCCCAATCTTACGTCCTTCATGGGACGGTCTCAGTGCATGTTTGCTGTGTGTTTGATCAGAAACACAAAATCTCTTGTGCGAAGGCAGAGAAGTCAATAAGCTGCTCAACATCTTTCAGTTGTTCTGAAAGATGTAACAAACGCAACATTTCAGCGTTGCTCTCGAATCGCTTGATGATCTCAACCAAGCTACAATATAATGACAGTGTCTAATTACAGGTCAGCTCTTTGAGTACTGCTGGAAAATGTGATGTTAGCTAGCATGCAGGCCTGAGGCATGGATTCCAGACCTTGGTGCAAGTCTGTCTATTTTGGATTTTATTTAGTCACTGAGCACTCTTCAGTCGGATCCCAATATGTCATGGTTTGTTTCTGGAACAAAAGGGTAAAACAAATGCATAAGGTTTTCTATCCATCTAAAGATCTAAAACTGAGTACTGTGGTTATAAAGTTTATACACAGTAGCCTTCTACCTTATCTATATTTATATTTTATGCAAGGTTATATTCTAGATTTTTTTTTCTTTTTTTTCTGAAATAAATAAACGTTGTGGTTAGCGCTGTCACATCACAGCAAGAAGAGGGTGGGTTTGATTCCGGGTCTGGGACCTTTCTGTGTAGAGTTTGCATGTTCTCCCTGCGTCTGCCTGGGTTCTCTCCGGGTTCTCCAGCTTCCTCCCACAGTCCAAAAAGAATGCATGTGAGGTGAATTGTGAACTCTAAAGTGAGTAAGTGTGTGTGTGAGCGTGCAAATGGTTGTTTGTCTCTATGTGGCCCTGTGATGAACTGGCGACCTGTGAAGGGCGTCACCCTGCCTTCGCCCTATGACAGCTGGGAGAGGCTCCAGCAGACCCTGAGCTCAGGAAGAAGCGGGTATTGGAAATGGATGTTAATAGCATTCATATTTCATTTAAACATTGAAGTAAGTTTTACCCATTTTGTATTTAATACTGAAGCAACAACTTAGCTGAAGATTGAGCGTAATGCTCCCCCCCCCCCTTTTTAATATCACAGTGTTTTGGTTTAACATGTTCCCAAGTCCTCTTTTTGTTCATGTAATGTATATGTACTAAATTATTTAATCTATACCATTTTAAATGTATTTTCAATGTAACAAACATCTGTTGTACTCATTCTTAGATCGGTTAGAACACAGAGCATCCATCTTGACAAACTCCAATCAGTCAGTATTTTACCTAACTTTAGTTGCTGACGTTAGACCAGGGGTGGACAAACATTTTGACTCGTGGGCTACAATTTGACAGAGGGGCTGGACCAGAAGCAGATGGATAGAGTGGTTTGGTGACCCACCTCATTGGAGAAAAGAATGTATCATGGGATATGTAGAAAACATGTACTTCCATGTCACTTCAAAATGAACAAAAGAGTTTCAAAAATATCTGTCTTTGAAGTGCGACTTAATTTAGCTCTTTATTGAGAAATTACTCTTCAAATACTGAATAAATTATGAAATACAGCTATATTATTATGTCCAGCCCCCACCCACCACACACATTGGTTTTGCATGCAGCAGAAAGGATTTTGTCTTACAAGTCATTCTTGCTGATCAGTAATTAAATGACCTGTGGCGCTGACCGACTGCCATCTGGCTGGATAGAACAACCCCTCTGGTCCACAAGTGTTGAGTTTTCGCTCCCTGACAGTCTCACTTCTGTCCAGGTGTCAAATTCCTTTTGGCTGTGAAGCACTGACTGCTCCAGCCTGTGGGAATGATGACGCCCAGAAGGCATAAGTCACTCTGACTGAGTGGGTAAAGCCGGCAGCACAGTAACAACTCAAAAAAGGAAAACCAGTCAGCGTAGTTAAAACCCACACCGAGTGTTTGGCAGAACGTCTCGGAACATCTGAGCAGCTCAACTTCCCTTGCAGACGGCGACGTGTGCAGAGGTTACTGTCAGGATTAGTCAGACCCGCCAGATCATCAGTTGTAGAACTAGTCTGTCAGCAAAACGTCATAATATATTGCAGTTAATTCGGGACAGATTCAGCCATGAGTGTCCTATTTGAAGGAAAGCTATGATTTTATTCCTTGCCCAGTTCTACCGCATTTTGGCCAACTCCACTGGAGTGCTCAGGGTGGGGATGTGTGTCCAAGGCACCACATGATGGAACAGGTGCCAGGTCGAGATCTGCATGCTGCCAACTGAGATCTGTACGCACCTTGTGGGAGTGAACGCCCACTTTATCCTGCAAGATACGCACAAATCTCGACAGTGACACTGGCGACATGAGCAGAGGTGAGACAGGTCAGACCTTGTCAGTCTGCAACATTTTATGTATTACTATTAATTCAGGAGGAGAGATATAACCATAAGAGTCCTTTCCTTGCAGGAAAACTATGATTAAAGGCGTATTCGACAATAATTTGTGCTCTACCACAGTCTCCTCGACTCGACACTGGGCAACTCCACTGGAGTGGTCTGCATGCGGACGCGTCCAAGGCACTTCGTTATGAAAGGCTCTAATTTTCTCTGCCAACATTTAAGGACTGCTGGTTCCACTGTTTGAGTAATACACATTTTTTCCTTGAGAAGCATTGGGGTGCATACACATTGGATCAGATAAGTTGCGGCAGTGGATCGTTTATTGCTACTAATCAGACATTGTCTTAATTTCATTGGTCCCAGATCAAGTGTAAAAAAAAAAAAAAACTCCTCAAAACGCATTTGTGAATGTCTGGAGCAGAATCTTTCCTTTACACGTCACACGGACGGTGCAGCAAACGGCTCCCCAGCAAAGTTGCTTGTGTTGTGTTTTCGTGTGAAGCGATGCGTATTTGGAGTTTGTGCCGTCAGCTCTCGCCTCCCGTCACGGTGATGTGCTGCAGCATTAGCAGACTCACCTGCACCAGACGACGACGTCTCAGTCAGCTCAGCCCGCTTTACGCAGCTGACCCTGAACGCATCTGTCTGAGTGGCATGCAGAGCAGAAACATTTAATGATTATAAAATATTGTTTTGTTACCTTGGAAATATAAAAAAAAAAATTGGCGGCTTCTCATGACGTCTCTCTCTCTCTCTCTCTCTCTCTCTCTTCCCCCCTCCACCTCCTCCCTCAGTGGGCAGCTCTGGATTTTATATCGGGCTTCCCAAGTCTCACAAGCTCCTCTCGATTTCTGTCTGAGCCTCGCACTGAAGTCTTGGCTCAGACCTCCTTCTCTAGCTGCAGAGCATCCCGAGCTGCGCTCTGCAGCCCCCCGAACCCCACCGACCGACAGGGACAGTCGCAGTGCAGCAATCTGAGAGCAGCTGACGGGATAATAGTTATCACAGCCAAGAAGTTCATCCCGCCCTGCATCAGCAGAAATGCTGCCCCGCGGAAGCCGGTAGGTTTTTATTTAATTTAATTTTTTTTAAATTTTTTTTTAATTTTAATTCTTTTTTTAAAACTTAGATTTGTTTTTATCAGAGCTCTTGGAATGTCAGACGCTTACAAACGTCCACCACCATTTTATTGGAGTATCTATGTATTTTCCTCTATTTGTTTCCCTGCATTTAGAGCACTTGGTTCTTTTTAAAATTATTGTGTTTCTGCAATTTCGTGTTTAATGGTTTTGCCACCTCCTACGTTATTACGGATCAGTCCTTGAAGAATCGCGGACCGTTTTAACTTTAAAGATACAGCCAAAAGCGCCAAGGCACACCCTGTGTCTTGAATATTGCTTTTCTATTTTATTTTATTTAGTTATTTTTAAATGATCTTAACGCGTTTTCCTCCTGGACGGAAGCAGAGGGAAGCAGAGATGCTACCTGACCTATGCTGCAAATCGCCCCATGTCCCACCCCACACCACCCCACCCCCTCGTGATGCCCTGCAAGAAAAGCAGCTTTTGACTTAAGTGCACTTATTTCTGTTAGTTCCCCCCTCTTCCAGCTCTGGGCGGAGGTGGTTGTCAGTCCGGGACAGGTGGAGGATGGGGATGGGGTCAGTTTCACTTTCACCACTTTGGTGGTTCACTGATTCAGTCGTTTTGATGAGATGCTGAATCTGTCAGCTTGTGTTTCTATATATTTAGTAAAGTTTGCTGTTCTTTTTTTAATATTGCCGTTGTTTATCAAGTGCCAACTACACCAAAGCAAATTCCTTCCAAGTGTAAAAGTAAAAAAAAGAAAAGAAAGTGCCATGTGGTAAATGGTAGGAAACACAATATAGCCCCTTCACTGTAAGGTGCTTGACCAGTAAGGTTTCTTGACCTCGTCTTGAATAGTATTGTGCAATGACATGGATGGTACAAGGCAGTAGGATGACCTTCAACTCTGTGCTACCAAGCAGGATGAATACGTTGGTTTGCATTTGGTAACCCTATTAAGTGAGAATTTTAAGACTTTGTAAAGTTTCCATCTTGTACCCTTGGATAGATTCGCCAAGTTCGTCACTCAAAGGTCAATATGAGAAACTTTAAACCAGTGCAGCATCTGCAGAGTAGACTGCAGACTGACCAGTGCCTCCTCATGCCTTGCTGAAACCTTTTAGCTGAAATCAGTTTTTGGCTTTTTGACAGAAAAGACCCTAATGAAAGGCCTCTAGGCTTCCACAACAGGCAGCAGTGTAGTTAGTTTGTCAGTACAGCAGAGGTATGATGGAGGTCTGAGCAGCGGCTTTATTGTATGTTAATTGATGTGACGTTTGAGAGCATTGACAAATAATACATTCATGTGTTTTTAACACGTTTGTCTGCAGGTACTTTGTTGTACTCCCCACAAAAGAAGTACACTCGGTGGCATTGATTTCTGGCTTGACTTCTTGTTTCTGTCGCCGAAGTGTGCAGAGCTAGGGACTGCATGGCAACGGTGGGCCCAGAGCACAATGGGAGCCAAAAGATCCACAAGATAATGTGGCGCAGCCTCGATTTTCTCCTATGCCCTCACTCTGAATGCACAAGGGTCGTATACGAGCACGCTGTCAATTCGAAACAGCATGCAGTGTCCTTACGTGGCCCTTCCTTTCATCGGAGCCGATCCAGAGCCATTTAAAACGTCTTTTTTCAGGCCTTGAAAAGGGGAGAGCGAAGCAATGGAGGAAAAATCAGCCGAGTGTGCCAGCGTCCCGTCCTTTAATTTCCCTCCCCGAGGGCCTTTTGTACGGGAGTCGGTATGGAGTGAAAGCACAGTGTGCAGCTGTCCTGCTGGCCCGCGGCTCCGCTGTTTGTGAGGCGTTTTCTTGTCAAGAATACTAATAGTGAGAGCAGCCCCGTGTAGCCCGCCCAGCCGGCAACCAAACAGACAGCTATTATCCCCTCATCAAAGAAGGCCATTTTAAGTGGACACAAGTTAATGAGCTGTGTATGCGCGGACACGCGGGAAAGATGTTCGGTGTAGAGGCGCAGAATAAGTCGACTCCACCTCTTGTTTGACCATTTCTGCTGCCATTTTTAGGTACCCGCTCTCTCGGTACACTTATAAAACTATTAGCACCTGGTGCCACAAGCGTGTCAAATCAAGTTCAGACTTTTAACTCAATATGCTTAGATTACACAGAGAAAGAAAAAAAACGTTAAAAAAAAGCTACACGTGTGAAAACCAACATGCAGAAATTCTTTTTTAAATAAATGCATTGTTAATTAATCTCCATCCTTTATACTCATTGCACTTTTACTGTGTCACAATTTCATGTGCAGGACGTAAATGGGATGTGACACATACCACCTACATAGGCAACTGCTCTCATTGAATGAAATGAAATCAATGAAATATTTATTTGGTCATTCCATATAAATTAAAGACAATACCACTTCCCAATACACCCATTCCTAATATGCCAATTCCCCAAATTAGTTTTCCACCAGTAGAAAGAAAGGCTTCACCTTTATAAAGTGAACTGATCAACAAAAACAACAGCAATAGGATTCAAACACATTCCATCATTCTGATCACCAGAAGTTTGGAGCTTGAGCGTGGACATTTTACATGAAAGGAACATTTGCAGCTTCATTGTGGCCGTCTCAGCCTCCTGACTTAATAACAGGGCTGGACTGGTGATGGAGAACTGGCGCGACGCCGTCGGCCTGAGACGCTGTGTCATTAGCTCCTGGAGGTGATGAATAGCTTGTGGTCAGGAGCTTGTGCTGCCAGCTTCCTCCCCTGAAAAAAAAAAACCAAGAGAGCTCGCTCTTTGCTCCGTGGTTGAGGTTTTTTTTTTTCGATACACAGTCGTGTGTTGTTGAGACTGAGATGCGGAGATTTTTGCTTTCAAGTTCGGATGTCTGTCGCAACAAAGTAGCCAAAAATAGCAGGTTACTGTGACTTACAGACTTCAAAGCATGCCAAATTGGGACTCAAATGTATCCTCGGATTACGGCATTCAAGGAGATAAACTTTGCTAAAATTACAGTCTACACTTTAAAATGACAATTGCTCTGATGACTTCATAAATTCCACTTGACTATTGGTCATTTTTATTCAAGGCATGCAATGTTATACTCGCTATTCGTAGCCCTTCTGTGTTGTACATTACAAATGTAATATTCATGACATCCAAAATGAGCAATTGCTGTGTGTATATTACCTGAAAATGGGTTCTTTCATTATCATCTATGTCTCTCCTATGTTTAGAGTGGGACAGCTAGATTCTTTGTTTTACATGGTCCCTGTTATGTCTTACACAGATTTTCTTTTAATCTGTATTTCTCCTCAGACATGTGCAAACAATCCCACTTCTCTTGGCCGTCTGCGGCCTCACTCTGTGCTTCCCCACCCGGACTCCTCCTCCTGCAATCGGTAATCTTACATAGATCGCTATTAGCACTTATTTCCCATTCAGCATGAAGCAAAGCGCACATAGGGCTTAAAGGTGCACTTAAAGTCAAGATCCATCATGGTTAGCAACCTTACCAAGCCTCTCTGCTCTTCACGCTCCACCTGTCCCCCTTATCTCTTTCCCCTGTACCCCTGCAGAGGATGTCCAGCACCTGGAGGTGAAGGTCCCCATTTTCGGTCCCATTTCCACTCCTCTGGGCAGCTCAGCCTCAATCCCCTGCTCGGTGTCTCTGTCCTCCTCGCCTGCCACCTCCTCCACTGCTGCGCCTCGGGTCAAGTGGTCGGTGGTGTCCGGCGACGTGGAGACTGAGATCCTTGTGTGGCGGGGTGACAGGGTGAAGGTAAACGAAGCGTACAAAGATCGCGCCTGGCTCAACTACACCTCCTTCCCTGATGATCTGTCGCTGTGGCTGGGAGATTTGCGCTCCAGCGACTCGGGCCACTATCGCTGCAAAGTGCAGCAGGGCCTGGAGGACGCCAGTGCCCTCATAAAACTTACGGTCAAAGGTAATAAAGATACTTTGCATATAATCCTTTTTCTTATCTGCCTCTTATTACTGAGCTGAGCTTACTTCAGCATTTGTATGTGTGTGTGTGTGTGTGTGTGTGTGTTTTCAGGTGTTGTATTCCATTATAGAGATGCTGCAGGTCGCTATGCATTTTCCTTCCAGGAAGCACAACAGGCTTGTGATGCCATCGGGGCACAGATTGCCACCCCTGACCAGCTGCTGGCTGCCTACCATGATGGCTATGAACAGTGTGATGCAGGGTGGCTGGCTGACCAGTCTGTCAGGTATCTGATTAGCCAGCGATGCTCACATGTACAACTCACACTTCAAATCTGCCATGGCAGGATTCCAGAAGATACACAAGTCTATTTTTGATGCACTAACTCAGAGATGCCACTGCTTATTGCAGATACCCAATTCAAGTGCCTCGTAAAGGTTGTTATGGAGACATGAATGGCAGTCCGGGAGTGAGAAACTATGGAACGATGGACCGAGATGATCTTTATGATGTATACTGTTACATTGAGGAGATGCAGGGTAAGAAAATTATTTAATGCTCTTCTACGAAATACACAACATACATTTTTATAACCACAGTGCTTTGTCAGGTGGAATATACGTTAACCTAATTTATCAAGTTAAGTTGCAATTTCGCCATAAAATACGACAAAAACGGTTGACAGCTAACATTCTGTGTTTGTAGGGGAGGTTTTTCACGACATCGTCCCGCAGCGCTTCTCATTTGACAAAGCACAGTCGCACTGCAGAGACACAGGAGCGGAGCTGGCCACGACGGCACAGCTGTACTTGGCGTGGAGTGAAGGTCTGGATCGGTGCAGCCCCGGCTGGCTGTCGGATGGGAGCGTCCGCTATCCCATCACAACACCTCGAGAGCGTTGCGGTGGGCCTCAGGCGGGGGTCAAAATCGTCTACCACTTCAGAAACCAAACCGGCTTCCCGCATCCTTCAAGCCTTCATGATGTATATTGTTTCAGAAGTGAGTAATTTGTCTCTGAGGAAATAGCGCAAAGCAGATATGAAATTATGTTGCAAATGTAAACATTTTGACACTCATCTGCCCTCTGTAGGTTATGGTGAGTCTAATACAGACTCTCCCATGGATTACACGGCGACAGAGCCGGAAGAATTTGGGCAAAATGTTGTTATTCTCATGGAGGCTGATCAGGAGCTGCAGCTGAACCCACGCGGCGCAGAAGAAGTGGAGCTCAAGGCTCAACGGGTTGTTGCATCTTTTCCCATCTATCCCGGACCTTCCAACGAGGCAGACCAAGTTGCTGCGCAGCCAGCATCACCAGAGTTTTCCATCAATACCACACATACAACAGAATCTCTTCAGGCAACGGATGAGGTTTTGTCTCCCACAGAAATGACTGTGGAAGACCCTCCGCGGCCCACAGCTCTGATGAGCATTACCACTAGGATGACAGAAACATATGCTCCCCCACAAAGCACGTCATCTCTACCCACTGTTTATAACGAGACAGATCCCCACCAAAGTTTGAAACTCACCTTCTATGAGTCCGAGCATGAAAGCACCACAGAATTCCCCAAATCCCCAAATGGACCTCACACACAGAGCCAGCCGGTGCCGAATGGAAATCCCATGATTGATCTTCGGCCGTCTGAAAGACCAGAGGTATCTGAAGAAATATTACAAAAAAGCAAGTTGGATTTTGGCAAAGCTCAAGCCAATCTCAGTGAGAGGGACAGTGGTCACACTCAAGGAGGAAGGCCAACAACCCTACAGCCCATGGTTCAGGAGAAGGAGGAAGAGGAAAAAGCTGAAAAACCTGTTGAGATTTATCTTTCAACTCAGGCCTTCAAAGAAGTGGATGAGTTTGTCACACAAGTACCACAAACTACGGCTTCGCCCATAATGGATCGAACCTCAGCGTGGGCACCCCTGGATGGGTCTGGAGATGTTTCTCAAGGTATGTCAAACACAAGTTGCATGTAGTCTTACGTGGATCAATCTCTAATGGCAGACAATTGAATTAGTTATTATAATTATTCAATCATACTGTTGTAAACCTTACATAGTTAAATTAAATTGTAAGACACTTTTATACTGGTTTGTAAGTCAACATATGGCTGGCAAAAATGTGGATGCACTCAGGTTTTTGTAATCCTACGCTGACATCACAGCTGATATTAAGAAAGCCATGAGATTGACACTGCAAATGGGGGGTTGACACCAGAGCGGCATTCCTGAAAAATGTTTCAAGGGTGCTGCTGAAGTCACCTGCTTTCTGCAGCAGCAGAGGGGTTATTGTACAGTACTTATCCAATTTATTATCAGGTTTATTATTATGAGGTTTACTAGAACACAAAAAATATGCCTCTCTCCCGCTGGGTGTGAACAAATCTTACGCATCAGAAATTTATAGTATCTCAAATTAATCAACACTTAAGTTTCCTTCATTGTTTTAATAGCTGAAGCACAGACATGACAGTAGCATTCAGGATCTCATCTAACCCATTGCATTAAATACCTTTTTATCTAAATTAAAGTAAATATTACATATTTTCTCTTCCAGAAAAAGGCTTTGAAGTGGACTCAACCAGACTTTTTTCAACAAGTCCTCCTCACAGCTTCACAACTCAGCCATCACCTTCAGCTTCAGCGAGCATTGCTCTGACAGAGTCTTACACTGCTCCCCCTAGTTTGACACATTCATCTGCATCAAATTCTTCTGGCAAGGTGCAATTGGATGCCTTCCCCACAGTGTCGCAGGAGGGAAGTACAAGCTCAGAAAATGAGGACACCATCATGCTGGACAGTGAGGAAAATCATCTTAATCTAACAAATCTCTATTCTGGAATTAGCTTTGTAACTGCAGAGTCTTTGGAAGAGTCAAATGCCTCTCAAATCCTGCCTTATAATGCAACTACTGAGAGTGCTCAAACATCAGGATATAGCGTCTATTTAGATATTGCAGCGACCGAATATGAAGAAGCGAGTGGACATGAACTTGGCACAGCTGTCAAAGTCCTTGGAGACGATGTTAAAATTTCAGAATTTGTGCAAAAAATTGTGAATCTCAGCAATATAAAGGAGGGGGCAGATAAACTTGACATATCATTTCAACAGGCGGTTACAGTTTACGCAATCACTGAAGAAGAACTCAAAATGCCTCCAACGCTACAGTTGGCAGAGGCTTTGTCTTCCCTGGAAGATGACAGTGTTGGCCTCAGCCTTAAGGAGGAAGCTAGTGTCGCAACAACAGTCATTGATCGAGAACAAAAAAATGTCTTTTCGACACCCAAAGTAGAGGATGAGGCTTTCTCCTTATTGAAGGAGGATGCACACATCACAGGAAGTGGAAGTGGAGAAGTTAATGTCGACCAAAACCTTGAAGAAAAAGAAGAAGCTATTACACCAACTGTATATTTTGAAGAAATAGAAGCCAACATATCCTCCATTGTTGAAGGGGTTTCCCCAAATCTTGCAGTACAAGTCGAGGTTATACCAACAGTTAAGCACAAGGAAGATTACGAAGCATCCCCAACCCATAACAATGCCAAGGTTGTTTCTTCACTGAAAGAGGAAGTTAGCATTACCCCAAATGCCAAGGGTGAATCTAGATTTGTACCAGTAGTCACTGATGAAAGAGAACTCCCCATTGACCCAACTCTTGAGATTGTTACCCTTTTCCCTGATTTTAATGCCAATATTGCCCCAACACTTAAAGATGAAACTATGGTAATGCCAACAGTTGCCTGGGAAGAAAATTATAACATAGTCAGTGCAGATGATGATAGGAACTTTGCCACAAGCTTTGAAGAGGAGGTTAATGTTGCCCCAATCCTTAAACAGGAAGCCATGGCCACACCAAAAGCTACAGAGCATGAACGCGGCAACATTTCCCCCACCAGCGATGAGGGTAATCATGCCCGAACCCTTGAAGATGATGTCGTGCCAACATTTGCCCCAGAGGAGGAAGCCAACATTACTCCAACGAGTTCAGAAGAACTGAACCGTGAGGGGGGGTTCAGTTTCTCTGCCCGTAGTTCACAAACATCTCACTGGGCGACTATCACCACTGGACACCCAAAGCCTGTGAACAATCCAGATAGCAGTAGGAAATTCTCCTCAGTCACCACCCATGCAACTCCAGATTCCTTGTGGAAAACAAAACCTACAATGAAGGCGAGCACCACAACCATAACAACCACCACACACTGGTCCAAACGTGCCTGGAGCCCAACCACTCCAGCAACAAAGGTCTCCCACAGGCCAGCGGAGGCCCACAAGGTGACAACCTTCATGCCGCCAGTGGAGCACGGCGCGGCAGACGTTGAGTTTAGTTTTACCCATTCACCCAACTTGCTTATCTTACCCAATGAGGGGGCAGCTGTAGGCGGGACAGGGAAAACCTCAGGTAATGTGAAAGCCACTTTCATCAGCTTAACTATCCTCCTCTTGCTACTCGACGCAGTGATGTACTAAAAATCCTTCGTGGTTTGTCCTCTGCCCCCGCCTGCTACATTTCCTGTAAAACACTTCCCCTCCTCACCCTTCTGACCCCCTCTGCTTCACCTCAAAACTCCCTACTTCTCTCCTTGAGACTCTACCTTCCCTTCAAGATACTCACCTTGGGACAGCTCCCATTTGTCAACTATCCAGTTTTTGTTATGCATGATTATTACTCCCTCACCCTGAGACTGACTTCTGTGAAGTTATATAGCTGTATGTTCATGGTCTTTCTTTCCCCTCACAATAACTGATGGTATTAGTAAGAACTGAAGAAGAACAAGAAATTATGTTTCTTGGTTATAATGAATGCATCTTTCTCATGAACAAGTCATTCTACTTTGCCCTCAAAAGTGTCTTTTTAAGGTGTAGAAAATAACTTGCATGATTAAATGCTACAATCTGAAAAGATGAATATGTAAAACGACATCTTGCACTCTTGTAGACTTTTTTTGCTAACTTGGACAGTGGAATAGCAGAAGCACATAATGTTATGTGTATGAGCACAAATGATATTGAGTGTTGATTTGCAAAATGAAGAATTTATCACTCTAAAGTGTTTGATACTTATGTGCCACAGAGATGAAAGTTGTATTTTAGTGTGCAGCACTGTGTAAAAATTACCCTTTTTTTTTTTTTACTCTTTGATGATTTACCTCATCATCTTTAAAAAACAACATTTAATTCTGGTTTCCTTAAGTCCCTATAAGTAAAATTTGTAATTTGTCATAACGTCATATCCTGGCGTAGTATGTTGAATGGAGGAAGGTTTCTACTAAGACAAATTTTTGGGAAGATTCTGTATGCATGGAAAATGTAAGCCAGAATTTGAATTCTAAAACTAGCCAAATTATCATTTTGAAAATAATCTTATAATAATCTGTCTTCTTTTTAGTTTCAAGAAATCTCCACTGTGAGTTAAAAATGCACTCACAGCCTCTGTAGGTCAGCACAATCCTTTAGTAAGAAGTTTTTCAGACAGAGATGTGTTTTAATTTGTAAAACTTTGCCTTAATAAATTACAGTTCAGTCCACGATGGGGCTTTTGCAGTTTTCCTCTCATTTAGTCTAAGTTTAAGTGCTACCACAGAGCAGTGATTTGCTGCAGACGGGGCACAGAATGACCGTGGTAAGCTAACTACAAAGTGGGAAGCTCATTTTACCACCTGTTGGCAATTTAATGTGTGCTCTTCGGAGAAAACTACACAGACAAAAGAAGAAATTGTGGTCTTTTGGAGAAATTAAACCAAGGGCCTTGTTTCTGGGCAAACATTAAAATTGAGCTCTTTGATCATTGTAACGATGCTATGTCAAGTTGAATTATGTCTTTATTTTCAGTGTATATCTTTTTCATTTGACTTGAGCACAAAGCTGTGATTGCAGTCACAGGCAGTGAGGGATGAACAGAGAGGCATATGAGTCCATAAAGTAACGATACCAAACAAACCAAATAATAAAAATGCCTGATGTAGTATGGACTCACATTCGGCCCTTGCTAATATTTTTAGACATTTAAATAATAAGTGGTTGAATGATTGAAATTTGTGTTGTTATGTTGTTTTAAATGTGTCCAAATAGCCAAAATGCTGTATCATAAGCATCCTGAATGTGGAGAACTAGCTTGAATCTATTCACAGGGAATGAAACATACTAATAACGTGGTTATCTTGAAATGTTCCCATGAGCTTGTTATTGAAGTTGTATTGATCTGTCGCAGACTACAACTGCATATAGGATGAGTGCTACTGAAGAAAGTGATATTTGTAGAGAAACAAAAAAAATCCAGAAGAAAAGGTGGAAGACTTGAAGTTTGTCCTCTGCTGCCATCTGTTGTCTGATCTGGTGCTTCAGCATCCTCATCCGAAGATGCTCTGTAAATGCTATCGACAATGTCACTATCGAAAATGTAGATGTAAATGTAAATGTAATTTACTGCTCTGATTTTTTTTTTTTTTTTTTTTTTTGCCATTTAAACTTCAAGCCAATCCAATACGTCAGTACTGAATTTCATAGTCTGTCTTTTCTTTGTGATATTCTGACAGCATGTCAATCTGAATGGGCTGACTGTTTTGTTTCAGATGCCTGTACCAATGATCCCTGTCTCAACGGAGGAACATGCACTGAGCGGAATGGGCAAGTTCATTGTCTCTGTTTGCCAACATACGCAGGGGACTTCTGCCAGACCGGTGAGCTTTTTAGTGTGGTGCAAGTTGCCTCAGTCACTTATGTTCCAAGCGAGTGAAGGAGATGTATCTGCTTTTTAAGTGTGTAATAAATACTTGCACACTCTGCTAAAACTTTCAAAACCCGTAAAGACTTTCAAAAGCCTGGTTGTTCTGCTTCTTCTCCGACGTACCAAGATGTCGAGGAGTGCGAGCCAGGTTGGGACAAGTTCCAGGGATTCTGCTACCGACACTTTGGCCAGCGTCTCAGCTGGGAGGTTGCAGAGCAGCACTGTCGTATGCTGGGAGCTCATCTGGTTTCCATCATGACCCCTGAAGAGCAAAATTACATCAACAGTAGGCTTAAAGATTCATTTTACCTTTTATTATGTAGTTAATGTCACATGATGACTTCATGCTATGTCTTTACCGTCATTAACAGCCAACTACAAAGAATACCAGTGGACTGGTTTGAACGATAAGACCATTGAGGATGACTTCCGCTGGTCTGATGGCAACCCACTGGTGAGGAATAGAAGCAATCAGAGAGTCTGTCAGCCCCTTATGAGCAAACACAAATAGCTTCATCATGCCTCATCTTTAAATCATTGGGGAAAAAATTTGAACTTTAAGAATGATCTGTTGTTTTTGCACCTCCACATCAGAACACTGGGGATAAAGTGGCCTGTTGTTCAAGTTATAGTGAGGCTTTGTGAAAACAATTTTATTATCTCTCTCTACTGCTGCTGGCTAGCGCTCTATATCTTGGAAGCGGCCAATCTGGATGGTCTAAAATAATCACATATTTAAAAAAGGGATACAGGCCTGGTAATAAAATATTTAATATTATAGTTGTTGAGATTTATAGGCAATAATATATTAACCTCTCATATTATTCATCTTCATCCTATGCAGCACTATCTATCTGCAAGCTGAGTATATGTATATTCCCTAGAATCCCTTATGGCCATACACTAAATGCTTTTACGCACTTAACATATGCACTCTATTTCAAAAGGCTCAGGGGAAAGTTCTTTTTATCAGGCGTCATCATAATTTAATGCTATTTTTTTTAAACTTTAGTGACATTTTATCAAAAAGGGAAAGATAATTTAATTCCTTGGTTTAATTAATGTTATCTCAACATCCTCATAAAATATATGTCTTTAATATCCATGCACATAGCTGTATGAGAACTGGTACAGAGGCCAACCAGACAGCTATTTCCTGTCAGGTGAGGACTGCGTGGTGATGGTGTGGCATGACGGTGGCCGCTGGAGCGACGTTCCCTGCAACTATCACCTTGCATACACATGCAAGAAAGGCACCAGTGAGTAAAATGAATTCATAATTGTATGTCCTCATGGAGTTGATTTTTTATTTGATTGATTGAGATGTCAATAATGTCAACCATTTTTATATCTTCCAATAGCCTCCTGTGGACCACCACCAAAAGTCCGAAATGCCTCCATATTTGGAAAGGTTCGACAGAGATACGAAACAAATGCAGTTGTTCGTTATCACTGTTCTTCGGGTTTCCGGCAGAGACTGAGTCCTCTGGTCAGGTGTCTGTCAGGAGGCGCTTGGGAGAAGCCAAAGATCCTTTGCATTAATGGTAAGAAACTTCAAAACAAAACAGTGACAGCAAATATCTTTATATCATTTAAGAATGCATTAGACTTTTTTCCCAACAGAACCTATGCTGTAGACACTTACGGTTTTGTCCTCTGAATGTCAATATTAGATGTTTGTATGTTATTGAAAGTCATTTATTACTAATGTCTAGAGTCTGGAGGTCCAACCCAAGAGCCCGATGTGATGCCACAAACCAAAAATAAGCCAGGAGAGGATTCTGAAACCTCTAAAGAACCACCACAGTACTGGGACATCAGATTTTAAAAGCCATCTATGATTTCCTATTGTTGATCAAGTTAATGAAGTTATGCTGTTGTTGACAAGTTGCAAGTTCAAATGCTTTGACCAATGAACAATGTAAACTGGACAAAATGAGAGAAGAGTTGTATAAGAAAATGTATTTTTCTGAGCCTGAGAACACAAGTCCAGGCTACTTCATGTTGGTATCCTCTGATATTTTTTTTTAATTTTTTTTTTTTTATATATTTTCCACTGTATTTTTGCTCAAGGCTTAAATGGTTATGTTGTATGTCAAGCAAATAAGAGAACTGTTGATGATGATTGGTAACTCTACCTTTTCCAGTAGTTAGAGATAAATGTAAAAGTTTGAATCTACCACATCAGCTCAAAATCAGCAATATTCTTACAAAACACAAAAGCAAAGCTCTGGTCATTTGTTTTTGTTTTTTTTTCTTAACAATGGTGCTAATTTCTTGAGGACCCTCGTTGTAAGCCTGTTCAGCCTTTACAAGTGCACTCTGTCATCTTTCAACTGAAGCACAAAGTTAATCTTAAAGGCAATAAATCCAGTATGAGATTTATTGTTTTTGGTTGCCTTTCAATCTGCATTTTTATTACAGACCTTTGACCGCTTGCCCCCACCCCACCCCATCAGCAGACACAGTTTTGTTCAACTTTATGTTGTAATAAAGTTTTGTAGAACAGAACAAAGAATAACAATAAATAGCTTCCCCATCACATCGTGTATGGATTTTTTGTAAAGTGTTGCAACTTGATAATTCTGCTAACAATATTTAGAATAACGCCCCGTTTTAGTCTAATTATGCTAATAACAAGAAAAAAAAATCGGTGGAAATGAAGAAAACGTTTGTTTTGTTTTTTTTTTTAAGTGTGAGAGGTTGATAAAAGTGCTGGTGTCCAAATTGAGCATTACTTATTCAACATGTGCTACGGTCTAAATCAGCTGTTAGCTGCAGCAAAACGCAACAATTGGAGTCACGTGACGAGCGGAAACGAGTCAAAAATCCTCCACCCTTGGCCAAAAGAAGAACTCAAGATACATTCGAATAAAATTTGAAATTTTAAAGATAAAGTTGTGAGACAGCAAGAAAAGAAGACCTCTTGCTGTAAGTAAGACTTCGAATTTTGATGTGTATATGCAGCACATAAAGTTTCCAAAAGTATCCGTAAACATAAATATATATATATATATATATATATATATATATATATATATATATATATATATATATATATATATATATATATATATATATATATATATATATATATATATATATATATATATATATAGCTCAGATAAGCTAATATTAACCTAGTTCTAGTGTAAGCTAACTTCTTTTTGGAGACCTCTTAATTTTAAAGTGTATAAATAAGTTGAACCCCCAGTTTAAACAATTTAACTTGAAAGATATGCGAGTCTGTATGTTGGTGTCAATGTCTGTTGGTCGCCACGTTTGATTACCCGAAGCTATCAAAATGTCAAAACGTGTATACCAATTGCTGAAGCTATGGTTTCTTCCGGCCAGCAGGTGGCATCAGTCAGCCATTTTTGTTTGGTAACGCGGGAGAAGAAGGCGAAATGCCAGCCCTGATTATGGTGCAGTATTAGAGCTGTGCTAATGGTAAATTTTTACGATTTTACCCATCTTTCTTAAATGGAAAGCTCTTTTATGATATTGTGTTTTATTCTGAAAGATGAAAAATAATTTGTAAAAGGACCGTACCTTAGACCTACAGGCCCATTGTTGTAATACAAGTAACAGCTATGCACCTTACAGTTTGTTTTTGTGTTTTTTTGTTGTTGTTTTTTTTTTTTTTTGGGGGGGGGGGGGGGGTTGTGTGTGTGTGTGGGGGGGGGGGTAATTTTTTGTGAACCCTCCCCAAAACAAATCACTTTTTGTTTTGTGAATTCATTTAGTAACCAAACGTGAAAAAACAATAACACAAAACAATTATCATATAAAATATATAGAAATGAAAAATATGAATTTAGAAATGTATTCAGTTTCAGACTAATGCAGTATTTTTTTGTTGCATTATTGTTCCTTTGTGATGCAATCATTTAAATGTTCATTTTTTTGGTACTGTGGAGTGTTTATTTCTCCCGGGTGACTGTCGGGAACGGAATACAAATCGTATTGATAATTGAAGAAATACTGGCTCCTGCCTCCCAGGATTAAACTGCAGAAAATTAAACAATGACCTAAAAATTATGATTAAGACTGCTGTTCTGTTTTACTAAGGTTGATTGAGAGTGTCTATTGGATCATATTTTTATTGACCATAATGGTGAAGCTTTCCAATCGTATTCTTATAATGAGCATACAACTACCTTCATATAGACAATGTTGTACAAGATTTTGTTGTCCAGTGATGTGAGATTTAATTAGATATGTATTCTCAAGTGGATCCACGTTAGTGCTGCTCAGTGGCCAAAAAGACAGGGTCATAGTTACTCCCGGGAGCTCCCCTGGTGTGCAGTGGATGCATGCAGCTTTTCTTTTTTTCCATCCCACCTCAATTAGGAAGGACAGGCCCAAATGATCATAGCTGATCAGAGGCAGAGGCTGAATTCATAAAGCTGGGCGGATATTCAGAAAGGTGTTTCTCAGGCCTTCAATAGCATCACACTGCCCTGCCTGAATGCTGAGGGTTGCCGTCCATCCCCTTCGTCATAGAGCCGATAACACACCTCCAGATGGTTGTTTATTGTGGCCTGTGACACCAAGGTCGCGGGGTCAGAGCAGAGTGAACAGAGGCCAGTCGTTAAGGACTCCACATAGAGTTCCTCTTTCTTCTCAGGGACGCGTGGCTCGCTAATTGAGGGCCCACCTCCCCAAATCCCAAGTGCGAGGTCCTTGACACTGAAAACTGACCGCTTGGGTGAACTGCTTGTAGGGAATTAAAGCGTGTTTATGTGGAATAATTTTGGCTGTGTTGCAACAGCTACAGGAAAAAGGGAGAAAATCCCATGTATCTGAGGTTTTATGTTTGAAACATTATATCCACGGTGAGTAAACATTTTTAAAAAGTTGTTGGAAAAATAAAATAATTTGTCGTCAAAGCCAATAGCCAAATTATTTCAAAGAGATACAATGCATCACTAAACTCATCCAAATTATGAATTTAAACAAAATTATTGATTTTTTTTGTTATACAATCATCTGCTGTGGCTTGCCCTGTTAATTAACCGCAAATCATTATTTTAAACAAAACTGAGCTCAAAAAAAAATGTTTTAAAGTCATGAAATTACATGATACAATTTATTTTCTTTCTTCTTTCTTTTTTTGTTTAAAAAGTTGAAATTAAATCTTTTAAAGATAACTTTTTTTCAGTGAATCCACCTGGCCACTGCTGTGTATCTGTTAGTGCACACAAAGAAAGAGTGGTAAGGAGGTAGAGGTTGAAAAGGCATTCTGGGCAGGCTGGGAACCTGAGGAGTGAGCTGTACCCACAACCCTTCACCCACCTATCATGCCTCAGCAGGATACAAACAACCTTTGTGGTTTCTTTGGCTTCCATCATCTTCTAATTTGAACAAAGGCACTTTTTCCAACTTTTATTATATCTTTAAAGAGCCAATTCCTTATTATGGTGACATTTAGATGGAAAATCTGCACATGCAAGTATCAGCTTTATTATTAGAAATTGGAAGTCTTAATTGCTTTACAAGTGGACGTACGTCTATACGTGACTGAAATAAATTGAAATGGCGAAATGTTTTTTTTTTTCTTGTCAAGAAAAATTAGGGGGAAAAGGCTCTAAAATCAATAGGGATATAGGAGAGAGGACCGAGGCTACTGTAGGATCCTTTCAGGAACGTTTCAAAACCATGTTACACTGCTTCGTAGTTCCAAAACATGGACGGCTACTGAGGGGGTGGGAGGGGATTGTTTAAAAAAGAAACTCCACAGTCAAAGGTTAAAAGTAGCTAAAAGCACAAAATATATATTTTGCTGAATTTTCGTTTTGCCTTTTCTTTCCCCTTTCTTAAATCAAATTGAGAGAAAGTGTGTTGCATTCTTTAGTTGCTAGACTGATAACTTATCTCCAACTGAAAGTCTGCTGATGTATTTCTATTCAATAAGCACATAAATCCTGATGCTACTCTGAGGTGAAAATTCACACAATGTTGCAAACGTTGTAAAACTACAGCAGCAATAACGAAAATATATCCTGTACCTGTCTGTCTGGTGCAGCTATTTATTTATTACTGTCATATAAGTCATCGTGATAAGTCTGTGTTAAGCTCATATGAACCTTCTGATCTTTCTTACAACACGTCTATTTTTCTTTGGTTACACGGCTACAGAAAACCCACTTCAGGCCAACAAATACATCCAGTTATGGCAGTGTAGTTACAGATCATCGTATCAGTTTCAAACACACGCTGTTTATGCCATCAGGAGCTGTGTGTGTGTGCGTGTGTGTGCAAGGAGGAGCGAGCGTGTGAGCGAGCTGCCATGGCTGCATCAGTATCTCAGCGTGATCAAAAGTGGGGGCTGCCGCTCCGCTTTCAGATGAGCTCCACTGATATAATGGCTGCTTTAATCCAAGCCAATTAGACCCACAGGGCACAGGGAGTAGCTGTTTTCACACCGCACCAATTAGCGCTGGGGGTGGGAGGACTGATTGACAGGCCGCCGTGTGAACACGGAGACACAAAATAGGTTATAATTCGGGGACCCATAGAGTGTGAATGTGGAGGATGCAGCTTGCATGGTAAACATGAGGTTGTGTCCCCAAAATGCTTTTTTCTTCATTTAAAATCATCTGACCTGAATTTTTCAAAAACCACAACAACAGCCTGTTTTTTGGAAAAACTGAGAAACTCTGCATATGGGTTTGGGAGAAAACACACAAATGATTTGTCTTAGTTTTAGTTTGCTCAAACAAAATCTGGTGTCATGCAATAAATTCTTGTGTCTAAGTTTAATGTTCTTAAAAAGATTCTCATTTAGCTCCATTTGTTTGAATTTTTTCCCCAATATTAAGACAATTCGGAAATGTATTAGTTGTATGTGATTATTCAAAAATCAGTTAATCTATAATCACAAAAAGTATAAGAGCAAACAGCTTTGTACCGTCTTGCTTACCTGTGATGTGATAATTTAGCTTCCTGATTTAGTTTCCCGATTTCTGCACGAAAAAAACGGTTAAATTGCTAATTGTACAGTTTCCTACAAAATGATGTTTTCAGCGGAACAGAAATATGAATCATGATCCAGTAAATAGAAGTGGCACTGATCAACATCCAAATTGATTATAAATGGTTTGTGGGGTGGGAGAACCTCTGATGGGAAACTTCATCAGATCTTCAGTCTCTGTACTGCTGTGAAACCCCAGCGGGGGGTGCTCTGCCTTGAAGTAGAATTAACAAATGAACACATGAGCAATACGTTTTCAGCCATCGACATCTGTTACTGTGTGTGTGTGTGTGTGTGTGTGTGTGTGTGTGTGTGTGTGTGTGTGCGTGTGTGTGTCTAGCTCTCATCACAAACCAGTGATCAGCAAGTGTCCATGCGAATATGTTTTCGTCTCTCTAACGTCGCTCTTCGCACCACGTGCACGTGTAACATTGTTCACGCTAATTACTTTCAAGAGCACACTGACTTGGATATTATCTGACCGAAATTAGGCCTCGCCTTCATTTGTGGAAAATCAATGCGATATGATTCAGATATCTGTATTCCAAGCAGACGGGTCAGACATTCCCTGGCATTGCAAGTCCTGCATCATTGAAAATGCAGATCGCTGCTGCCGACGCCCATGCTTTAATAAGGGCTGGCCTCTTACACCACGGCCTAACAATGTAAATTGTTTGATTCTTCTCTACCCTTCGGAAAAGCCTACAGAATGCACGATGAAGAAACCTGGTGGTAGTTCATGCACCCTGCCTCCTTGGACAGCCATTGGAAGGGTTAAAGTTGGTCATTCCAATCCAATTCAATCCACTTTATTTACAAAGCAAAAGAAAGCCAAAGAAAAGAGGTGCGTTTGAAGAAGAGAATTAAAATTGGACGGTGAAGAGGCCGACCTAATGTGCAGCGCCGGTTGGTTCCACTGTCTGGGGGCGGTAACAGAGAATGCTCGGTCCCCTCAGAGCTTCAGCCTGGTTTTGGGAACCCTCAGGAGCAGCTAATCAGCTAACCTGAGCGATCGTAGGGGTGCAGAAGCTCAGAGAGGTGCACTGGGGCAAGACCACTCAGGACTTTAAAAGCAAATAAAAGAATTTTAAATTTAATTCTAAAATGGGCGGCTAGCCTGCTTCCTGAAGAAATGCAACACCTCCACAAGTATGGATGTGTTCCGTACAAAAAAGCTTACGCTGGACATGATTCTGTTTTCACGTGTTTCCATGTGTACTGATAGCCAGTGTGGGGCAGCTCCTGGCCTGCAGTTCCATGTTGCTCACCTTCATTGTAAAATATGTAAGCAAAGCCTTAACAGGTATTGAAGCAGATATTAGATATGGTTCACTTTTGGACGTGGTTGTAACCAGGCGGTTCAAACAAATCGGACACAGGCAGTAAAATGGAATTAGCCATCAAGGCCAGATTGAGTAAATCCAGCCGCAGACACATGACTCCAGTACTTTGGAGTGGGCTGGGACGTTTTGGGGTTCTCTTGTTTCTCCCATTAATTAATCTCTCATCAATTTGCCTCTGTTTTCCTGTCGTTTTGTGTAAACGCCTCCGGCTTTCACCGGTTGACATCTTCGAGTCCTGCGCATCCCCCAGCAGTGCCGACGTGTCCATCAAATATCCGACTGTGACTCGCTTTAACAAACGGCGCTGACGTTCTAACAACCCCTGTGCGTTTCCTTGTGCGGCCCTGGAGCATTAACATGTGAAAGCCCCGGAGTTCCTGTGAACTTGTTTGACCTCTGACCTCCCCTCTGTGTTTCGCAGACAACAAATAAATGCAGCTGCGATGGAGGGGCTCCCAGTCGGTTCTCACCCACTGACTCCAGTGGAGATTGACTGGGGCCACGTCTGCTCACGGCCAACAAAGAGTGAGTAGGAGAAGTGATTATTATAAGTGCTTCTGACTTGTTTTGTCCACGGATGTTTTGTTGAGACGTGTCCTCCTCATGCTGCAAAGTAAAACAGGAAGCCCGGACACACATTTAACAAAAAACAAAAAAACAAACAATCCAACAAAACAATCCAGTAAACTGTGTTTTAAATTGTGGGTAATACTGTGCTGAAAGATGTAAAAAATCAAAAGAATCAGCCAGCGAAATGTGGGATACAATATTATATATTACGCAAATATAGCTTGACAGCTACCGGTTGCTCCACTTCTCTGGTAGCGTGTGCCCCAACACACCCTTCCAGAAATCGGCCCCTTGTGATGTCACAGAAGGCACGGATGGTGAAAACACCTCTTGCCAGTTACTCATCCCACCCTATCACAGGACTGGGTGGCCGCCCTTGTTTTTCAACACTTTGCGAACGTGTGGAAGTTGGGACAGTTTTAGCAGCGATTGGCTATAAAGTGAAGTCTGTGTGTGTTTGCTTTTCTCGTGAAACAATAAATTAAGCCTACGTGTTACTTGCACTAAAGTCGGGAGGAGATGAGCATCATATGTGTCTTTTAGAAACTTAATAACAGACTTAAAGATAAACGGTCCCATATGAAGTCGATGGTGAAACATATAAACGTGGTGTACGCCACAAACAGAGGGGCGATTGTTGCGCGCGATGCAGACCTGCGCGCTCGAGACTCAGACATGTAAATGACATGAAACCCACTTTCTCACAGCTCCGATCCAGACGCGTACACACCCACAGTGTAACACAGACAGTTTGAAGGGCCTCATCTCATCTGCCTTTCTTTGGCTGTCTGCTCCATGTGACCCAGCCTCTTTCTACATCTAATTAAGAAGTCAGACCCTCCAGCGTGCCATGACACACTCACGGCTGATTTCTGGCCCTGTTTTATGTCTGTGCCTTCGTCTGGACGGGGGCCGCCCTTTTGTATCGTAATCTATGTGGAATTGTTTTCCCATCGAGCGCGCCGCCGCCCCGTCGTCAATGGTCGGCGCGATACTTGGGAGATGGTTTCAGAAAGCCGCGTCTGAGGCGAGGCCATTTTCCTTTGGTGGGAAAGCGCTGAGTAGAATGGATGAAGGAGAAATTTCAGACAATGGTAATATTTATAAGTCTTTTTGTGCGTTTATTATCCATAGCCATTCATTAACAATTTGTGAAAACCGGTGATTTCATGGACTGCTTTTCACAGCTGTGTGGTCAGTCAGCATGTACTCTGGTCTCAGTGCGTTCAGGCCCATGTTGTATCTGTGTGTGTGGAAATAAATTTTCCCCTGGTTGGCTGAGAATGGATGACACGCTTCGTCCTCCGGCCTGGCCGTCTGGGGAGAGACTTCCCCTCGACCCCGATCTTGACTGAGTGACGACCCCTGAGCCTCCCATCAAACAGGAGGCCAAGAGGTTAAACTCAGCCAACCAGTAGGTCAGTAACCTCCTCATCCCTCCACTCCTGCAGTTTGGCAGTCGGGATATAACACCAAGGAGCCGGTTTAATAGCATTTATTATGTTGCTGAACAACCACTTTGCTGTAGTTATGAAATTGTATCTCCCTAAGTGGGGTTTATCTTGTTTTACATTTAAAAAAAAATACAAATGCCACACTCAACTGTTTCCACACTGGGGGCAGGTACAATGTTGTTATATCTTGTATGCTCTTCAAGCCCAATAACAAAGCAATGACTCAGACTTCATGCTATATTAATAAAGGCTGCTGTTTAGTTTATTAGATCTTTTTTTTTTTTTAAATCACAATTTTTTACATTCACTCATTAATTTTTTCTTTGTTAGTGAATATTTAATAATTTATTTTCACCATTTCACCATTTTTTAAACACAAATTTTACATAGCTAAAGATAAAATCACATTTTGCATTTTTGATAAGTCAAACAATAGGTATAAGAACATGAATGCCTTTTATTTATCTGCCTCAATAATCACTTAATTGCAGCCTTATGAATATGAAAAAAAAACTGAAGGGAAGAAACATGCATCAGCACTTAATGATTGTGAGGGCTTTATCCACATTTTTAAAGCAAAAAAATGAACATAAAAAGCCTTTAAATCAGATTTTTTTTTCTAATCCACCTCACATATCCAAGTGAGCTAGATTTAATGAAGTCACTGGAGGGGCGAGTGATTAACTTTTAAAAGCTGCCTGGCGGGAGCCCACAGGTGTCTGAGAAATCCCCTGACGCCTGGGAGGACACATAACGGCAATCGAAGGGATCAGAGGTCAAGCCACTTGTGCATTAAAAGGCCATGGAAGAGGGCCACACATTCACATACACACATGTTAGCGCAGTCAATTGTGTGTGGCGAGGTGGTGAATTAGGGAGGAAGTGACCATTGTCCAACTGCCCTAAGGTCAGCGCTCTTCATGTCACACTCTATTTTTCGACCTGGCCCGTAATTTATTCTGCTTTTTACGATGTTTATTTTTCTGAATGTCCCAGCAGTGAATGTGGGGCGTGTAATGCACATTATTGAGATAATACCTGGAACAGTCAAATGTCTTCTGCCTCTTGAATCTTCTGCCTCTTGATGTTGAGATGAAGTTTTTTTCTTCCAATTTTTAATACGGCTTCAGACAGCTGTCTGAATTTTAGCCTTAGTAACGCTGGGAAACCTTACTTGCTACTTTACTGAGAAATATGTTTTGCATTGAGATGGTGGATTGTACATTCTGTGCTTTCACATTGGTTGATTTAACATTTTTTAATGAATGCAGTGTCCAGGTCAACAAAAGGTATGCCAAAGATTACTTTTGTCCTGTCAACCAGCACTCGATGTTTTTCTGCTTACAGAAACGGCGACGTTAGCCTGCGTCTCCTCTCCATGGCCACCTGAGGGCCATTTGAAATAAAATGGCCCTCAGGTTAAAAAGTCAAGCTTTATCAGTGCATGATACAGGACTTAAATTGCACTTTGGCAAAAATATGTGACCACAAAGAAGAGTATAAAAATGTTCTTCAAGCTACTGAGCTGAAAAAGTTCCCACGTGTCAACCTGTTTTATGTAACCGCTATGTTGCTTTTCTTAAATTTTCCACAAGTCCATGTTGAGTTTTTCCCTCTTCAAGCCACAGGTAGATTGAGACAGAGGTGGAGTCTGTCGCACGGCGCAGTTAAAGTCTTCATCACCGCTGAACTTGAACCCAGTCCCCTCACGCTGCCTGATTTCACGCTCGCGGCCCTCCCGTACCTCCCCCGTGCTCTTCCCCCTTTAGCCTCAGCACCATGCCCCTCTTTGTGGAGCTGTCTTGCTTGACTTTCCACATCCCCCGTCTGGCCCGCCGCAACCTCCCATCCATCCCCACCCCACGCCCCGTGCCCCCCGCCTCCCGCGCTGCCATTCTTTACGCCGTGGTCGGGGGGCTCCGGGAGACGGCCCACAGAGACTCGCAATACAGAATGCTAATCAGGCGCTCTGCGGCACTTCCCACGATTTTCCTCCCAGACATGAGCCTTTGTTTATTTATTGATTCTATTGTAATCGGACGCTCGTTGTAACTTTTCTGCTGTCTGGAAGCTGGTCTGCAACGCTGGATGTGGCAGAGCGCCTGTCTGTCATATTGTCTGTAATCATTCACTTTATTTTGTCCTTTTGATAAAAATACACTCGCTGTAATGTGTCTGCAGCCATGCTGAAATTGTACCGTCCTTTCGTGTTGTGAGATTCAGTCATAAAGGGTTTCACTCTAAAATCGAAACATTTCAGTATCTTTCTGCTATTTATTGCTATATCCTGGCCCCAAATGCTAAGGTCTTATAATCTAGTGTTTTTTGTTTTAGTTTTGTTTTTTGTTTTTTCCCAATAATAACATGGTGATCTAACTAGTAACATCTAGTAAAAGTCCATCCGCCCTTTAATTTTTTTGCATGAACAGTTTTTGTTTTTTTAACTGTGTGCCTAAAAGAAATCAGCCCTTTGTGGCCTCAAAAGGGCACTGAACCCTGTCCCAGCGCACTGGCAGCAGTGGCAGCAGTGGCAGCCAGGTGCTCATCCTGCCCTCTGAGGCTGCCGTGTGTCCGCCTTGTTTTTGTTCCCTTCCGTTCATGTGGGAGTTGCTCAGAGCAGCAATTCAGTCTTGTTACGTTATACTGTCATTTCGATCTCACATGAACATACAGTGAAGACCGTCTGGCAAATTATTTTGTATATAATTCATAATAGCAGTAGTGCTATATAAATCAAATTATACAAAACAACATTTTCCCTGTTTTAATTAAAGAAAGCCAAAGGGTCCAAAGAGTATTTATGTATTTCTATTGGTGTAAAATTCTTTGTGATTGCTAAAAAAAGGATCTTGTCCCTCCAAATGTTTCCCAGTGTGCGTACAGTGCAGCAGCAGCTGCATCCATTGACCTCAACCTCCTTCAGAGCAGCTGTTCACCGTTGTCCCAGGTGCAGAACATCATCCACATCTGACTGATCTTCCTTCTTTGTAAGTGTTGCATACATGTAAATACTGATTACTGCCTTGCGCCTCTAAGCATGATGTCCCCACCTCCAGAGAGTCGTGTGTAGCCTGCGAAACGGACACCAACCTGGCATGAACGGTAAGTCGCAGAAGGGTCAGTCTCTGTGTTCTTAAATCTCGTTCTCAAAACCTCACCAATTCAAACATGGAGAATTCTAAATACAACAAGGTCCTGTAATGCAATTTTTCAATCCATGCCGACGATTGACTAAATCACATTGGAACACTTCTCTGTCACAAAATCCATAAACTGTAATGTAGCTTTGCAAAGAAGTAAAGCGGCGGTCGGTAAACCAGCCTTTCATCAGACTTCATTCAGAGAGTGCGTAACTGCTCTTCTTAATAACAAATAACAATTTGGACATCATAAAAAATATAATAATGTGATTTAAAATATGGACAGTTTGTGAAATATTTTTGCATCACATTTAATTTTGGACATTGTTATGATTATGTGCATTTAAAAAAAGAGACAAAAAAAATTCTCAGTCATGTTCTCATTGTAAACGTAATACTTTTATTGATTCAATCGAAATGCATAGTACAAATATCGAGTGCATCAAAAGCAACTCCAGTGCAAATCCTGCTCATAACACCAGAACCCGTTCATTTGAGATATCCATACATGATTTCCACGTAACAGAACTCAAATTCAATTCTATTGCACATTTTCTCAGGTTCTCCAAAATGAATGCGACGTGCATTGACTAATGCATGACTAATAACGCACTGACATTGAAAACTAGTGTGACAAAATGACTGAAAGTACATAAAAAATGTATGTCTGACACGAGCTACAGCCTCAGTGTGACTGATTTCAGCTAGCAAACACACACAACCGTACACACAACTGGCATTGCACCTGCACTCATATTGCATAAAAGTTCAACTTTTGTCTATCACAAAAATCTATCCATATACTGAACCCGTAACTCCCGATGTGCAAAAAATACAGTTGATTCGCAAACACAAGTAGTGCAAATATAACAAAATAAACATTTATACATTTCATTGCATAGACGAAAAGTGAGTGGACCTAAAAATTCTTCTGCAATTATAGGTTTATAGAGACCTGCTTTCTAATGTGGTGTTGTTTAATATTAACAAAATAACAAAAATACAATAAATTCAATAGGCCAATGAACAGCTAAAATAATTTGTAAAGATTTGTATAGATATAGAACCTTTGTTAATATTGCATAGTAGATTTTTTCCAAATCTTCAAGTAACCCAGTCATACAGATTGCCATTAATGTGCACAAAATATTTAAACATATTCAAAAGGAAAATATTAAATTGCTTGCAAGAGAAACTTTCAACAATACATTTTCTAAAAACATTAAAAATGTTAGAATGTAAAAAAATCTGAACTAACAAAAACTTTAAAATTACTAAACTATCATCTGTTTTAATATTGAGAAATTTCACGTCATCTAACTTTGTGTGTGTGTGTGTGTGTGTGTGTGTGTGTGTGTGTGTGTGTGTGTGTGTACAGAAAAATCCCATTAAAATGGCTCCTGTCCACTGGCTGTCCACAACACAATATTGAGAGGAATTGCAGTCATGCTTTACTATGAGAGTGTCAGTCTTTCCTCTTTGTTAACATTCGGGTCCATGACGAGACCAAACACCATGTAGCTGAAATCATTGCCAACATCTGCAGTCACAGAAACGGTGCATTCCTCTGGAATCTTCACAGCTATTGATGCGCTGCAGCCGAGATCTCCTTCCAATGACGATGAGGCAAAAACTGAAAGATTCCCAACTTGAGAGGCCCAGGCCCTTAAAAAGAAGAGAAAACAAAAAACAATGTAAGTCAAATATCATACATACATACAGTACATACTGGACATTCATTCCTCTTAAGTTGGTAGTGTACAAGCACATTTTTAAAATCTTGAGGGACATTTTGTGTGTGCATACGTGTGTGGATTTAATATTTAAACAAAACAAACAAACAGAGATATTGCTCCTATGAACTTTAGGAAAACAGTTATCATGCTAATGTATTTATACAACTGATACTTAAATACATATATGCAAAATTCTCTGTGTCATATGTATTCCATTCTGTGAATGAGCAGAATATTAGGCAACTTGATTTCAAGTATCACACTGCCAGACTGCAGCTTAAGCTTTTTCCACAGAGCTCAGTGTTACTGTTCACTATATTGCATTGTAAAACGCTCTTAACTGCCACTTCCTCGGCTATGTGCTCACATTTACTGGCCATAGATGGAACGCTAATAGCGCTGATAGGAGAAATCAAACTCGGCCGCAAACAAACAACACAAAACAACACACAGTGACGTATGAAAAGCGCCCAACTCCAAAACAAACACGCCGACATTTTGCCAGTCTAGACAAAAGCTGCTCTCTCAATGTCAAACATTGCTCCCTAATGTCCTGCTCCTCCTCCCCTGCACCCCCCAACACACACACACACACACACACACACACACACACCCCTACACGCCCCCACCCCCACGATTATTGTCTGAGCCACCAAAGTGTTTTTTCCCACGCTTTATTTTTCCCCGTCCTGTTTGCAGCCGGGCGGCGGCAGCAGCAGGCGGAGGAGGAGGAGGAGGAGGAGGAGAAGGAGTTGCTGTTTGGGGTGTCGGGTGTTGGGGGAAGAGTGGCGGGACTAAGAACTGATGAGGTCTCCATGGCAACCCCACATTGGTATGCCCCTGATTGGACTACGTGGTGGCTAATTATTCAGCGCATATGCTTAAAAAAAACAATAAAGTAGGACGTATTGAAATGCAGAGCCGAGCATGGCACGGAGCGGGATTAACATACGAGCCTGACGCTGCCGAGGAAGGACGCCTCATTACGCGCCACGTCGAACTTAAATGTGACCCAGTGTGTCCCGTTTAAATTAGAAGGCCTGTTTTTGTGCACAATAAACACTTTCACATGCACTTTTTTAATTCTAAGCCCGATGTTTCTAGGAATTAAAAAAAAAAAAAATCTGAAATACAAATTCCTCGCTTGTACACATTTATTTACAAGTAACGTGTTTTTGTTTTAGGGCTATTGCCCCCAGAAAATGTATTTATGTACTGCCGGATAAATAATTCAGTTTGTTTTTGAGGTCAATGCGAAACTTTACAGTGAGGCTCTGAAAATTACAGAGCAATGGAAGCATGCTAATAGCAAGCTGCCGATTAACTAGCAGTGTGTGTGTGTGTGTGTGTGTGTGTGTGTGTGCGCGCGCGCGCGTGTGTGTGTGTGTGTGTGTGTGTGTGTGTGTGTGTGGGTGCCTGTGCGTGTGTCTGTGTCTGGAGGAAAAGGGATAGAGGATCTGCTGTGTGAAAGAGCCAGTGGGATAGGGGTCTGTATATATGTGTTAGTGGTGGTGGTGGTGGTGGGTGGGGTGGGGGGGTTGAGGGGAGGGGGGGGGGGGGTTCGTAGGGGGGGGGGGGGCATCAACAATGACTGCCATTGTTTACCAATCGCCCTCGTCCATTAATCAGGACGATCCGGGTCTAATTGGACTTTTGGTTAAGCTGGTCTCCAGACCCCCGGTCCCTCCACTGGCCTAAATAATGGCGTAACGCCACAAGTGCCGCCACACATTGGGAAGGACAATGTCCCGCTTGTCTGAGGGCCCAGGATAGGACCCCCACCCTGTCGTCCTCCCCTTCTTTCTTAGAGCCCCCCCCCCCCCACCCCCCAAAATAAACCTCAGAAGGAAACACAAAGAGGACCTCTCACTATTGAGATCTCACTGTCGCAGACTCCCCTCTCCTTGTCTGTCTGCCCCCCCACCCCCCCACACTCCCACCCCCGCCCCGGCCCCCCATCCCACTTCCCTCCCTCTTGTCCTTCTCAGTCAACCACTTAAGGTTTTTTCTTCCTCCCTAAACTCACAGGTGGGTTTCTTGTTTTTGGAAAAAGTCATCGTGAGAGTTTCAGAGCTCAGTTTAGGGGGGGAAAGGACAAGTTACTGTTCAAACGGGGTATAAAAACTTCTGTGGTTCCAATTCACAGACAGATTTCATGGTTTTGAAGATGTTTTCATATTAGTAAAATCTTTAAAGCCAAACGTTTCTTCCCGATGAAGTATACAAATTATTATTATTAGATTATTGGTGTCACCCAACAATGCAACAACATATTTATAGTGGTCTAATTCAATTTGAACTGTACACCCTTGTCAAAGTCTGGATTCATTTTGTTTGGCTGAAAAAACAAACAAAAAAACAGACAATGCACAATCCAAGTGATAAAACAAGGTCTGATCCCAAGGCGACAGCATCAGAAATCAGTGAAAGTATGGAGATGGTGTGTGAAATGAAGCACATGGCAACAGGATTTCTCCCGCCAGCCAAAATATGAAGTGTATCGCACATGCGAGAGGACATAGTGTGCGAACATGTCGAGATTTATGGAGACCACTACGCTGCTAATTACAGCTCTTGTGGGTGTCGGGGAGCATGTAGGTGTTTTTTCTGTTGTTCTTCTGTTTTGTTTTTTTCACATCATCAAACGAAGCTTGTGCACACAACGCCTCCAGCGTAAATATCTTCGCCTGCACGTGAAACATTAGCAGCGGAGCAACTCGTCAGCGGCGGCGGGGGAAAAAACGAAACAAAATAAATAAAAATAGATCTCGCTGTGATCTAATTAATGCCTTAAAAGCCCGGCGTTTAGCAGATGGTTTCCGGAACGTGCGTGGGCTTCCACAAAATGGCCGGTTCGTTGGCATCGTCAGCGACACGACGGGCACGGCAGAAACGCGAGATGGGAAGCGCCGCCGCAGCTGCCCTTAAAAATGCCAGCTTGTCGACGATCATGTACAAAAAAAAAAGGGCGCCACCGGCGCTGCGGTTTCCTCCTATCTCATCCCTTCCTGTGAGTCTCATGGGGCAATCTCCACAATTAACGCACTGGCGGTAATTAACACTGTCTCGAGGCAACCAATGGCACGGAAACGATCGGGCGGAGGGGAGCGGGGCAGAGGGGGGGTTGCGTCGCTGGCTATCCTCTCTCCTTCCTCATTCAGCTGCCATTTTGTGCCAGTCATAACACCTAAAATGGTGGCAGGACTGTGTGACTTGCTGCGTGGGAGAGGAGGACAAACTGGCACGGGAGGGGTCGGAGGAGAGGAGGATTATGGGATCGAGGAGGGAGCCTCTTATTTTCCTTTCTGCTGGTGGCGACCGTGTTGGGCGGCCACCGGGGCGGGACGGCGGAGAGGTGGAGGTGTTGCAAAGGAGCGTCAAGGTTGCTGCCCCTCACACGTCGAGGGGCAGATTCATCCCACGCGAGGATGCGCGGCGTCAGCATTGTCAGACAAAGTGTTTGTACTGTGCCAGCGCAAAAAAACACTTAACACCCCCTGATGGTTTGTGTGTGTGTTTTTTTTTTTTTTTTAAATATTGTAATTTACATGTGATTAATATATGCTGCACACGTACGAGAACACACATGTGCCCATGCATGAACACACACACACACACACACACACACACACACACACACACACACACACACACGCACGCACACACACACGCACACACAAACAAGCAACACAGCCGTTCTCATGGTATGGTCTGCCCCCGAGCATGCAAATGACATTCATTATGCAAATGCATACAAATCAGAACCGACCATCTGAGAATCCAGGCTGGGAAAAAACGGAAAGAATAGAATCAAATGAACTCGGGAGGAGGAGGGGATGAGGGGTCGGGGGGGACGCAGTGTTGGGATAAGTACAGTCGCACTTCAAGGTGGAGAAGAAACAAAAAAAAACTCTTAACACTTTTTTCCCCAACTTAAAATTGAGCTTTAAAATGCAAAAATACAGATGAGCACTTGAGATTTTTTTTTTTGTTCAGAAAAAAAATTGTGATTCCTTTTGCTATTTCTGAAGAGTTTTAGTCCTGTTTTACCCTTTTGCCAAATGTGCGAGATTGGATGGCACACACAAGCCCCGTATCTCGGCACAGTCTTTTTGTGATAAAGGCCAACGAGGTCTTTAGCAGGAAACGCAGCTTAATCAACTGCAGAAGAGCATCAGCTGGAGGGGCGATGCTCCAAATGATGGTGAAGTGCTGCTAATTAACTCTCGAGGTGTTCTTTGTTTTGTTTCACCTCTCTCCCACCACTGTGTCTTCTGTAGGACATTCTAAAAGCCCACGAGTGCCGCTTGTACATTATTATTACATTTTATGAATCATACAAACCACGGCTGTGTAAAAACAAAGTGATTTGGCTGGTGGCAAACTGGCTTCGCTTGTTAATTTTGATGTGGATGTAACTAAAACTGTGAGGATAAAACTGTAGCGGCGTCCTTTCTGCAAAACATAGCGAGTGTGTGAATATAACGCTCTGCGCGCTCTATAATGCTGTTCACACCTCAGTTTACAAATGCTACCGTGTTAAAGGAGTATTCTGGAAATTAATCTAATTAGAACAAGACAAATAAATGTGGAATACATAGAGGAACAACGTATGTGTTGGGTGTATGCATGTGAAGTTGTGCATTTGTATTTGTTCATGTGAGTCAAAACCAATTCTAGACAGACGTTTCAAAATCAAAGCATGTTAATCTAATCTAATCCTGAAAGGCCCATCAAAGCGTCAAACAAGCAGCACATTAGCTGCTCTTCTAGCTACACATGAGACCTTTTTGCCACAGAATATTTGGTCATTTTATAAATAAAAAACTAAAACAAATTGCATTCTGTGCTTGTACTGTGTTCATACTGCATAAAGTTAATTTTGGTTTAAGACTTTGTTCAAATGTTATACCTTAAACAAGTAAAGAAAAAACCTAAATAAATATTAAAACAGTCCCATTACAAGTCGATTTTTAATATAATTGTTTAAATGTTAAAAATACTACATTTAGAGAAAGATTGTACCAAAACGTGAAGCCATTCTCTGAACAATGTCCTCACTTTAGTTCAACATAAACAATAATGCTTTGTCCATGTGATGTCTTTCAAATGTTTGTTTTTCTTTGTGCACATCAGACAAGACAGACCCCTCAACAGTCCCCCCGTTTCAGTAACGTCATTTCCATACCTTGACTTTTTGGTTGTACTCTTCTCTTGGCCAGGCACTTTCTTCTCTCTGTGGTTGTTTTTTCCCTTTTCTTGAAGTCTTTTTTTCTTGCTCTGTGCAGGCTTGTAATGGGATTCTTGTTACTTTCGGTTATCTAGCTTTATGAAGAATGTACGTCACTCATACAGCTAGATAACCAAAGATAACAGACAACCCCTCAGGCCTGCGACAACACAGCTCTGTAGTGGTGTCTCACACACGCTCTGCAACACACCGACAGGGACAAGCAGTGAGAAAACCAGTTAAAGGGCTAATTCGCCAAAAACAGAGCTAATCCTCTGTGTGTTGCCACCTATTCTGGTGGTGGAAATAATGACAATAATATAGTCGTAAATCTGGAGTGTTAGTGCGGATGATTTATCACATGGCGTTAAAAATGCCTTGGTGAAATGAGATGAAAAACAAGCATGACTGAAGATTCGCAAGGGATACTGCTGGGAAAACACATTTTCTAAGCTATTAAGTGTTTTTTACGACTGAAATACGAATGGCTTCTTATAGGAATTCAGGAATTGTCGGCGACTATCCAGTGAACTAAAGACAAAAACAATAAAGATCTTTATGATGGGCTTCAAGCTGGGAATAAAATAGCACTGAGGGGAATAAAGAACATAAACGGCGCTGTAAAGAAAATACTGCAGCAGAATGCAAATAGAACATCTCCCATAAAATTGAACAAAGCGTTTGTTTTAAAGCGGAGGTAAATATTCTATTACTCCATAAAGGTGTTCTATGTATTTTAAAGACGAGAGTGTATTTTGGAATGTATTTATGAACCATTGTTCAGTAAGTACATTTTTTAGGCCTTTTGCCTCTAAGCCTAAATACTGACCTGTTTTCAGTGTCAGCATTTTTTCAAGTCATTTAGCTCTTCAACATTCACATGTTTTTGCTGATGCTTTAAACACACGGTAAACAGAATATACACCACCAAAAAACATCTGACAGGGAAGAGCACACATCTATGAAATACTAATTTGATCCCTTGCTTTTGAACAAAACCAGTGAGATTATTCACAAGTAAAAAAGTAAAAGTGCTACTTTGACTCTTGTGCAGTTTAATTATTTTCTTTCTAAAATATATCACATTAAATTGTGTCTTACTGTTATATTTAAGGTTACATAATACAGTTAGCTTGGCATTTTAGTGTTTTAGTGCATTATTTTGCTTCCAGCACAATTTTTAATATACATATCTCTTCAGCGACCACAGCTGTTGCAAAATATATTACTGTACACAATTTACTATCAGTAAATAGCGGCAAATATATAATAATAAAGAGCTTCTGTTGATGGCACAGGAGTGACGTCAGAAGCATCGCCTGCTTTCAATTAGTGCATAAGCAGCGAGGTGTGATGCCTAATTAACACACACACACGCATGCACACACGTACGCCACAGAGCAGTGAAAATAGGCCACTGCCTCCGTGTTCACATCACATGCACACACCGTTGAATGAGCACGTTAAGCAAGATTGGGACTTTAGATAAAAGCATCATATTTCATTTTGGATTTATTTTTTTTTACAATACCATGTTCTGTACCCAGACCGTTGTTTTGTTTTTTGTTTTTTCATCCAAAAGCGAAAAGGGGCGTGTTTGAATCCCGTGATGATTATTTTCTCGCGTTAAAATTTGAGTCATTTTCAGCAAAGAGCCTAATAAAATGTGTAAAACGTTTGCGCTTGTAAATGGGATAAAATGCGTATTTATCTTTTTTATTTTAAAAATGATCATCGCTAGCAACATTGCTTTACAGCCACATGTCCTTCTGTTTTGACTTTTAATCAAAGAGCGGGGACTTTAATGTGTGGGGGGTACATGAGGGAAAACTGAGGGGCAGCAGATTCTTACAAGACAAAAGCTGCGAAGAAAAAAAATGATTCTTGCATGTATCGTTCGATTCCACTGCATGAAAAACACTGACCCTTTAGTCCCTTAATAAAGTTTTGGTTTCGGCAGCGATGCAGTGGACGGGGGAGAAAAATCTGCTGTAATTGATTGTCAGGACCACAAAAGGCTCCTGTAAATGGTGCAAAATATGAGCGGAACATTTGCGACGGCCAAAAAAAAAAAAAAAAAAAAAAAAAAAAAAATCCAGAAAGGATTTTAAAATGATTTCCAGGAGGAATCAATTAGTTCCACACAGCGTGCTGCTGTTGCTGCTGTTGCTGCTGCCACCATGGACCGTGTGTGTGTGTGTGTGTGTGTGTGTGTGTGTGTGTGTGTGTGTGTGTGTGTGTGTGTGTGTGCGCGTGTGCGCGTGTGTTCGAGAGAGGGAGAGAGAGAGACTGGGGATAGTCCAATCTTTCAGACTTTTTTGATTTTTTTTTCATCACTATTTTTATTTTCCGGCCCTTTGAAACCTGATAATATCACACATCAACCAAAGAGAACAATATTCACCTGCAATCGAAGGAAGGCACTCTTCTTCACGACTGGCGTTTTCACGTGAGAGAGTCTGGAATTAACACAAAAATAAATAAAAAAAATAAAAAATGAGAAAACAATCCAAAGACAAGAGAGACAGTGAAACTGTCCAAATATCCCAACACATTTTGGAAACTTGCCCCTTAGGTGGAGATTGTGCGTTCGCATTTTTTATTATTATTTTTTTTTGCAGGCCATAAACGCGTCCGGCTTGCGTTTGTCTGCAGGGTCGTGTGTTAGTGAGTTTTGCACCTGCAGCCACACCGCACAGACACCATATACTGCAGACTCACAAAAGCATCTTTTTGTATACCAGGCCTGTATGTATAGTAAATGATTTAATTATAAACCTCAACTGTATTTTCCCTCCTTAACTCGCTTCTTCATGCTCAGCTCACCCCTAAGGTGCAGAGTCACGTTTGAGGCGCATGACAGGAATCCGTGCCATCGCTAGGGGAAGTTTGTTTTTCCCCCTTTGCCCTGTCATCCCCCCGGTGCCTGTGCGCCGCACCTGGAAAATGGCTTAGGGGGGTTAGGTCGTTGCATCTTCCTTGCAGCTCAGGAAAGAGGCAAAGTTTAAGAGCCGGGGCAGGGAAACTTCCCGAGTGGAGTGCGCGCTGCACTGGCGCACCAGTCATGAACGCGCCCTCTCTCGAACACATGCTCAATCGAGCGGCCACGCAGTGTTGGGAAGCAGTTATGACAGGAATGAGACGCGCATGAGAGGGAGGTCCAACCCCCCACCTACCACCCCCCTCCAACTCGCGCAGATTAAGCAGCAGGCCTTATGTAAGAGGTCCATGCTGGCACTGCTGTGTAATCCACGGCTGCAGGAAGCCTTGTTGGAGCCGCACGCTGCTACAATAATCACCTTTGCTTTCCCCCCCACCCCCTCTTTTTTTTCTTTAACATGCCCCCACCCACTCGGTTGGCTCTTTCAAGCTTAATCTGGTGACAGAAAACAGGCCAAACGCCACACAACACTGCGGAGCAAGCAAGGTTGTGCAGCTGTGGTTTTCTTTTTTCTTTATTTTAAGACCACAAAATCACTTTGTAATTTCAGAAATTATTTACATATATATGTATGTATGTATGTATGTATGTATGTATGTATGTATGTATGTATGTATACACTAGCTCTCCGGTTTGGTGGGCTAAACTGGTGTGAATGGTCATCAGTTGCACGAGGCGGGAGCAGAGGGAGTAAAACAAAAGAGCATATGGCCCATCCCGAGGGTCAGCATCACTGGAAAATGTCTCATTTGAATCCAACACACACGGGCGTCAGACACCGCACCTTTGTTTCGAAAAGTTCAAGAAAAATCCAGTCCAGAGCGTTCTCTCTCTCAGCTTAAATCATTAACATGGGCTCAGAGATTTCATTCCACATTTCCAGGGAAATGCCCCCATAACATTTTGCGTAATGCCCGTTATATGTTGGTGAGAGGATTCAGTAGTTTCAAGAACCCCGAAGGAGTGCCGGAATTCCCCGTGGCGGACCTAAACTTGATTTCCAATCTGTCAGACACGTTTTGGCTGAAGTCAAACTCAGCTGGACGTCAAGATTTTTTGGTGCTAAACAAAAGTGGGCTGCAGCCACAAGTGAAACTATGCACGTCTCTGGTGCTATCTGATGATGCCCATGCCTTTAAGATGCCGCTGCGCACCTGCTACACAAGACACCAGCTACGAGCCCACAGAACCACATTGGCAGACGATAAGAAAAAAATGAATATATTTATATATATATATATGTATGTATGTATGTATGTATGTATGATGCTTTAGGGGCAGGGCAGATCACCACTTATTTCTCCTTTCGGGTAAAACACCAGCACAGTAGTTATTTAAAAATAATAATGCTGATGATAATAATAATTTCGCTGCGTCGCTCCTGCACAGTTTTATGCCAAATGCGATAGAATCAGCGGGTAATACAAAAGGCGGTTCCTACCGTGCTCTCCTCGGATGCAACGGACAGATTTTGCACATGAGGCTCGGCTGGAGCTCCCGTCTCAGGCTTTGCGGTCCCTCCGGACGTGCGCGGCACGCTGGCGGCCAAGTGATGAGCGCGTTCACGAGCGGCGCGTGCGGAGCTTTGTGGCGACGGCGCATCGTGACGTCCCGCCGGCCCCGTCCATTATTCAGATTCTAACGGGTCCTCCTGCAGGGCTCTCCTCCCCAGCATCATCCCCGGGCTGCCCGGTCCTCCCCTCCGCCGAGCGGAAGAGTTGGGGCTGCCCGCCCTGTCAGCCCGCCTGCTACATCTCCACCGCCGTTGTCTCCAAAACGCTTTAACAACTCATTTGTCTTAAATTATATGCCGTCCAAGGCCCACCCCTCCCCATGTGAGCCAGTGAGGTAGCAGCGTTCCCACCCTCCGAGAGTTTTTTCTTTCTTTCTTTCTTTCTTTTTTTTGTTATATTATGCAAGGCGACCGACGTAATTGTAATAGGGACCTATGGCCGCGCCTCTCACGCCCCCCAACAGACGCACGTAGAAGTGCATGGCGACGCCTAGCAATCATTCATACGCCAAACGGCCACGAACCTTTTGGCCTTGTGTGTATTGCCTCTTTATGTCCTTATCCAATCGCGCATTTGCAGAGTTAAGCATTCCATCAGAGATTTATGAATTCATTATGAGATTGAACGTTAAAGTATTGTTTTTATTGGGGCCAATGTGCTAATTTGAAAGAGATTATAATGTTTTACCTCTGCATGTAATATCAGGCTGTAGCTCAGAATTATTTTTCCTTTTTCTTCTAGCACCACTACCTTTATCCCCCAATTCAAAATGCATTGAGGGCTAATATGAGAATTTATCAGGATAGTTAAAAAAAATCACTCTTATAGTAAAGAGGAGCTAGTTAGACCCAACTTTCAGTTGATTAAATGTGAAAAGTCATGTCTTTGTGTTTGGCTTCTCACCCGTAATTGACATATCTCAAAGATGTTGATGTCTGCAGCTGAAACTTGTCGAGACAGACTTGAGAGGCACTCCGGCTCGGCTAATTATCATGATAATCACACCAGGAATCCTTTGAATTGATGAAAGACAAATCCTCTCAAACGTTATTGTATATGGTCTCAGACTGTCTGTATAGGGCCGTGCATGCCGAGACGTGCTCATCATTTGCATTAAATTAAGTTAACTCAGTGATGTTGATCTGTCTCGATCACGTCGCGGGTGCAAATTCCTTTGCGCACAGTGTCACATCTGTTTTGCTTACAGACTTGTATATGAAGACAGAGTGTGAAGTGGCTAACAGTTAGGGCTCATATTGGCTTTTATTGTGACGTGGCATACAGAAATTGATTAAAAAATGGTGATTAATAGTTGTTGATTTGAAGATTTTGTTAATGGCTAATAAAATGTTTGATTGTACGTATTACCAGCTTCTATTGGGAGTTTTTGGACTTGCATCTGAATCTTTCAATTTGCAATTGTTGATATTTGATGACGCCACATATAATTCTGAGTTATGATAAATAGTCAGGTTTAGACTTGATAAGTAATCTGAAAATGATGAAAAGGTTCAGAGTTTTAGTTTCTTCTAAAAGATTGTTGCTAATGCAGATCAGTGTTACAGCACTGTCTTTTCTGATCAAGCAAAACACACCTGAGTATCACGTGTTTTGAGCTGTGATGTTTGAAATCCTTGTCCAAGAAACTCACAGAAACACATTGATGTACATATGGCAATTAGTCAGTATCGGGTGTGATTTTATGATTTCCACAGTTGAAATTTTGCTGAAATGTGAAGCATTGTGGTCTTTCAAACTTAGTTTCAGGAATCAGAAAATCAGAAGGAAACTTGACTCACATAAGTTAGACTACACTTCATTCAAGGCCCCCCAGACTTCAGCTTTTAAAATCGAGAGACAATTTACAACAGAGAAAGTTTCAGGATTAGATAATTGCTACATAATATATACAAATGGCAGTATAAGTGCAAAGTCCAGTTAAGTCGGGACCTATCAGTCAACTCTGTTGACATAGTGCAAAAGTTTGAGACTAATTTTATAATATTATGTTGGAAAAACAAAATCTTCAAGTTCAGTAGTTTTATGATGACTAACAAAGTCCTATTAATGATTCTCAAAACAGTAATATATAAGCAAGATCTGCCATATAGTTAAGTCACTATATGGCAATCGCCACTATAGTTAAACTCTTATAGGTTGTGACTTTTTTCTAAATATCTCTTGTGGTATTCTTTGAGAACTTCCACACTGAACTGCATTTCTTTTATAAAGGTGTATCATAAACCATCCATGTTGCCATACCAACCTTAACAGAATCCAACTCTTGTGGCTGTCGGTTTCTTTTTGTGAAAGAAGTGCCTTCGCCCCCCCTCTCCCCCTCGGCATGTTTTTTTCGGATCAAGTCAAAAGTTTGTGGTAAAATAATGCGGCTTTTGGCCCTGTTAGTTATTGTTGGGCATCCCGCGGGCCGTGAGAAGCAGACGGTCTTATGGCTGTTGGGTCACAGTCTGTCTCGGGCCCTCCAACAGCAGTAAAGCACCCTTGCCATCCCTCCATTGTTTTATTGCTTCCAGCGCAGACACCATGCAGGCTTCACTGAACACAGAGGCGGCACACAAGTGCGCCAAAAGCAATGTGCCTTTACGCATGGGCACAATATGGCCGGCGAGGCTCATGTGGGCAAAAGCCTCCTCTGTGATTACTGTAAATGTGCATTTTAATACTTGTTGACTGGCCACAAACTTTTGCTGGAAGTGTATGTGCCCGTAACAGACCTCGACGGGACAAGCCTTTCTATGTAGACGTCACGCCAGTGTTCAAATTCAGAATGCAGGGAATGAATAGGAGCTTAATGAGACGCGCTGGTGCATAATAAATTACAGATCCTCTGTGACACTTTGGAGTCACTTTAGCTTAAAGTTAGGCGTTTGTTTTTTAAATTTTGGAAATTTTAACTAGATTTAAGATTATCGGAGTGTCCAATGAAACACAGAAACATTTTACCAGCATATCGGGGTGTAGACAGACAAAAATGCTTCCACTTGTCAAAGGCTCCACTGGGATTCCAGTGAGAAGATGAGAAGAACCACCAGCTCAGTCTCCATCTGGATTTGAGTTTCTGGTTGGTTTTTTTTGCTGTTGTTGTTGTTATTTTTTAAGTGGGCGGATGGTACTTTGCAGCAGATTATCAGCAAGTGCAGTGGTTCTGATGAAAAAACAACAAAAACAAAAAACGCTTGATATTTCACAAGCGGTGGCCTTTTTTTTCTAACATGTCTGTCGTGCACACAGCGACACAGGTGGAGAAACTTGTGTTGTTTTATGAAGACTTTTAATATCCTAAAAAAAATCCCACAGGCCCTGCCTGCATCAAATAATTCTCTGTTGCTGTCTCATGATGACAAATTGAAGTGTGTTTATTGTGGTATTTTTCAAGGATACCATAAAAAATATAAGACTTGATCTTACATAGATGAACAAAACTGCAAAATTCTCATGACAAATATAAAATAATTTAAAACTGATTATCTAAATAGAAAACAAAGTGCTGTACTTAAAAATCTATAAAATAGATTATTTCAATTAAATAAAAAAAGAGAAAAAGAACATGATGGAACTTGAGGGAATGCAGTCCTGCCTGTCTAATTTGTTAGAGCACAAAAACCTTTATCCTGGTGCATTTCAATGAGATCAGTCATAGAACATATAGAGGTAATGGCAATGAAAGTTGAATACTGAGATAAATGACATGCCTATATTTGTTAATGTCAGATATGATAAATAATAATGTTAACGTTGAAAATACATACAATCTATAAGATCTCCAAATAGTTAAGATGAATATTTCGTTTTTTCAGTAACTAGTGCAAGTTTAAGTGAGTTGCAAAGTTAATACTGTAAAGTGGACAGCAGCATCTAAAAATGCTGCATTTGTATGTGACTGACAGGATTATTCGACTTTATTATCTTTTTTTGAATTGTTCGATTTATTTATTTATTGTCTAGCCAAATCCCAAACACCACCGACCTGAAGTGGCTGTTGCAGTGCGAAATTTCAGCGGTTTTGTCTTGTTTTCAAGACTTTCCCCGTTCCCACACCCGTGCTTCTTCAGTGAGGGAGATGCACACATTGAACAACGAGCAGATTAAAATATTCGATTCCTATCGAAACATCAAACATCAAAACCATGCACGAAAATATTCTGCTCATTCTTTGAGCTTGAACATGTGATGTTTTTTTCTTTTTTCTTTTTGAAACATCGTCTTCGGTGAATTTTAAGGAGATTATGTAGCCATTAAACAAGTTTTGTGTTCCCGAGGGTAAAGTTCTTTCGTATCACTCTGTGTCAAACAGCCTGGGAGAAGCTGCGACCCCTTTTTCCACTACTCTCTACATCTGTGAGGCTGCACGTGACCATAATAAATTGTGGGGTGTTTTTTTTGTTTGTTTGTTTTAAACAAAATCGTTTAGTTATTAACAAACAATATCTTGACGAACATTTTCCATTGTCTTTAGTCTTATCTAGAACTTTAACTATACGAAATATTGACAACAACCCTCACCTTTGAAATACTCTAAAACAGCCCTCATTGTCCAGTAAAGATTCTAAAAGAAAACATCTACAGTTTATTTTTACAAATCATTTTAAACCAAGTCGAATTAAACTGAAAGGCTTCTTCTACCTCGGGGTTTTTTCGTCATCGGCATCATCATTATTATTATTAGCAGATTGGCGTTTAGAGCATCATATTTATTTTGACAGCAAGGTTCCCTTTTCTGATCATTAAATAACACCTCTCTTTTGGCAGGCAGTTTGATGTTTTACTGTATTGGCATGTCAGCAGACGACAGTCCTGAACTCCAATATCGCCTCTCTTGCGGTTCATGTTTAATTTGCCGGTCAACTGCCAGTAGAAAATAGTCTGTCCATTGCATTTTTTTATTATTATTATTTTTTGCCGAACATTTCTGTTCAAATAGAATTCGGCGAGGTGTCTGGCTCTCGATAAAACACGAGGCGATCAGTCTGATCTTGGAAACAGTGCCAAGAACCCATGTTTTAGCTTTGTTATGCTGCCATCATGTGGGCTTATTGTGCATTGCATTTACAAAACCACTTTATTTTACTCCTATTGAACTATCACCTCCTCCATGTGGCCAGTGATAGACACTGCAGGCCTTCTGACCAAAGCCTTGTGAATGAAGCATAAAACGCTTAAGTTTACTGCAATAGAAAAGTAATTTTATCTTTTCAGGTGAACTTGGAGGTATAACATTTAATGCATTTTCCGTCATTCATCTCTTCTACCAACTTCTAGTCTCTTACAGTACTCTGTAATTTAGCTGTGATTAGTCCTTGAGCAAAAATGCATTTGTCAGTGAAAATATAATCATGGAAAAAAAAACAACAGCAACAAAATTCTACATAAGGAGAAAAGCAGTGAGAGTTACAGAGCCGTGATATTTGTTTGCCCATCATTGCTCACACAGTCAAGCGGGCAACAGACTGAGGTAGGAAAAGCCACACGGGGACTGAGTAATTTCAAAATATGGACTGTGTCACTTTCAGCTGTCTCCCACTCTCTGAGACCCCATTTACTTGGCTGTGATGTGGCATTGCTTGATGCCGTAGACTACATAAATCATCATTTGTTTCTCTTTTGTGTCTTTATAACCAAATGTAAGAAGCCACGGCAAGATGAGAGTGTCGGTTTGCACCAATTATGTTGGACCGAAATCTGAGCGACTGCAGCCAAGCTTGCAACTCTGTAAGCTTTGAAGCGAAGGCTCGTTAACAAATCAAACACAACCATTGCTGCTCAGTGTACAAGACAAATTATACATTTTAACCTGAGCTTCTTCTTGTCGTGCACTGATAACCTGATGATGGCAAAAAAAAAATAAAAAAAATACCACCTTCACTTTTTGTCCCAAGTCATGTAGTTTCAGAATCAATTTTCTCATTTTGCTTTTAAAAACTGGCACTCAGACCATATGCAACACAGCTGTCAGAACTTTTTCCAACCAGAGAATTTTTAGTGGCAGAAGCCATTAATTCATTCAAGTTCAATGAGGAGCTCTCGTGTCTGTGATAACACCAGTGCAGTATGGAGAGTGTGTGGGAGGCATCATGGTGTGGGTGTAAGAACCAGAAGAGGGGTCTCCTGCAGTGAATCTCAGACAGGATCATTTGGATTCATTTTCTCATCAACACAGTAACTTCCAAGTGTTCCGGTGAGAATCGAGGACCCAACGGGTTTCCTGTACCATCTTCCACAACAACTAGGTGATTACCACCAGGTTATTGCTACAGTATAATAATCTTATATTGGATGTCAGTTCTAATGTTGGGGCTGTACAGTAGAGGCATCATTGCCCTTTCAACAAAGGCTGATTTACAGAATGTGTTTTCTTTTCTTTGTGGGGGGAGGGAGATAGCTGGGGGCAAAGAGACTATAAAAAATTGATTCTTGTTCTTATTCTTGCATAATTTTGACAAGCGATACAAGTTATTGTTATTGTTAAGAAAGCAGTTCGTAAAATGAATTTTCCAAAATATGGGACCTATTCATTTTATTCTTATGTTTTGTTCATCTTACCTCAGCTGTTCCAGCCTGTTCTTGATCAGTGTTTTAGGTCTGCTACTTTAAATAAATTCAGCAGACACATCCTTCAAACAACAACAGCCGTTAAAACAGATCAAGGGTGCTCCTGCAGGACCGTTTCAGGGACATCTGACCTGTTCTACCTACTGATCCACAGCCACCACAGTGTGGAGTTCAAGTAATTTAACAGGAAAACTTTTCTTTGCCGTGCAGACTGTTGGGCTGCAGCTCATGCGCTTCCTTGAAAAAGCCGGAGGCCATGTTGTTTTTCTACTTTCTTCTTGTAACTTTTCCTGCCTGGTCTCTCGGCCCTCTGCTCCCTCCGCTCTTATGTCCCCCCGGGGACGCTATTATGTAACAACCGTTTTAGTACTTTCTTTTTTACTGGTGAGCATTGTTGAAAAAAAAAAAATCATGGACTTTTAAAGTCATGGAATGATTTTTTTGCAACCTTAGCTGCTTTTCTCGGGGTCATGTAGGTTACACTGCACTGTCCACAAGTGTAGACCTCTTTCTTTGCTGTGCAGTTCTTCTTCGATTTTACTCTTACTCTCAAACAGTAGTGATGGCCATCGCTGAGTCTGGTGTTTTAAGATCTCTCTTGCTCTGACTCATCCTTTTGCCTGTTTGTAGCTCGTGGGTTTCAAACCAACAAATGGAGCCGGCCTTTGATATCGTGTTTCTTATCCAAAACGCCCCTTGTGAGGCATTCTTTCCAAGTTGTGTCATGTGTTTTATCTCTGTCAGCATCTCTATTCCCAGTAGACCTCCGCATTGGGTCTGATACAGCATTTGTTTTTTAAACTAGGACATATGCGAGTCTGCCTGGAAACCCGTAGAAAGTCAAATAATGTGAGGGCTTTTTAATCAAAACACACTGCTTTTAATTGGAGCAAAGGTCCACTTGGAACTTGTGACTTTTAGCGTTTCTTTCCATTTGATTGTCAATTGTAGCTGGATTAACATTTTTGATAGTGGCCTCATACTGATCTAAACTTACCCATGCTGTCTTTATTTCTGTGCTTTTTGGCTGAAATATACCTACCAATTCATATGTTTTTGTCGATACACAATGTGTGAATATTTGGGCATATTTCCTGATATTAACTGGATGCTGTCAAAAAGTATCTCCATCTTGCAACAACACATTTGTTAAAACAATCCACATTTTTTTATTTTTTTGCTCAAGAGAAGAAAAAATTTCGAGTGTTATGTTAGGTACCAATTGTTCAGAATGATCAAAACAACATGTGCAAAGGCAGCTTTCTTTTGCTGTTGACGTGTCACGTGCTTTAGTTGACAAATTTAGTTGACAAGCGCAGTGCTTGCAGAAAATCAGAATGAGATTTATTGGTCAGACTTTGAAGAGGTTAACAAATATAAACATACAAAAATATCTACGTAGATGTGAGATAACAAAGCCACTTTATGTGAGTGCTTTAGGAAATGTATAAGACAGATAAAGTGACAGTCCAGTGTTGTGCATGTCTGTTTGACCTTGAACCTTAAAGCACCGTCAGGTTGAGGCTGTATGGAAAACCAAATTTGATGTTTTACGAAAAGCGAACACTGATGCATATGGCCAATTCATGAGTAAAATATACAAATGATTAACTTGGGCAGATTTGGGTGGGGAGCGTGTGTTTGAATAAGAGGACAGCAAGGTAATTTTGCTTGTATGTGCCCTGTAGTGTTACTTCAGCACTGTATAAATCATGCATGCAAATCAGTCTGCATAGAGGTTTTTTTTTATGTAAATACACAGGGACTAGTCTCTGCACAGTGCATCGCGTTGGACGCTGCTTCGCACGGTGACACGAGGTGATTGGCTTGCTGTCTCCAATTTATTATACATATTCAACCATTGCAAAGGCGATCCCAATGCTCGAAGGACCCCATCTTAATTTTTTTTTTTTTTACACTGCATGAACGGTGCGAATACTTCAGCGGGCTGCTACACGTCATTTCCCCATAACCTCTGACTGCAGGATAAAGGGTCTTATTCAGATAATTTAGGCAATTGACGCCGCACTCCTCAACATCCTTCTATTTTTTCCACCTTCACAATCCTAAACGCTGTGGTAACATGTGGTGACTACGGATAAGAGGGGGGGGGGACAAATGGCCTAGCGGATCCTTGCGTGGAAGGCAAGCGCGGCATAGTGGGGCTACAGTGACATTTTCCCCACATGCAAAATCATGCAAAAGGTAAATACTGAAGCGGAGGGATACAAACACTATTGCAGAACATGGCCGTCAGCTCCGTCATGTCCTCTCTCGCGAAGCCGCCCACAGAGGCGACAGAGCGCTGTGATTGGATGAGCGGCGCGGGAGGCGGCCTCCCATTGGCCCCTCGCCGGGTCGATCACGGGCTAATGTCAATGACGTTGATACTAGATACGCCGTGTCGCCTGGGTGGACAGTATAGTTACTTCAACATTTAATGGAATAAAATGCCGCGGATTCGCGTAAATAGAGACGCGGCGTCGGTCGAATAAACAAATCGGTGCACAGCGAGACGGGTCACCTCTAGACCCGGTGGCGACAGGCCTCCCCGCGTCCTTGATCAGCAATATTTCTGGGGGTAAGTGGAGTGATACATTTCCTTCCTGCGTCTTTTTTCCACCTCGCACAGCAGCCGACCTGCGTGCTTTTACTGTTTAGATTTGGGTGTTAAGCGACACATTTCGCGTTTTTACGTTCCGTAGGCGAACACAATTGAGTCGGCCATAAAAAACGTCCGTGTCGCAAAGTAGTGCGTCAGAGCCTCGCAGCTCGCTCGGCCGACTTCTACGGCTAGTGTAAGGAAGGTAATAATGGCTGTCGGTTGAGCCCGTAAGTTGAAAATTGTGAAATGGCCTGTTTTGGAGTAGTTGGAGGATGTGCTCCATCTCGCCAGCCTCTAGTTCGCTGCGTGTCAAACGAGGTTATTTTGGGTTCGGTACAATATTCGCCTTTGCCTCCAACCTGTCAAATCGGCCCCTGTAGGGTACCTGTCTGTCTGCCGACAGTGGGCCTACTCACTCCAGACTCCATCTGTCATGTTTGTGGGGTGCAGATAATGTGTGCCGCCACCACTTTGCCGTCGTATTTTCCACCTCATACTTCCTCATACGTCCTTTTTGTACTGGGACTTTTATTTGGGGGGAAAAACAATGTGTATCATTTTTTATTTTATTTTTTATTTTTTGCAGGCTGATTCCTGCATATTTATTTTATTTTTATATTTATTTTTGCAAAAGCTCTCTGGAGGGGTGATGGGGTGGCATGTCGTGGAGGGACTGTATAAATGCGTGCAGTGGTTTGGGAAGCCTATATTTTATGCATAAAACCCACAGATGTTTGTGCTAAAGCCAGATGCCAAGCGCTGATGCTCTCAGGCAAAGGGCATTCAGTGGCCTTGTTTAATGTGTCTTACTCACACAGACATGCAAAGCAAAGCAGCCCCAGTCGCACTGGGTCAAACTGGTTATTGTTTAGCGTGTAGATGTATCATCTTATCCCCTCCACCCCTCAAAACCCCTCACTCACTCACAGGCTGATGCAATGGAATTCAGTGGCCACGGTGGTTTTGCTTTGCCATCTCAGGGCAGCTACCAAAGCTGTTGGGAGGGAAGTAGGCCAGTTTGACAGTGATACAACACTTGTGTGCCATCCCTGCAGATGGACTCACATCAACATCTGACAGTAGTACAGTTTCAGTGACGAGAGCAGGGATGACACATTTTCCAACAGCCCGTGTTGGCATTGCATGCGTTCCTGCAATATATTTCTTCTTTTAATTTTGGCTTTGTTTGTTTTGTGGGAGTGAAAGCCTTATTCTTCACTTCGCAAAAGAATCCCAAGTACTGTTTGTGCTTGCCTTACTGCAGCTTGAGCATATTGGTTGCCTCGCTTGCTTTCAGTGAAATTAGTTTTTATTAAAAAGCTCAAAATAGCTGTGTTCATGTGAAGATGTATATGTACAGCACTTTAAATGAAAAGCAGGACATTTCTTGTTGAAATGTGCAGTCTAAACCAGCCAAATATCCAAGAGACACTGAACAACAAAGGTTGTTGTCCAAGAATTACCAAAGAAGTTTATTTCTATTCCATTACAGTTTAATACCGAAGATGACCAGAACCAAAACAAATTGATTATAAAATGTGTGCTTGACGGTGTAACCTGTAAGCATAACCAGCCTGACGAATAAAATAAAATTTATAGTCCACGCATATACAAGCACTGTTTTTTTTTTATTATTATTATTTATTAGTATGTTGGATAAATTAAAATGGTAACAGACCAGCAAGCTTTAGCTACCCTTTGTTGACGAAATTGAAATGTCTTTTGAAAATGAAATATTTAGATTCAGAGTGGAGGGCACCGTGTGTGAATTTATTTTCTTTATATTTAATAGCATTCTCCACAATTTTGAAGCTTCATTTTAAAATAGTCGTTTCCCACAAAGGTATCAAGAAAAAGTCACTTATTTTACCCAATTTCTGATCTCTGATCTTCTCCCTGTCTCCATTGGAACAGCTTTTACAGATCACTTCACCCCAGTGCCACATCCAGTTGACTTTGTGACATCACAAAGGTCAAATTTCCAATGATGTGTCAATTAAGTGGACATCTTCTGAAAAACACAAGAAGTAAAATATTGGCTGAACTCATTTCTGTTGAAACACTTGACTTTGACTTCTATGAAATAAAACCTGGAATTTAATGTGCAATCATCTGAATCTTGAAATGCCAGACTTGTTGTTTAAACAAGGTACAAATAATCAACAAATTGAATGATAATAATCAGGGTTTTTTTTATCGCTATAATTACATGCAGTGAGGTGTAATTGGTGACATAAACAGAATAATCTCCCAGGGCATGTCACTTTTTATTGCCAGGTGCTAAGGCGGAGCCACATACACAAGTCTTTATGAGCACCAATAACCCCTGTCCATCTTTGGAGAAAGGAGAGCAGGCCCATTATCGCAAAGCTCGCTGAGAGCTTGGGATCGGCAAACCCCCTCATCAAGTCACGTTTGAGTCTCTGACCGTTTATCTGAAGGCTTGGCACAATTCATTGGCTAGTGCATAATCTGCTGAAAGGTCACAGCCACTAATTATGCTCCTCCAAAACAGACAGATGCCTACCCTAAGCTTGATTGTGCTCTCCTTCATCAGAGCAATATTCGAGGGGTTGCGAGACCGTCCCGTGGATGATTTGTGCATGCACGCCACTCATTTATTGCCATGGTGACTGACTGTCCTCCAGGCAAGATGTGCAAACCTGGTGCAACCTAGTCATACACCTTTGTCAAGGCCTTCTGGGTTGTGCCCGAAGGTCACCTTGCACACAGCCTTTCTTCTGCTGAGTCTTGGTGCGTGCATGTCGCTGTGGGAATGTGATTTGGCGAGATGCTAAGGGCTCAGTTTTAGCCAAGTGGCGCCCTCGTTTCGCCGGCGTTGAAATAGTCCTCCGGCCAGCTCCTAATTGAGCCATCAGCGCCTTAAGGGGGGATAGAGGAGGGATGAACGTGTCAATTACAGTAATGAGGGGGCAGCCATGCAGAGGGCAGTCGGGGAGAGAGAGAGAGGCTAGACATAAGCCTTGAAGTGTAGCCCCACTTCTAATGACTTCATGACTAATCAAAGATGAGAATTGTTACTTGACACTGACAAACTTTGTGAAGTTGACACAAAAAGTGCATTTTAAAACAAAATTTCCACCTTTGACCTGTGTCCCGTTGCCATTATTTCATTTGTGAGGTGTGTTCAAAGCGTGGATGCTTTACTACAAAATTGTTGCTGTGCAATTGAAGGGTCAGTTAACAGGAAATGTGAAGTGAAAAATAACATAAATCTGGGGAAAATCTCTGTACTCATTTTGTTGGTAAATGTTTTTGATGGACAATAAAGTTTTTTGATTAACACCGCACATTTAAAGAGTCTGTGCGTTTTCAGAAATCAACACCGTCAATGGCCATTTTGGCTCACAATATCCAGATTAAAAATTCTGTTGAGTTCATTTCCTTTGCCTGCAGTATGAATGACCTTAGAACCAATGACCGCCATCTAGCTGCCAAATCAAATTTGTTCTTTTTATAGTCAGGTCTATTTCTTTGTGTTTGACTAATCGTCATTAATCTAATTTTGTAGATGTGAAAAATGATCATTCTTAGATCTATGACTGCAAGCCCGCATTTTTATTTTTTATTTCCTCCTCCTTGTTTATTCCAGCTTTTTGTGTTTGTGTCAACCCCGGCGGATCTCTTGAATAATCTCCCTCTTTCTCTTTTTTTCTCACTCAGACTTGATGCCATCCGCACCACAGCAGCTGCATGGACGTTTTTCACAGCTGTCCCTGTGAATAAAAGAATGAACTGAGGGCCGCCGCACTTGGAACGCCGTACTACACACTTCATTAGTCTTTGGGCCTGTCAATAACAGGAGTCGCTGCCATATCCGGGCAGAGAAATGTACACGTGCGTGAGTTCTCAGACATATGACTGCGTCTTGAGTGTTCTTGGACTGAAGTAAGAGACGGGAGGGCTGCACTTCCTCTCTCACCCTTTTTGAGAGGCACTTCTCTAGTTGACTGACTTCAACAGTTGTCCCTCTAACTGCAAAAGCGTCATGGGTAGGAAAAAGATTCAGATCCAGAAGATCACAGACGAAAGGAACAAGCAGGTGAGTGTTGGCTCAGGTTTCCTCGCTTTGGCAAATGCTGTCGTTTCTATGGCCGTGTGATTTATTGATTTATTGATTTATGTAAGTATATAGTGTCAGAGATCAAATTCATTGAAGTGTCTGGGTTATTGACGTGTTCAGTCAGATTGTGTTTTCGACAGAAATCTTTAAGAAATTAGATTTTGGGCTGCAGGTTAGTTTTTTCACTGCCGACCTGAAACATTGAAATGATTTTAGGTTTTGGAAACGCTGATCGTGTTTTGCTCTGTCCATTAGGTTCAAACCAGGACTAAGTTCTTCTTCTCTGCTCTAAATTATAAAGCTGCTCTGTTTTGTTTTTGGCTCTGCGCTTTTGTCACTGCGCCATTTGAATATGCACATTTTATGCGGGGAGGAAAAAAGTTTCAACCAGCAGCAGCAGCAGGCTGTTCTCGAGTTTTTTGCCCTTTGGAGCTCTGTTAGTCGTTTCCTCACTGGATGAAGCTGCCACCACAGTTGGCACCAGGGCTGCTTTTTGCCAAAGTCCTGCGTAGCGCCGCTGATGAGTTCGCCGACGGGTAAATCACACGGCAGAACATTTTGCCTGGTGCTCCTACACCTCCACTCTGGTCTGCCTTGAGTGCCTCGCTCTCAGCCCGTCTGCGGCGCAGCCCTGAATTGATGATTGTTTCATAAAGATGGTCCCAGATTGTGGCTCGGAGCTTTACAGCCATTTCGCCGTGACCCCTGGCCTTCCTCATGTTTTCTCAGTATGACTCAGATGAGTCATTGTCCAAAAATGCTAATCTGGTATTTTAGGTTGTTGGTTTTTTTTTTGTAATTACTTTTTCCCCCCCACAGCCATTAGTTTTTGATTTTTTTGTGTGTGTTTTAATTCCAAGTCCATACCGTCACACACGTTTGGATGATTGAAACGTCCCAGTTTGAAGTTAAAAAAACAACAACTAATAATAACAATAATAATAATAATGATAATTAAAAAAAAAAAAAAAAATCAATGCTTTTAACTTTGATCACTTGGCTACACATTTAGTCACCTTAGTCATCTAGACATGTGAGAGTTTTCCTTATAATCCTGTACGGAACTGGATTGTTGCAGTGCTGGAAGCAAAGTGGCCAATATTCAAATAAGATTCTTTATTTCTGCTGTTAATAGAAACGTTATGAAAACAATCTTTCTTTCACTACTGTATGAAGTGCTTCTACATTTACTGTCATTGAACAAATGGAATGAAAATTGTGAAAGATCAAGTTCTTCACTTGACTCCCATAAATACAGGTTGCGTGATAGATTTAAAAACTAAATGTGTCAGCCTTCACACCTAAATCCACTTATGCAAACCTCTCACATTGTCAGTTTTTTTACATTGTCAGTTTCTTTAAACCCCCCCCCACCCCCCTCTCTTTCTCGCGGCTGCTTTTGTCCTCAGGTGACGTTCACAAAGCGAAAGTTTGGCTTGATGAAGAAAGCCTACGAGCTGAGCGTGCTGTGCGACTGCGAGATCGCTCTGATCATCTTCAACCACGCCAACAAGCTGTTCCAGTATGCCAGCACCGACATGGACAAGGTCCTGCTCAAATACACAGAGTACAACGAGCCTCACGAGAGTCGGACCAACGCCGACATCATCGAGGTAAATCCACCTCGTCGGCTCAAAGTGGCCTCGTCAAACTGTAACAAAAGGTCACATTTTGCCGTTGAGGACACTCAAACTTTATATAATCCGGTTCAGTTGTTGTTTTTTTCTCTTCTTCCAAGCTGACTTTTTTTCACCCTGTCGCTTAGACTCATCTGCTTGGTGTTCTTGCCGTTACAGACTCTGAGGAAGAAAGGCTTCAATGGCTGCGACAGTCCCGAGCCGGATGGTGAGGACTCCATCGACCAGAGCCCCCTCAATGACGACAAGTACCGCAAGACCACAGAGGACCTGGATGTACTCTTCAAACGCTACGGAGTAAGTGGCTGGAGGCGCGCAGTAAAAATGTGTGTGACATCCATTGATGCAATAGGACACTTGGACGTAGCTGAAGTTTGGACATCTCGTATTTAAAAACTACCCAGAACCCAATGTTGCTGTGATTTGTAGTTAAGCTCGATGTTGTACAATTTAGGAAAAAAAAAAAAAAAAAAAATTAAATTACATTTTTAAAAAAAACATTCTTCCCGCTTGGCAGCAGTCAACGGCTCAGCCCCAGACCTTCACCATGCCTGTCACCGTCCAGTCATCCAATCAAAGCACACTGCAATTCAGTAACCCTGGCAACGCACTGGTAACTACCTCCGACGTGACATCATCGCCGCTCGCGGATGCCCACCTCCTGTCGCCACAGCAACCAGCTCTTCAGCGGAACACAGTGTCTCCCGGGTTGCCACAGCGACCGGCCAGTGCAGGTGAGAGAGAGTGAGAGAGAGAGAGAGAGCGGGTGAGCAAGCTGATTGCTAGCGGCTGTCCTGTCACCTCGTGTCAGAGATAATTGTCAGAAGGTCGAGGGGGAAGGATTCATTAATAAATAGTTTTTTAGGGGCTGTATAATTTGCTCTTTTTTCATTATTCTGTCCTGAATTTGACCCAATTATCCATTCTGGCCCTTATGTTGTATTCAGAAAGCTGCTCACCTCCTTTGAGTTGTACTATATTTTCACATCCATAGGTTGTTTTTTTTTGTCATTATCATTATCATTATTTTTAATCTGGAAAAAAATCAGAATTTATCTAAAAAATATTCTCTCCCTTTCCAATAGGTGCTCTTCTCGGAGGTGACCTGAATAATTCTAATGGAGGATGCCCAAGTCCAGTCCGTAAGTTCTCCAGTGCTCGTCCAGATCACATGTTCACGTGCTTATGAACTTTTTGGTCGCGTCTTTTTGCGACAAACGCTCCTCTGGAAACTGATCTGCATCCTTTCCAAAGCACCCCCCCGCCCCCCCAACACTTCTTTCCTCCTCTGCACCATCTGTGATGGTGCCTGGAGGGATGAGGGGATGCCACTAGTAACAATCACAGGCATGCATGGGAATCCCTGCACCCTCCCTACTGACATGCCTTGTGCTTTATACAGCACGTCGCAATATTATGGCCTTTCGAAGTCCTTTAAGGTTTTGAGAAAGAATGATATTTTTTTTTGTTTATTTATTTATCTTATCCTAAAAATACAACTCTGAGACTCACATTTGCATCATTGACTGCTTTATTCTTCGGGCTCGGTTTGAAGTCTGAGATACCTTAAAATAGAACAGCTTTGGTGAGATTATTTTTAAGATCACTTCAAGTTGTCTTAAAATACACCCGAGCGCGCTGCGCCTCTTTCCACCTGTTTGATTGCCTCTGTGTTCTTGTGGCGTGTCGCTCTGTCACCCCCTGCAGCTAACGGATACACCAGCGCTCGCGCCTCTCCGGGCCTGCTCACCGTCTCTAACGGTAACAGTCTGGGGAAAGTAGTTCTGGCCAAGTCTCCGCCCCCACCTCCCAGCCCCCAGATGGTCAACAGCCGCAAGCCAGACCTCCGAGTCATCACCTCACAGGGCGGAAAGAGCCTCATGCAGATGGTGAGGCACACCGAGCAGAACTGGCGACGCCGGCTCCCATTATTTAGCACGTTGGACCATTTCGAAACGACACTTGTGGTGCTTATGACACTTTTAGGCATCAAAAACAAATTACCAAGAGAGGAGGGAATAGATTTCCCCTTCTGGTGACCGAGAACTAAACATGCATAGAACCTCCAGGCATGTATATTCATGCAATGGGAATAAGTTAAGAAATAAAAATAAGCCATAAGCATCTCACCCTCATGAATTTTTAGTTCACACACAACTGCAGGCATTCAACATGTCGACTCCAAGTTTCTACTCTGTGGTCAGAGATGCTGTTTACTGTGTGAATCAGCCCACTCCTCCAGACTGGCCGCAGCATTTCCCCACACCGCTTTGATTAAACATCCACCCACATAAGCCTATAGTTGACAGCGTCGGCTAGCCACTAATGGGAAATTTCAACTGAAAATTTGAATTTTCCCTTTTCAGAATAAAAGTTTGTGTTTAAGATGAGAACACAAGGCCCTGAGGAATACATTCAGTGTGAGGTGCATTTATTAGCTTTCTTTCTTTTATAGCTGTCATTGCGCTTTAGAACATTTCAAACAACCTACAAGCACCGCCACACACTCAGTTTGCTGTTGTGTCATGGAAATGCAGATGTTGTAATGTTTTATGAGCTTTCAAATCTTTACCAGTGTTCCGTTAAATGTGGTCCAGATGACTGACTTAACATAGTACAGTCGGGGGAGTGAAGGGACTATCTGGATACAGTCTCTGACTCACACACACACACACACACACACACACACACACACACACACACACACACACGCAGGCCCTGTTCACTTTCTCTCTTTCTCCACATATTAACCTATCGCTACTAATATGCATCAGAGTTTTGACTCTCTCCGTTACCCCTCCTTGCAGACAGAGGATGAGCTGGAGTTGGTAAACGAGGTGATTTGTCTTCCCCACTCTTCAGTCACGAGCATGACTTTGCCATTGACTGTTTGCATATTTTTCTAGCATGGTTACGATACGGAGCACCAGTATCTCATCGTTGTGGTCTTTACCCCCCACTGATACCTCCTGGCCTTTATTCTGGCTCGTGATTAAAACCTGACTGCATGTGGTTTCGGGGGCTCATGGTTGTGTTTCTTTGTAGCATTTTTAGTAGTTAGTGTCGGGGGTTGTGATCTTTATTATCTTGATAAACCGCCTTATTAGTTGGTGCACTGTGCTTTAGCGAAAATGTAACACTTGAACCAGTCTGGTCGTTGTTCATTCATGGTCGGGGCAACTGAAAGCATGGGTGTGTTTTTTCACGAGCTGTGGAGCATGTTTCCTGTTTACTGACATGACCACAGATTCTCATTTTCACCCTCTGCCAAAATGTTTGTTTTTTTCTTTTCTTTTTCAATACAATAATTCACATTACATTAAAGGCGTTTTGCTTCAAAGTTTTCCTTAATTAGTTTTTAATCTTTAGTCAAACAATTAAAAATCATTTAAAAAGACTGATATAAATCTGTTTGTGTTCTGGACTACTGATCCTGAACAATATTCAGTGAAGTGAAGTGAAATGGCTCTCATAACAACATTTCACTGCTAAAATGATGAGCCAGGAAGTGATGAGAGTTTAAATCACAATCACTAAAAGCAGCCTTGTCAGTGGCTTCCACAAACATACAATCAAATAAGCGTAACGACAGTTTGTTTGATCAAAAACTGGCAGCGAGCAAAAGAGAAAGCGTTTCACCCTGCAACTTTCCCTGGCTTTCCTGAGTGAGAGCTACCCTGGCTGATCCTGGTGGTCGGCCCTCCCCTTCACAGCTCTCCTCAGATGTGATAGGCAAGAATCTAATTTTCCAAAGGGTAGTGATTCATTTTCATCACTCTCACCCAGCCGCCCCTCCCCACTTCTTTGCAAAGGGAGTTAATTGAATCTGGCCTCTGTCTCAGGTCTCTCCCTCCTGCTCTGCCGCTCTCTAAATCTACAGCCGTCAGGGCTGAGCATTTTCTCTCAGGATGATCTGCATTCAAAAGATCTCACAATTCAGGAGATTCATTTCGACCCAGAATTGGAGCATCTCTGACTCTCTGCGTGCGGATCCTGTGCATTCTATACAATAGAAATTTTGCAGTCCATTGCAAAAGACTTCAATTTGCTTTTATCGCTGTTACAATTCAGTAGACGCAGACATATTGTGCTTTTTATTATTTAGAGGTTTTGCATTATTTATGTTAAAATTATAATTTTTAAATCAATCTATCAACCTTTATTGATCCCTCGCGGGAAATTCACTTAAGGCTGCCGGCCACCCAGCACCAACCTGAATATTGACTTTAAAGTTTTTTGAATGCCTACTTAATCTACGTCTTCTGAACAATCAGCTTTTAACACCAGCTGGTTTATAATGATCAGGATTTTAAAGTATTGCAAACTGTTGTGAAGAACACAATATCTTTAGTGACACCTAGTGGAGAACTGTAGGACAAGCGTTCCACTGAAAGCCAAAGTAATTTAAAAAAAAAACAACCAAAAAAACACTTGGTACTTTTATTTTGTAAGGTTTCATCACGCATGTAGCAGTTATTTGACCGGTCGGAAAATATAGTATTCATTTCTGCAAAGCAGTGGAGTCCCAAGTCGTGTTGTAGTGTTTGAGGTATGGTAAAACACTTGCAGAGGGAGTTCCACTGAAATCCTTCCTTACAGACGCTTTTCTTCATGGTTGTTGCTCTGGCGAACAGCCGTATCTTCTCCTGGTATCAGGGCCAGCCTTTATTGCACATTATTCTCCGTCTGCGTCGCCCCTCATTTCCTGTCATCGCTCCACAGTTGGCGGGTGATAAAAGCAAAAATGCCCAATAATAAAATATATTTCAAAAATCCACACTCTTGCAGTACTGACGCCAGACAGTTAAACTGCCTTTAATGTAATAGATTTTCTCTGCCTCGCTAAAAAAACACACACACACACACACACACACACACACAGTAACTCTCTTGATGCTCGTCATCAAGAACCTCATGGTGATAAATCCACTTGATTTATTGATTTATTGATTTATTGATTTCGTTGTACCTATCTATCGACACCCATTTACGATCCACCCACATACGCACCATCATTCCCAGCATGTCGGAGCATACATTGACAAACGGTCACGGGCACCACTTCCAGCCCTCTGTGTCTATGCTGTGGCTAACGTGCACTCGTGCTCTCCCGGCAGAACGCTCAGCGCCTGGCGGCGGGGGCTCAGGTGGCTCAGACCCTCACCACGCCAGTCGTGTCCGTGGCGACGCCCAGCCTCCTGGCGCAGGCGCAGGCGCTGCCCTTCTCGGCGATGCCCACCGCCTACAACACAGGTGAAGTCAATGTAGCGCTCTCTTCCGCCTTTTCCTCGTCCCCAGATAAATGCTACTTTTTCCCCTATTGGGGAAATTCAGGTGTCGCACCACACATGAAAACTGTTTCCACAATACGTAAAAATGTTAATTCTTTACTTGTGTCAGTATTTTATATTCTGGTTTACCTTTACATGAGTGAAGGAAATGTAAATATTCTGTTTGTTCCCTCCAAATGAAGTTGATTCTGTTCAGTGGCAGAAATGTTGTTGTTTTTTTTTTTTAGAATAACGCTGCTTAAAGGTTTGATCAAAACACTTGCGTTATTTAGCTGCGTTTCCATGACAATTTTTCACAAAATAAAAGTGATGTTTCTAAAAATTTCTACAAAGTACAATTGCGAGTTGCAGGTGTTTCCATTGAATTGTGTGAAGCGCATAAGCTACGAGATTCGACGAGAATTACGTTTGCTTTTGTTTGTTTATGTTTGTTTGCTGTCAAGAGTGGTTGTTATATTTTTATTTTTGATTACTTGTAAAAAAAAATAAAAAAAAATCTTCTGTCTCTTCCTCCGTCCAAACATAATGCGCCATTTTCACTTGAAGTCAACTGGTCACGTGACCACGTACGTCACGTCCGGTGACGTGTAAATGTGAAAAAAGTGTTGCTGTTTTTTATTGCGATATTTAGGTTTTTCGCAATTCTAGCGGTAATGGAAACGCAGCTATAGATAGCGTCAGTATCTCTACCTGGCCTGTGCCCTCTCTCTGCAGGTAGATAGCACGTTATTTTAGGTGGCCACCGAGTTTTCAACAACCATTGATTTGCCTCCCCAGAGTACCAGCTGACCAGCGCCGACATCACCGCCCTGCACGCTCTGGCGTCACCCGGGGGCCTGTTGCCCGCCAGCATGTCCACGTGGCATCAGCAGCAGCCGCAGCAGCAGCAGCAGCAGCAACCGCAGCAGCAACAGCAACCACAGCAGCAGCAACAGCTAAATCTGGCGTCACTTAGCAACTTGGTGTAAGTCTACTTTTCTTGTTCGCAACAACACGGCAGTCGCAAAAGAAAAAGCACCGAGACTGACGAGGCCGATGAGTCAGGCAGCTCACACGCACGCACACACACACACACACACACACACACACACACACACCTCTGGTAAAAGCACTTGTGAAAGCCTTCTTGCCACTGGAGTACTACTGACCACCGCAGTCAGCCTGCATGAGATCCATACCATGACCCCTATACGCAGGCAGTTCGCTCCTCCCCACCCCCGCAGTGAACTGGTCTCTCACCAACATCTCAACCATCTCCTCATAACATCTGGAAGTCAGGGCCGTTATTCCAGTGAGTTGGATGCACTTCAGCGGCACAGTGGAGATTTTGCAGGGAGAGGGGGAGGGAACGGCTAAGGGGTAGATTACGCAGAAAAAGCAAAAGGAAAGTTCACCTGTTTTCAGCTCTCACCACTCGGCATTTCTGCTCTCCGCCCGGCTGTGCTCCAGTTTCGCAGAGGGAAATGATTCCACCCGGTGCCGGTACAATGGTAACACATTGTGTCCGAACACTCGGAGATGAAAAGTGTTCAGACGAGTAACATGTGTCTGTCCTGCTCACAGAGAGTTTTTAATAAGCCAGCCAACATTCTGATTTATTGAGCCGAGGTGGATTTTTTTTTTTTTCCCTCTCTTGATATGTTAGAAAATTTCAACAGAATTTTTTTTTCACATGCTGCTGGGTTTTAAAATGTACGAAAAAGGATTAGGGCCACAAGAAGTGAAAAAATATTACAGGAAGGAGATTTTTATTCAAGTTTTCATTTCGAGTTTTAAATTGAAATCTTGTGAATAAAATCCAAATTTCGTGAAAAAAGTCGACGTAAAAAAGACAAAATTTCGTGGGAAAAAAAGTTGACGATTAACACAGTTACCCACAGTTAATAGTAAACTGCCGTATCCCACAAGGTTCACCCGCAGTAATCAGGAAACTGGCGAAAACGGAAGTACTCCACTCGACTTGGGTGCAGAGCCTTTCAACTTTATTCTCGACATTTAGACTTACTTTACATTGACACTAATTGCAAAATTTCAATTTTATTCACGAAATTTTGTCTTTTTACACCTTTATTCTCTAAATTTAGACTTTATTCTCAAATTGGAAACTTAGAAAAAAATAATTCTGTCATAATTTTTTTCTCTTCTTGTGGTCCTAATTCTCTTCCGCAAAAATGAATAGATTTGAGTAAAGTGCCAGTTTTGTGGGAGCTGCCGCTGTAGAAGCATGTGGATTACATTAAAGCCATGGGGGAAATGTGTTCAGCAGGTCCCTCAGGAAAGATTCACGAAGAACTTTTCTCTCTTTTCGACCGATATTTTCCCACTTTCCTCTCCAGACCTTTAATATTAGTTTTAATATTCAGGCGTAGGAAAATAAAAACCCGTAGGTCTGTTCGCCGCCGCAGCGCGGCGCCGTGCTCGACGCCGCCAGGGTTCACGGCTCTCTGAACGCCGGGTCCTTGAAGTGTGTGTTCTCTCCTCTCGTCTACAGCATGTGGGGCGTGGACAAACAGAGCAGCGAGCTGTCTAGCCAGGTGTCCAGTCTGGCTGCCAATCTGAGGTGAACAGACACGACTGATGTGTGTGTGAAATGTCATGACTCGTTGTTTTTTTTTGTACCGAGAGGCTTTGAAAAGGCCCACGAAGCACTCAGAGAAACTCTTTCAATGCAGCAAGAAGCAGACTGTGAAGCAATGTAGTGCGATTACCTCCTTGTTTAGTTGAGTTTTTCATTGCTCTCATGCCACGTGACAAAGGAAATCCACATCAAAACTGAGTTGTTTTGACGTTTCACAACTGAAAGAAATGTTCAAAAAAAAAATGAAAAATCAAAAGTTGTTGCCTCCAGTTGTTCTACTACATTGAATTGATAATAGCTACATGCCACTTCCCGAATTTGATATTCATAAGTAAATGGAAAGTAAGATTATTATCCCTCACAAAGATAAATCAATGCTGGATTTTTCACGTTTGCAATCACTTTTAAATCTACGAAATAAAACTTTAGTTATTTTTAAAGCATGCCCATTACTTGCATCTTATTTTGTAGAGGTTGAAATGAACAAACAAGGAGCACAGTAAATGTTTCCACTGCAAAAATCCAAACACGCCGAGACCTAAGGAAGGGTGACAGAATGCAAAAACAGCAGAGCCGCCCGCTTCCGCCTTCCTCTGCACACTTCTGTTTTTGAAATATTTGCATCCATCTGGCTGGTGATTCTCTTGATGATGGTGGAATAGTTTGACTGCGCAGCTATGGCAAGGCCACCATCCTATCCCTGGTGACGGTGTTTATTGGTCAGAAATCACTGGTGCGTTGCCCTTGGGTTGCCAGATCAGGGCTTCAGGCTCCTCCTCTCCGACACATCCAAACACATTATTAACATTATTGCCGTTGTTGCCGGAACACCTTTGCTCGCAATAATGTGTGTCACACTTCTCTCCGCCTTCTAATCCACCTCTTCCCTTCTTACTTTTTGCCCTCCGACCTTTTTGTTTTTCTCCCCCACAGTGTTGGCTCTCCGTCCAACCTGCTCTTGGGTAGAGATGAGTGGTTGGGCCGGTACTGTATCACACTTCCTGTTTCCTGTGTGTGTGTGTGTGTGTGTGTGTGTGTGTGTGTGTGTGTGTGTGTGTGTGTGTGTGTGTGTGTGTGTGTGTTGAGGAGAGTTTGCGCTTTTTTGGCTGCACCCTCCCCCTCCCCCCTACTACCCCCACCCCTTCCCTCCCCACACTCCCCGCAAGCAAGCATGTGTGGTGCTGCCTGCGGTCAAACAGGAAAGAGACGTAGTTCCGGCTTCCACCATATCTTCTAACCCGACATGATGATTGATTTTTTTTCTTTCGCTTTTGTCTCTTCACCGCCATGAACTGCCTCACTGCGAGCCACGCTGTCACGCCAACCCATTTCATGCCTCCTGGGCTGCTGCGTTCATTCCTGGAGGGGGGGGGGGGACATATGGGGTGGGGTGTTGTGTTATTTCTGCCTTGAGGCCTCCGATTTCAGTTTTAAAAAAAAAAAAAAAAAAAAAAAAAAAATTTGAGTGTGGCTTCTCCCTGTTGTTGCTTTGCTTTATGTCGTTTTCAATAGCTGCATTTCCATGACCCCTAGAATTGTGCCTAACCTAAATATCGCAATAAAAAGCTCGTCATGGAAACGCCTACATTTCGAAGAACCTCTCAAACATGGCTGAAAGGTCTTGACGCTCTCCTGAGGGTGTTTTTCAGACGTATCGGTACAGAGGTGTATGGCAAAGTGTCATGGAAACACTTTTTTTTCCCATTTACGTGCCACCTGTACCCGGTACAGGGTCACGTGACCAGTTCACTTCAAGTGAAACTGGCGCGTTATGTTTGGACGGAGGAGGAGGCGCAATATTTTTTACACGTAATCAAAGATGAACAATATAGCAACCATTGTTGACGTAAACAAACAAAAGCAATTCTGCCGCGAAAATTCTCGTAATTCTCGCGGGACGAGATTTTTTTACGAGAATTATGGCTAACGCGCTTCGTACCATTCAACAGAAACTTCTGCTGTACTTTGTCAAAATTTTTAGAAATATGGCTTTTCTTTTTGCGAAAAACTGTAATGGAAACGCAGCTAATGTCTTGACACCACTGACCACGCCCCCTCCCCCTCCCCCTCCCCCCCCACACAGTTTCTCAGTAATCAAACTGCTGATCTCTCCTGCTGTTCTCTTTGTCCTCCCTTTGACCTTCATGCCCTCCTCCTCCTCTTCCTCGTTCTCCTCCTCCTCCTCGTCCTCAGGCCTGTGCCGCATATACCTCAAGGCGCCATGCTGACGGTCAACACCAGCGCCTGCGTGAGCATCAAGACAGAGCCGGTGTCGCCCGGCCGGGACCGCAGCACCCCCTGCCCCGCCCCGTCCTTGGCCGCGGCCTCCTCCACCTCCGGGGGCGCCATCCTGACGGCGCCGCCGCAGTACCCGGGCACCCTGTTGTGCCCCCTGGACCCCCCGACCGGGCGCTCGACGGCCGACAGCGTGAGCAGCAACGCCAGCTCCTTCGAGGGCAGCGACCGGGATGACGTGGGAGCGGCGGCGGCTGGCGGCGGGGCAGGGGGCGGAGCCACAGGAAGCGGCCGGCCCGTGGCGGCCGACTTCAGCCCTTCGACGGAGCTGCTGAGGGCGTCGAGCGAGGCGGAGCAGGAGGGAGGAAACATCAAGCGCTTGAGATTGGACGCCTGGGTGACATAGAGCGGCGGCGGCTGCCGCTGCTGCCGCTGCCGCTGCTGCTGCTCCGGCATCCTCAGCCCCCCCCGGTGACACTGACACACTCACCCATCTTTAAACCACCCACCATCACCACCACCACCACCACCACCACCACACACACACACACACACACACACACATCTCACTCACACCACACACACACACACACTCACACTCTTGCCCCGATCACACTGCCATGTGACACTGTCATCACACATCTGCCTCTGTCGAAAAGAAATTGAGAAAAATAACAAAAAAGAATTGTGCAGCTCAGCTGTGTCACCCAGACATCTGAGACTTTTTTTTTGTTGCCAAAAACAAGCGTTAAAAACAACCCATCAGTGAGAATCCATTGGAGAAGCTGAGCAGCCAGTGGCGTCCTGCTCAGCCGGAGACTTTTCTCTCCCCCCCACGCCCCCCTTGTTGTACAGAGGGACGGTGGCTCTGCAAGTCTGATATCGTCGTTTTCTTTCTGTAGAAACGAGCTGTTGAAATTTTTTTTTCTTTGCAATCTGCCAGAAGCGTAAAGGAAAAACTTCTCTCTTTCACACGGTTCCTGCTAAACCCTGACGTATTTACATTGAGCTCCGCTACGCAAGTTCTTCTGCAACGCGATCGGTTGGTTGACTGACTGTACGGGACGCGGAATCCAAAACGGCGCTTGGATGCGACGCTGTCCAATTCTTCCACACTTCGCCTCCAGTCTGCACTTTTTTTTCCTCCTTTTTTTTTTTTTTTTTTTTTTTTTGGATAACGAGCAATTTCAAATCCTGGACGAGTTTTCGAGGACTCGGCGATCCGTCTGGCAGCGAGCGAGACTCACACAAGCTCTTTTTCTCGCTTCTTTTTTTGCTTTTCCTTCTCCTTCCTTTGCTCTGCAAAGATTTCTCTCACCGCCGATGGTTCCCTCTCGTTGTTGCTGCCGCGTCGACCAGCCCTCAGGTGGCGCTCTGTGTCTGTGGGAGTCCAGGACCTCGCCAGAGTGCCAATATCAGCCTCTCCACACAAACAAAAACGAAATATGCCAAATGCCTCTCTCACGCCCGGTGCAAGGACGCTGGTGAAATGATCACATGATCGCACTGTCACGGATAGAACGCCAACTACAAACTGTCAAGGCTTTCCCTCCCCTCGCCCACTTTTTCATTTGTTCTCTGGTCTCTCTCCCTCTCTCTCTCCGTTCAGGCCGTGCGCTCGATCCCGTCCCATCTCAATCTCTTGAACTCGGAGTGGGAGTTTCTGTTTCGCTCCCCCCTCCCCGCCCCCCAAATCCAGCCGGTGGACTTGATTTACCGTATTATCCAGGAGTAGATGCCATCCAATGAAACGCATAGTATATGAGTTTTCTCAGCCTCTGGTGGCTTTGTTTTTTCAGGTTAGGGAAGTATTTGGTTCTTTCAGTCCAAGTGTTCTTTATCTGTTAGTATTTAAAAATAGAGGGAAAAAAATTTGAAAAAAAAAAGTCTGTTTTTGAAGGTCCTTATGTCGTCCAGAAGTAGAACTGACTTTGTATAAAAATCACTCCTTATACAAAAAGCTTTGATGTCCTCTTTAGCTCTCTCTAGCTCTCCTTAGCTCTTTGCCGTGTCTCAAAAAGTGAAAGGATAAAGACATTTTCTATATTTCTACAGCTTCAGTTGGCGACAAAGTAAAAAATAAAATAAAATAAAATAAAAAATAGCTTTTCGGCTTCTACGACGTGTATGTACATATGAATATATTTGCATAGACTTTGCTAGGTATCCCTAAAAACAAGCAATGTGTTGATTCTCAGTGGATCTGTTTGCATATGAGTGTGAATTTGATATGTTTCAAGCTCCGGTGCAGGGGTCTCGCCACAAGGGGGCAGTGCTGGTTGTGGATGGGACTTTGTTTCACTAAACCTATTTAAAATGCTAGTGTTGATGGTGTGTGCACTTTTCTGTCCCTCACGTACAGAAGCCTGCTCGTCGTGGTGTCATTATGTTGTCCCACCACACGTTTCTTTACAAAAACACAAACAAGCAAACAAACAAAAAACAAACCCACAACGTGCTATCAAAAGTCCAATATCATCTATTGCCACTTCAAAAAAATCAATTATTTAGGACACTGCCATTCACTCGTATTGTAGTTAAGAGATAAACTCACCGCATTGACATATTTTCAATTGACAGAATAGTGTCAACTTTTTTTTTTTTAATGTATGTTAAAAGATCATGCATTTATTTAATTTAATTTCTTTTTTTTCTTTTTTTTCATGTTGAACTAAGTCAAGAACTTGGCTGCCAAGTGCTGTTTGGTGTCAAACTGTATTGTTTTCTAGTACAAACTCGTTTTGTCAGAACCATTTCAAGTCTGTGTGTGTGCACAGGTGGTTTTTAGAGCCAAAACATTAAGAGCAGCCCCCCCCCCCCCCCCCCCCCCCCCCCCCCCCGAGACGATGCTCAGCTTTTAGCTGATTGATACCTTCTTGAACAGTGAAACGGAGGAAAATGTCACATGTTGCAAAAAAAAAAACCCCAGAAAGTCCTGTTGCTGGTTTTCCTGATCAGTTGATTTTTTGGGGGGAGGGGGTTTGTTTTCCGTCCTTCTGGCATCTGACGTCTCCGAGCGTCGCCACAGGATTGGTGTGCAGAAATTGTGCCACTTCGTCTACAAAAGTTGTTCAACGACTTTGGGGATTGCGTGTGACATCACCGGCTGGATAGGTTGGCAGGAAGCCACACAACAAAGGCTGAATTGTAAAGTGATCAAATTTGAATCAGAAAACAAATGTGTAACACTCATCTGGGGATCTATGACTCTAAAAATGCATATTATTTTGCATTAATATAAATTGTCATTGATTGTCGTAAAGGTCCAGTGTGTAATTTTTGAAAGCCTATTTTGACATTTAGTAGAATTTTTATTTTTTTTTTAAATGCTTTGATAAACAACGCACTGCAAATCATGGTTTGTCAAGTGTTCATATTGACATCAGAGTAGAATCCACCTGTTGCAGTCGCTCAGTGTGGATCAGCCACAGGGCTTCGTCCTCACTGCCAAGAAATGACACCAAGTGGGACACTCAAAAGGAATTTGGTGGAGGATTACCATTGTGCGCAATACTATGTGTCACCATCAGATGGTGCTAAATCTTACGCACGGGGCCTTAATTATTGAAAATAGACAAAGTCCATGTTTCCCAAAATCTCAAGCTGCTCCTCTAAAAGATCCGCCTGTGCAACCCCCGACTTTTACAGATTTCCATCGAAAAGGAAGAAAACAAAACCCCATCAGTTTCCCTGTCAAGCCTGAGCATGAGTGGGCGCCGACTGTTGACTGAAATGTGACACCACACCGGTTGTATTCAGCATCCTCGCCGGCGCAATCCGAGGTTCTCTGTCCAATCCAGCAGTGTAGTCACGAGACAATCGATAGAGAAATGAAAACCTGCACCCCTGTTACCTGTTGTGTACAATGTTTTTTAGGATCTCACTATTTTTGGATTAATTTGTGCTGGTGACAGTTCCATTGTCAATTATTATGATGATATTATTATGGAGCTTTTATTTTATTGCGATTTTTGTGTAGTCAATTGTTTTTATTTTATTTTCTCTCTTAGTTTATCTTCCGTATCATGAACATATAGTATATACTGGTTTCCTTTTTTTTTTTTTTAAATAACAACTTGCTGAAAATTGCACGATCAGTTATTATGGTATTAGCAAATGCAACGAAGGAAATACCAGTTAAATGCTGCAATTTTAATTAAGATATAGAATATATTTATAGGAAAAAAAATACACGGGAAACAACTGAAATTAGTAATTCATGAAATTTGAAAAAAAAAATGTAAATGCATGGGATACAGGTAACAACAAAAACTTATGTTACACACCGTAATGATAAAGGACATGCATCACAAATGAGTTTTAAGACAAACTCAGAATAATGTAGCATATGAAATACTAAAGATGAAATTTATAGCTAATATATTGTGTTGAGCTAGTCTGCTTTGGGTTTTTGTTGTAAAGAAAATATTTCTTTTTTTGTCGTTTTTTTGAGAATGATAAACAATTTGTGTATATTTTCATATACAAAGTATGCACTGATATGTTATTGAAATTCTATACTGCTTTTACAAAAAAGTGTTTGTTGTACCAAAGTATCCAAGTCCCTTGAGACCTTACCCTTTTTGCGTATGTTTTACCGTATTTTATATATTAAATAGACAAACTGAGTGAAATGGATATGAGTCTGGTTTATTTTATGAAATGTCATGTTTGAGGTGAAAAATAACTGACTGTTAACTGCTTATTCTGGAATATTTGGTGTGAGTAAAACGTCCAGAACTCTTTCTGAACTCTGAAAATGTGATTCTGAGTGTTTGTCCTTTTTCACTTCCTTGAGCGCTCGCTGACTGCTGTTTATTTCAACACTTCCAAACATGTGAGCCACTTTCTGTGTTCACCTTTTAACGTTTCATCTTAACAGCACAATATTTCAATCACTCACCAGCTTCTGAACCTTTATACCTCAAAATTCTGCTTTTGGACGCCAGCTGTATATTTATTTAATTCATTTATTCATTTTTTTCTCTTTTGTTTTTTTAGTCTTCGGTGAAGACACTGCAGAGTCTGACGACCTTAGAACTGCTGATGTTGCGTCTTACTATAGTTGCTTGCATGTAGTTTGACTCTATTTACAATTTACTTTGGTCTTAAGATTGCATTGCTCAGTCGCAGTAAACACAGCAGAGCTCATTTAATGGCATCTTTATTTACCCGTTTAAACAACACATTCTGAATTTTGCAACTACAGAACATTTTCATTGTAATGATTGCATCTGAATTTTCCAGTCAATTACAAAGTCAATAATTCTGATGAATTCTTTAGCAAACCACTTCATATGCTGGATTAAGGATCGGCTTCATTCAAAAATAATCTTACGTATATAAATATACAGGCTATCCCAAACTACAACTAGAAATAATGCTGCCGTAAAAAAAAAAAAAAATACAAAAGCCTGATTGTCGTGACGATAGTCTGTCAGTTATAAATATACAGCTTTAAGATTACATTCTTATCAGTTGTGTGTAAACAAGACAAAAGGAAATTTGGAAATATTCATATAAAATGAACATTTGCTTTGAGTTTCCACCTGAACTCACTGTTCTGACTCAATAGTTCAACTCTCCTAAACAGGAAGTAAACACATCATCAAAGTGTTTGTTCAATCTGGAGCTCTGCATGTTTTTATGAATCCAGCAGTTCCTACTGGATCGGGACGTGTCACGTTTCCGAGTGGAACTCTGACAAAGTGTGTTGCCATGACACCCGTGTGGCTCCCCCCACTTCCTCGCAGCCTTTTTCTGGGCCGTTGCTCGTCAACCCCACCAGTTCCTCGCGGCAGGCGGCGCCGTCGTGGGAGGGGCCACGTCAAAAACGGCGCTTTGCCCCATGGACGAGCAGACATAGTACAGGTTTACGCCCAGCATGACCAGTATGGGGTGGAAGGAAAGGCCGAAACCGAAGGCCCTGATGCTGGTGCTGCCCAGGAAGAGGCAGAGCCAGTAGATCAGCCTGCAGGGGGCGACAGAGAGTCTTTAGTTCCTGTCTGAGAGTACAGAGGAGTTTTTATTTCTGTTCTCAGCTCTGACTGTGTTACTCATACACGGCCGTACGGCAGATAGGTTCAGGTAGTTACAGGTAGTTACGTAGTTAGTCAATGTGCGACTAAAATGAAGTGTACATTACCGGGGAAGCCAGGTGAGAAAGTTCAACACTCATCTTTACTTCGCCTCTTTCTGGCTTGTGATTTGTTATTTGTTTTTTGAAAGTAAATTGAAATATCTCAGGAGTTGCACTGCTGAGCGGTACCGCAGTATCGGGTTCATAAAAACTGTGATTACTGTTGTGAAGCTGAACTGGCAAAAAGCCTGAGATGTGATTGCCTTCGCTTCCTTATCTCTGCTGAGGGTTGCACATTAATAGTGACGAGAAAAAAAAAATCTATCATGAGGAGCAAGCGAGTTAAGACACCTGCACTGTGCTGCTCTCACGAGGTCGGCGTGGGTGGGACTAAACTCTAGGAGATGTTTTTTTTTTCTTTCGCCGTGGAAAAAGTAGGAGGAGCGACGCCACGTCAAAATACTGTTAACTCAAACGTGAAGCCGAGGGCAGCGCGTGAATGCGACGTCCCTCACCTGCCGAAAGAAAAACAGATGGTGAGCAGCGGCACCAACTTCACCAGGTCCTGGTCGACGTAGGTCGCCATGACGGCGAGCTGCAGGAAGAAGAAGAGGAAGAGCGAGAGCGACTGGTTGACGAAGTGCCAGTGCACCGCCACGTCCCTGTCCACCTGCTCGGCCTCGTAGAGCGCCCGCACGTTGCCGTGGCGCAGGCGGGCCAAGCCCAGCACCACCATACCTGCAGGCACAGGAGAGCGGGAGGGTCAAAGGTCACTTGGTGTCACCCACTTCAGTTTTTTTGCTTAAACATCCAGTGTGTAACATTTGGCTTGATTTATGATTTTTAATATTGGTAAAAACTTAAACTACTGCGAATAAATACATTAATAAAAGTATATAATCACAGTAGAATAAAAGTAATAATAGAATGTTCTAGTTCTTATACACACAGTATATATACAGAGTATATATATACATATATACTCACAGTGTATATATGTATATATATTTATATACACATATACATTGTTATGAACGCAGCCGTTTTTGTTTTACACACACACACACACACACACACACACACACACACACACACACACACACACACACACACACACACACACACACACACATATATATTTACACACATATATATTTGTGTGTACACACACACACACAAACACATATATATATATATATGTATATACATATAAGAATATACATAGAGCAAGGGTCTTGCGCCTGCTGTGGACAATCCCGTCAGCCTGAGAGCAGGTTTCGTTATTAGGACGACTGCTCGCGTCTTCAAATAAACAAACAAAAAAGAAGGTGGACAAGGTATTCAGGATTGGGTGCGCAGGCCACCGTAGCTAACCAGCAAGCTCAGGAGGGGGAGAGGCGGTGAAAGACGCTGCAATCTAAAATGCAACCACTTGATGTCGCTGTTTCTTCTTCAAAATCTCTGAATATTACACACTCAACACCTAACCAAACTCCAGACAGAGGTGCCAGGCGGTCGTTACCGAGCAGGATGGGGATGGCGGCGAAGAAGGTGCAGCGCAGGGTGTACACCACCCTGAGGGGGGCGCTCTGGAGCAGCGGCGTGTCAAAGGGAAGGAGAGCGTAGCCGCCCCACACCAAGAGAGGGAAAATGACCCCGGCCGCTGCCGTCGCCAGGATGAGCTTGATCCTGTTGGCGCACAAATCCTCACACACATCTGAAAAACAGAGCGCAAAGAGTCATCAGCTGATTGGTCCAAGCGCCCAATGTCAAAAGAGTCGTTTTGCTTCCAAAAAAATGAAGCCTGGTTTGTTTAAGAACGTGTCATAAAAAGGCCATCAAGTCACGTTGTCTCATGTCAGTCCCCTAGTGGTCACTGAGGGTAGTTTCACAGAGAAAAAGGACTCCATCTACAGTACAATGGAACAAAACCAACAGTTCTTAACTGATGAGGATGCTATGAGATTTGCACATAGATGCGTTGTGTGATAACTTCCTGTCATTCAGGGCCGTGCTCTTCTAAACATGAAGCGTCTTGTTGGGCTTTGTTTTTTTCAATGCCTTTGCTTCCTGATTAAATCCTGTGCCACGACTACCAAGAAGCCACTCCAGTACTTCCCTTTGTCGACTTGACCCCATCATAGGCTGGATTTGGAAGATTAAGACAAAAACAAAGTGAAAAGTCGGGAGGCCCCGGAGTTTGTAGCCGAGGAAACTCCAAGAAATAGTCGCACAAAGGAATAATGTGATTTGTCTAGAGTCATTGTGATGAGTCACGCCAGCCAGGACAAAAACCTGGTTGGTTACTTTGGTCTCCAATATCATTGATTTGAATGTCCTCTTTCATTCTTTATCACGTATCTCAGTTTCTGTTTTGTTATTAAAGCTGCTTTTTCAGTGGCCGACGTGGGGATTGAACAAATTCTTTTCCATGCGGCCGTCTGTTGCGTGACGATTGCTATTCTTATTTGCTATTATTTGCGTGTACAAGATGCGGCGGAGTGTCCGATACTTGCAGTATTTGTCGTCTTCCTCTGGGTACTGCTGGTAGAACGGCGGCGGCGGCGGCGTGTCCAGGTCCAGCTGCATCTCGTCGGGTCGGATGAACGGCCGCCGCTCCTCCGGCTGCACTTTGCAGGACGGCCGCACAATGGTGACCTCCGGGGTGAAACCTCGCGCCGCTTTCTCCGACATCCACTTCTCCTCCTCTTCCTCCTCCTCCTCCTCATCATCTCCTTCGTCCTCATCGTCGGCCAGCGACCCGTCACCCCTGCCTTGGTGTTGCACGTCCAGCTCGTCGTCCCTCCACCTCTCCCCCTCGGGCATGCTCTCCCTCCACCTGGACCTGCTCTTCCTGGCGCCCTCCTCCTCCGGGAACCCGGCTACATCTTCGTCTCCGGCCTCCACAACGTGTTTTTCAACAGACCACGCGTCCGTCTGAGGTCTTCCGTCTTTGTCTCCAGGCCACGGCAGGGTGCTGGGCTCCAGGTGAGCAGAAGAGGCCACTTCCTCCTCCTCCTCCTCGCCTCGTCCTTCATCTCTAATCTCACTCTCCTCTTCAGTGCTGTTTTTGTGTTGCCCCTGTTTTGCAGCCGCCTCCAGCGGACACGCAGGCAAAAGAGAAACCTGTTCAGAGCTCAGGCCGCCTTGGTCAGACATTTCTTCCCTCGCGCCCCTGCTGCTGCTGCTGCTGCTGCTGCTGCTGCTGCTTCTTCTTCTGGTGATCAAACCATTTTTGCTTCACAACGTCTGCAGGAAGGACAAAAGAATACAGTGCGTTCAGCTGCACATGAAGAAATCAAAGTTCACTGTTTATCATGGGCGTGTTTGCCTGGCATGAGTGAGAGTGTGTGCACATTCTACGGAGCAGGTTTGACTCTTTGGGTGCTGGTGGAAACAAGTGTAAAGATTGACAGAAACGTGCGTCTGAATTCTTGGTGCCGATGACGGTGACATTAATAGATCCTGTATTTATGTTCATGAAAAGTCTTATTTATTGGAAGAAAGCAATTCACAGCGCCAATTGTATAATCATCCCCGAAGAATCAATAGCTCGAGATCTTCAGTTTGTTTGGAGAATTTCATTAACACGGCTATGCACAAGTTAGTTTCATTTCACTCAGCCCATCAATTTAAATCTCATCAATGAAACTGTGTGGAATATTAGTGGGACAGTCTTTGGCAATCACTGTATGCAACTTAACTTAAAATAAATCAAATTGTAAAAATCCAACATGATCTTAACGTGCAGGATTCTTGAGATTCTGAAGAACATTTGTGTTTTTGTTTTTAGTAATGAACACTTTTCAAACGTATGAAAATGAATACGCATTCCAATGGTGAAGCGATAAAACTAGAGACACGATCGTAAACACTTTTCTTCCGAATCACTGCTGAGAAATACATTAAAGGGAACGGCAGGTTGATTTCAGCCATAAAGGGAGATACTACGCTTGTATCAACACTGGCTACATTCCTGTTGTGGGAGAACACCTGAAACTGCTTGGACTTTGCCTATCCAAACAGCAAGCAGGGAGCAGCTACAACAGCAGCAGGAACCAAGTGAAGGCCGTGAACGCGGGTGGCCACGACACGAGTTCAAAAACACAGACGGCTCGCCTGTCAAGTGACAGGAGAGTTGCTCTGTAACCTAAATGTTTTGAAGAACGACTTAGAATTGGCTCCTCCTTAAATATAACATTGTTCTTTACAAGCTTTAAAACATTTATATAAAAGAAACTAATTCAAACACGATGTATTCTCTTCCCGCTCCACATACCTTTTTATGAAGTCAAAACAAGCTAACAGCGTCGGTTCTTAGCTATATAAATGTACCTAAATGTTTATTTTTAATTTTCTGAGACTCCAACGCCGAAAGTTACAACTTGTCTAGTTTCGTCTGGAACTTCACATCAGTGAAAAATACAGCTCAGCTGAACTCGGACCGTCGACCTACCTGTTGCGACTCCGCTCGCGTCGCCGAAAACAATGCGCAATTTACGTGTGATCGCGCATCTCGACATTGTTCGACACGGGTGACGTCACAAGCCACCAGACAGGTACGGTTTGTGGGTGCGTTTGACGCTCAGAGAGCGACGAAGGGAGCGAGTAGGAGGTCTCACTCTGCCTAAATTCCCGCGGGCGAAGGTGTGCGCCTGTTACACCTGTTACTGTCAGGTGTGGGTTTTTTCTGTGTTTCTACTTGTTTGGTGTTCTGTTTTGAATTTTACGCTGTAGATTTGTTCTCAATGTAATAATTATGACATCTAACAGACTCAAGTGCTTCTTTTAAACTGCTGTCTTTCTTTCCTCATGATTCGGCCGGGGTGAATCATGAGGATTCTCGTGACATCGAGCGGCCACTTGATTGGTTTAACGGGAACCATTTCGCAAGAAACAAGAAAATAGTCCCGTCTTGAAAACTTTCAGGATGACTAGTGGGGGAAGTAATGCCTCCTCTTTAGTGGAGTCATTGTCGAGCCACGAATAAAGTAGTCTGCTCCAACTATGTGACATTAAAAACATGCTCTGTTTTTATTGCATAGCATGACCCAAACTGACCCAAACTTTCATAGAACAGTCATCCCAGTGCGTTTCAGGCTGATCTGAGACTTTTCTTTTCTTTTCTTTTTTTTTGGGCCCCTGGAGAAAGCGAGTTGTTTAGTAGACATGTTGAAGTTTTGTATTAGCGGACTCTTTTTCATACTAAGCTCATCATAGAAAAGTCCTCCCAGGGAGTTTTTGCACTGATCTGGGACTTTTCACTTTTTGGCCCCTGACAATTATGTATGACCTTTTTCTTCCATTTTTGGCCATGTTTAGATTTTGCATCCTATGACTGTTTTTCCATGCTAAACTATCATACAACCAATCATCCCAGTGCGTTTCCGGCAGATTTGGGACTTTTTTTTTCTTTTTTTTCAACAAAAAACAACAGTATTTTGTATTACTTTTTTCCATTTTGGGACACGTTGTGATTTTGGACTCTATCAGTCTTTTTCATCCTAAACTATTATTGAACAGTCATCCCGTTGCATTTTGGGCTGATCTGAGACTTTTAATTGTTTTGGCCTCTGAAAAAAACAAACATTTTTCCCCCCCCATTTTTGGACATGTTGAGATCATTGAAAAGTCATCCCTGCAATATTTGGGCTGATCTGAGATGTTACATGACTTTTTCCAACTCCAATTTGCCTTAAACACGCAGTAATGACTGTTTTAACAGCGAAAGACCGCAAACTTTCAACAAGTCTGAATTTTTGCAAAAAAAAGTCATACCACACTTATTTATTCTATTAAATGGACGTCACAGTAATGACAAACAATACTTGGTCAATTACACTGTAGTTGTCAGTAGAGGTAAAAAAAAAAAAAAAAAAGTCAAACACACAAACCTCAAAATAAAATGGCGAGATGCTTTTATTTTTTTTAAACACACAAAATTCAACTAATTCCACTTAAAAAGACTTGACTTCACAAAGCCAAACTAATATTCAATCTGATTTTTAAAAATAAGAAGAAAAAGAGGACTTCAATGTACAAGCTCGTCTTGCATTCTTTCAACACGTAGGGGAAAAAAAAAGTTTGGCATTTAGAAACTGCAATTGTTTTACCGAACCACAAAATGTCATGTTGTACAACTTCTTACAAGGTGCCTAAAATTAAGGAAACAAACATTTGTTAAATCAATCCAGTTGTGTGGATTTCATCTCAAGACAGACCAATTAGGGTTTTTTTGTTTTTTGTTTTTTGTTTTTTTTGCTAAAAAGGCTTCACAGTTACATGTAAACATTCAGAAGGACAGAGTGACATAACTACGTTAATTTCATATTAGCTGAGACACACAAAGTTGAACGGCATCAGAAGGAAATCTGCAGGATTGAGCGGCAAGAAGGCTCTTGATACAGAAGGTATTTTTTTTTGTTGTTGTTTTTTAGACTGCTTAAGGAACGCCAGAGTTCAGGAAAACTAATCGATAATGTTACATGATACATTCAACGGCATGACGATTAAGGCAAAACAATATCGAAGACAACAAACCAAAGTGGTATCGATAGAACTGACAGCTCGTCCTTTGCTTGGATGTTGAAGAGCCAAAGCATGAAGGAGGCCTCGTCACTCTCGGGGGGACAATTTAGAAAATATAAAACATGCACCAATTAATTTGTAACACCAGGAGCAAATAAATCTTTTTTTGTTTTAAAGTGCTGATTTAGATGCAGTTCAAAGTGGGTGTTTAAAGTCACGATTTTCAGTCAGTAGGAAAAATGTACTTGTACATGTTTTCCAGCAATGATATTTGTAGACTTTTTAAATGTTCAAAGAAAAATCTTTCTTTTGCTTGCAGCACTTTTGTTCCTTTGTGATGTCACAAAGGACACAGCTACCTCTCGAAGGCTACCAGCAAATATTAAAACTACTCCATGGACCCTCAGGAAAGTCATTGAAAGAAAGAAAAGAGCGGTTAATCGGCCAATAACTTTCACTAGATCACCAGCCTAGTTTAGGCAATATTAAAAAACCTTTGAAAAATAAAAACCATCAACGGTGGAGTATTGTGGGGAAAGTGGACAGTAAAAGGTGCTGTTTTACTCATTATTGTTCCAATGTTACTTCTTTAAATATCTCCTGGCGGGAAAACAAACCAAAACAAAAAACATTACATTCCAATTCTAACAAGAGACTGTTAGTAACTGTTAGTTACTACCAAGCAGTAGTAGAAAGCAAAAGGTAATTAAGAAACAAAACCAAACAAATGCACGGGAAAGACGATGGAAGTTAAGGGAATTACAGGAGCTGCTGAGGGTTTCTCCTGCCCCCCCTCAAACAGGTGAAATGTTAAAACGGTGTTTTCGATGACATGATTGTGTTTAACATTTCAACATGTCAACGTGTCACCTACTCCTCTCCCTTGTCAGAACCAGCCGCCGCTGCTTCCATCTCAACGTTAGACGGGCTGCTGGTTATACGGTTGAGGCTCGGGATCTCGATCTCGCCTCGGAATCGATTCTTGTTGAGCGAACCTTTGGGGCGACCCCTTTTCCGAGGCGCCTCCCCTTCCTTCCTGTGGGTCGGGGGAGGAGGGAGCGCCTTCGCAGGCTTGCGCAGCGAGCGCGGCTTGCGCAAGTGCGCGCCTTTCCGAGACGACTTGCGTGGCCGACCTCGTTTCCTGCGGGGGGGCTGCGGCACGTCGTCTAGCGGGTCGGGACGCGGGTACTTCCTGGGCCGACCCAGTGGCTTCCACACCTTTGGTTTCTTCAGCTCCTCGGGCGACGGCAGAGGGTTTTTCCTCGGCCGCCCCCTTTTGCGGACTTCGCGCTTCTTCGGTCGACCGGGTCGTCTTCTCCTGACTAAGTTGAACATCTGAACCGGAGGTTGAGCCCTGGGTTTCTTATTCAAGGAGCCTTTGGGCCGGCCCCTTCCCCTCTTCACCTGCTGGCCTTCCCCTGTGGCCAGTCCAGGTGCGAGTCCACTGGCTGGTGCTGAACTTTTCCTCGGCCTTCCCCTTCCTCGGCGAGGTCTGTCTGAGACGCCGTTGGGTGTCTCCTCTGTGTGACTCACCAACTTCCTGGGTCGACCTCTCCCCCTTCTCAAATTTATCCTGCCTTCGTCATCTTCTGCTCCACTACTGAAGCTCTCCCACATTCCCCTACGATACTTATTCAAGGAACCTTTCGGTCGCCCTCTCTTTCTTGGTATTGTTGCAGGACTCCCTTCGTTCCCTCCACCTTCTGGCTTCGCAGAGCCACTGTTTGCCAAGTCTTCGGCGTTGTCGTCGTCGTCCTCGCTCCCTTGCAACTCGGAATCATTGGCAGATCCCTGATCTTCTGTATGCTTTGTGTGGGACGGTCTTGGGCGCCCTCGTTTGCTCCGAGGCTGCGTGGAGTCCACGTCGGAGATGCCAGAGACCAGTTCCACCAAGTGGAGGTCTGTGACGCAAACCTTTAACTTCTTTGAGCCTTGCGACCGCCCCCTTCTACTCTTAGTGGGACTGCTTGCGGAGTCCCTTCCTGCAGTCATGATTTCTTCTTCTGCACTGCTGCATTCAGACTGGTAGTTGACCTACATTGGCCAATGAAAATTAGACAAAGACAAAATCAATCAGGGAGAAAGGCAAAGCTGAAACACTTTTGCAACACATAATGCAGCACTGGAATTTTTGGGGGAGGGGAACAAAAGAACGATGATGAACCAAGTTTCCTTTCTTATTTTAAAGGCCCACTGTGTAAGATTTAAAGGCACCTAATGGTAAGAAAACATACTGTAAACATGAAAACCCAATTTACTTATTTTAGTGAGGCACCCTATATCTATTTCCATAGGTGTAATTTTGTATTGAATTTTAATGATAACATATCCCTGTAAATTTTACACACTGGATCCTAAATGTATTTTTTTTACTGTTAAATCACAACATTAGCGACTCCACACAGTCTGGAATATACAAACATGTTTAACTACCATTTAGTGATTGTTTTCCCCCTCCTCACTGCAGTGACAGAACATTAGTCATATATTATTGTGACTGTCAAAACAGCCATGAGAGGAAAGGGGAAAAAACTCCAAGGAACGTTGTCCAATAACTCTGATGGAACTTAATTTAACTCAACACATTTTAACTTGGCACTTTGTCAATGAGACTACTCTGGACATAAGCAGAAGAACCACTCAGTCAGTTTATTCCATTGGAACACAGACCTGGACTGGTCTGTGTCTACTGGTTTGTTGTTGGGTGTGTCCTCAGCGTGACTCACCACTCTTCTGGGTCGGCCTCTCTCCCTTTTCACTTTATTCCTGCCCTCGTCATCTTCTGCTCCACCACCACAACTCTCCCACACTCTCTTACGGTTCTTATTCAAGGAACCTTTCGGTCGACCTCTCTTTATCGGTACTGCAGGACTCCCTTCACTCTCTCCAACTTCTGGCTTTACAGAGCCACCGTTTGCCAAGTCTTCGGCATCGTCGTCCTCACTGCCGTGTATCTTGGAATCATCACCTGGTCCCTGATCTTCTGTGTGTTTTGTATGGGACGGTCTTGGACGCCCTCGTTTCCTCTGTGGCTGCGTGGAGCCCACATTGGAGATGCCGGAGACCAGTTCCATCAGGTGCAGGTCTGTCACGCAAACCTTTAACTTCTTTGAACCTTGCGACCGCCCCCTTCTAGTCTTAGTGGGATTGATGCTGGATGCATTGCTTGTGGAGTCATTTTCAACAGTCGTGATTTCTTCTTCCATACTGTTATTTATCTGTATTGACCAATGAAAAGTAAAGAGGAAATTGATCAAGGAGAACTGCAAAACTGGCAACAATTAACTTATTACTGAAAAAAATAGAATACAGTTTGTGACAGCATTGTGGGTATAAGCACAACAACCATCTTACGTCTGAAAACTGGTCCCTGGGTTTAATTTTATTTAATAATTCATGCTTATTCCCGTTATCTATTTAAGAAATAATAATAATAATAATAATAATAATAATAATAATAATAATGGGAAAATATTTCACATTGAAATTACTAATATTTAGCATACAATAAAAAGCCTGATTGGACGACCTGTAACAGAAACAAATGTTTTCATTGTAAACCTTAGGACAACAAGCCTTCAACGAACTATATGTGTTCTTTGGTTAAAAATGCAAAAAAAAAATTGATATTGCAAAAATAAGATTGCAACAGGTATGTAGGTAGAGATTTAGTTTAATGTTACATGACCACTTCTTCGGAGCACACTATTCTAAAGGGCCACGTCTATTTTTTGGACAAAAAATGTGACAACTGCGGGAAGCTGAGCGAGTCAGGTGTTTAATGAGGGTAGCATGACGATAACAAAAAATGTACAGGATGCAGTCAAGCCGCGCATTTCTGAACCTAGAAACACGCAAGTTATTTTGGTTTTTTTAAAAAAAATGTATATATATATATATAGGTATATTTATTTATTTATTTACAAAAAGCAGGTATCCTACATCGATAAAAAATGAATAAATAAATAAATACGTATGTATTTTGGTCCAACAGAGGGCCGTAAACAATCGCAGGCAGTAGATCATATTGTTTTCCAGGAAATAGTCCTTTTCAATATCGATAGCTGTGGAAAAACGAGGCTCGGTCGTAAAACTGACATAATATGACAAACAAAAGAAGGCAGCCCTCACCTTAACGAAATCCAACACAATGCTCCTAGCTTATCTTCCCATTAATGTTTAATTTGTCCGAGTAAGTGTGCGCATTATTTGTTGTTATAGCTGTTCAAATTTTGGATGACTTCCGGGCGTCCGTGAGGTTAATGCGGCCCTGAAGGAAACAACAGCGCAAAGTTTTTGTTCCACCACAGCACCATTGCTACACACCCCGTGTCTGCCAGTTGCTCATGCAAACCTACTCGACTTTCTGCATAACTTCTAACTACTTTTAATGAATTGAATTGATTGGGATAACCAATTTAATAAACAAAACAAAACAAAACAAAAAAGTCACTCCTCCCCCCCCCCCATTTAAGGTAAATTGATATACTTCCCCCTCTCAAATGAACCCCGTTAATTTTGCACCAAGGAAAACGAGAAATTAATATCATTATTTATTATTTACATTTAAGTTTATCGTTATAATTTACCATTACTGTTTTCACATTGTGTATGCTTAATTTAATATAAAAGAGGAAGGATTATTATCTTTTTCCAGTTTAAGCCACATAACAAAACATTGACAGGTTTTAACTGTATCTTATTGTAATGCGTCTTACCATTGATAAATCTTCCTTATTTAAACGAGATTTTCAAGGCTGAATTGACCAGTAGTCCTATAACTTTATATTTGGTACATGGCCTCCACGCTTATTGTGACTCAAGACCACTCCCAAGTGATAATTACGTGTATTGCAGGATACTATCCCATGTTGCTCAAGTACAATGAATTTGCATTAGTAACAGTAGTTATAATTACGATAACAGTAATATTATGAATTCGCTTTGTGGAACTTTGACATGTATGAAGTACTTGAACAAGTTGAAGAATTTGTAAGGATGTGAGTTGAAGCAGATAAGTCCCCTCGACACACACACATTTGCCCCTTTCGGCTCCCCTGGTGTCTTCCCGATGACTCGCCACAGACAGAAACCATGGCGACAATGGAAGGGAAGAGGACAAATTACTGACAGCCAGGTTATGTTGCGCATGCTTCACAAGGAGCTGAGTGAGGTAAGGGCACATTAATGAGGTCGGCATAAATAAAAAGGACACTGTGGGAGGAGGCAAAGAAAAAAAAAGCAAATTGCATCTCGATGTGTGTGTGTGTGTGTGAGGGGGGGGGGGGCAGGGAGAGAAGCTGTCAGTTCTAAAGAGACAGAAAGTAAATGACAGACGTGGCTGCAAGTGAGTGGAAGGAGTGAAAAACGAGCCCTGAGAGACTGCGCGGTGAACCCACTGCCCCGTCTCAGCCCTCCTCCTCCTCCTCCTCCTCTTCTCCTTCCTCCTCCTCCTCTCCCCCCACTCCCTCCCCCCGTGTGATTTGCCATGGTTACCAGACAGGGCTCCCAATGCAGCCAGTTAATGTGTTTCTCAGTGGCGGGAGTGAGCGGGGTACTAATGTGTCTCGGTCTGTCTCCTGCACAATCGATGTCAACTGTCCTGGGATGCACAAATACACAGAGGGGGCCGCGGGAGCCGGGGGGGCTCAGCTCAGCAGCCTGGGCTCACTGTCGGCCAGAGAATCTGAAGGAGGGACTTAACTGGACACACACACACCTGAGAGAGACGTTCAAGTGTTATTGCGTGTTATAAGTCACACGTCCTGGCGGCGACTGTCGCTGTGTCGATCTGAGGTGTTCACCCCGTGCTCGCTTCCTCACTGGGTGAGCAAACGCCTACCCAGTGTCGCATGTGCTGATGATTGCAGCTGATTGAAAAAAAACAACTCTTTTCCAAGCACTTGAATTTTATTGTCAGATAAAATACACAACAATGTACACATTGTAAAACTCCAGTGAAAAACACCTCATTCATCAGTTGGCAAATTTACTTACCATATGTTTTGAGACACAGAACAACTGTAATATTGCAATGTGTCAAATTGTGATACAACAATATATCTACGAATGACAAAAATAACATTGATGACACAAAGACCTTTTCTAGTTAAAACCTTCTGCAATTCAAGAAAACATGTCGTACAGAGATTTAAGCTCCTTCATTGTGGTCACTTAACCAATTTCTTAAAACAAACAATTTCCTTTGTCACCATTATCATTTCCGACCATTTCACGGCCCTCGGCTGTCGGGCTTGAATGTCGCAATACTCTGCGATGTCACATCTAATCCCAGGTGCTTCATAAATTGGGGTCATGAACCTTGGCTGTCTTTTCTGATTGGGCTGTGCAAACGTTCACACGCACAAAGTCGGCCAAAAGGAGCTGCCCCCATCCCTCCAGAGTCGCACGTCGTCTCCCTGCAGCTTCCCAGGACATGCGGGGAGTTTGTGGAAATCTCTGGGCGGCGGCTCCAGCCAGCGCCGCCCGCACGTCGACTCTAATTTGTGACAGATAGCAGATATTTCCCTCCAGACACGCTCCGCACTCTTTAGCGCATTACCTCTTTGTCTACCGGACGGGGGAGATGTTGTGAGCGTCGGATGTAGTTGCGTGCACCTTTGTTCCCAAGGACCTCACCTGTGACCTTTCATATCATCACAGGTTAAGGGTCTCAGGGACAATGTGGCACACCGACTGTCAGCCGTCTCGTCCACCAAGTCCCCGGCAAGATCTCTGAAAAAAAATAGAATTGATCATGCGTGTGCACGTTACTTGAGATCTGTGTTGCGGTGGTTGTGAATATGAATTTGTCAACGATGCAGACGCGGCATCAACTTTAGACAAGTAGAGAATAAAAATTTGCCCGCCGATAAGGACAAAAGTATTCGATAGCTGGTACGGCTTGCACGTCGCACTGGATGGTTACCGTTTATCATCGACGCCACTGAAGTCCGGACGTGACTGCGCAAAAATTGTCCACCTGCGTGAAAAAAAGAGAAAAAAACGTTAAAGCGCCTTATTAAACATGTAAATACCATCCCAGCAGTAGTATTTCACAGTCAAGTTTGTCTTCTTTCTTCCTGCCAGGGTCCTTCTGACATGGCCAGCGCCTGTCTGTCAGCGCAGGTCTGCGGTCGGTGCGGCATGATCCCCGAAAAAAAAAAAGGGAGATAAAAAAGAAAAAGGAAAAGTGCCCTCTGCTGGCAGACAGAGAAAGAATTCGAAGAACGAAAATAACGTAAATCGCTCCGAATGGGGAATTTGCACACGAGATGAGCGCACAGCGACTTAGCTTGTCCCGGCGTGAGAGCGGCGAGCCGTGGTCACGCAGTTCACGGACCACCCAGACACGTGAACGTCGGCTGGGGCGCACCGATCAAACGGCGACAGACAGACGGACGGACGGATGGACGGACGGACGGACGGACGGCCGTTCCCGAAGCCACAGACAATGGTGCCGTTCTCCATCGCCAACAGGCCCGGTGCTCTGGCAGGATTATGCAATCACCTCGACGCGACCAGCGACCACTGACTCCCTGTACTGGCGAAAAAGAATAAAATAAATAAATAAATAAATAAATAAAAGCAAGTTAAGGAGGGTGACTCGGCGGGACGGGCTCCCAACAGCTGGCTTGAAGGCTTCGGCTGGCGGCGCACCCACCGTGAGCCTGTGCCAACTGCAGCTCCAACAACTGCCAACACGCCAAAATGTGTGCACGCATCCAGGTGCGCACACACATACACACACGCACGCGAGGAGACGCCACAAAGGCACAAATGGCCGCCGCTTTTTCGCGAAAAAATAAATAAATAAAAAATCTCCCGTCTGCCTCGTGTGCCCGTTTCCCTCTTTTGAGATATTTTCCGGCGCCCCAGATTTACGAGCTCCTGCGCCGCCGCCGCTCTGCCGAGCTTCCGCAGACAAAAGAGCAAAGGATGAGCTCGGAAAACGAACCCTAATCGGATAGAAAGAACAAGCGACGTGGTGCTGGACTGGAGACTGAGGCAGACAGCGGCGTTAATGAACCCCACTACCCCACCCACACCCACCCCCCCGCTGCCTGGTCTCCCCGTCTCAATTATTCCAAACTCACCGGTCGGATCTGCCGCGGACCCCGACGTTAGCAGGCGCGCACGCATTTCTCTTCCTCCTGCTCCTCGACGTGCAATAATACAACAAGTGCCATGAGCAGCAAAACAGGTAGAGAGCGACACCCCGTCTCCATGCCGCGTCATCCACTTCAGAGGGAGAGAAAGAGAGAAAGGCGGCAATTAATCCGACGGCGACAACACACACACACACACACACACACACACAAACCACTGGCTGTCCTACCGAGTCTCCGCTGCTGCCTGCCTGCCTGCCTGCCTGCCTGCCTGTCTGGGCGCTGCTGTGCACGGCGGCGGACCGAAAAAAGAAAAAGCTTTCCCCCTCTCCTTCGTTACCCCTCCATCTCTCCCTCGCTCTCCTCTTTTTGTCTCTCCCCTTCTTCCTCTTCCTCCTCCTCCTCTCTCCGTCACCGGCTCCGGTTGTGTGCCTGCTTCCCTCTGCCAAGTCACATCGCTGCGTCTCCAGGCGGTCATAGTCCGAGCGGGCGACGTCTGTCTACGAGGCAGGTACCCCGTGCACGAACACACACACACACACACACACACACACACACGGACGAACGCGCGCGCGCACAGGCGTACGTACGTAACGGGGGAGTGAAAGGCGCAGATTGCATCCACTCCGTTATCGGGTGGTGTAGCGACGCCCCTGCTTCACCTCAACCCCCCCCCCCCCCCCCCACCACCTCCATCTATGACCCTCTCCTTTCAAAAATCTGTGTCACCTACATACACACACACACACACACACACACACACACACACACACACACACACACACACACACCACGAGCACGAGCTTGCACAAACACACACACACACACACTTATGCAAGCATGCAGTATCTCCAGCTTTGGCTCTTTCTTCTCCTGCCTGCAACACACACTCTATCACTCTGTCCCCGCCTCCCCCTGCTCCGTCTCACCCCTCCCCACCCCCCACTCTTCCTCCTCGCTCTCTCTCTCTCTCTCCCACTGTAACCCCATGCATGCTATTTTTTTTTCCTCATCTTTTTTTCCTTTTTCCCCCCCAGACGTGACAGCCCGTCCTGCCCGGATTGCAGTCTGTGTTTGCACGATGCCTCTGTGTGTGTGTGTGTGTGTGTGTGTGTGTGTGTGTGTGTGTGTGTGTGTTTGGACCGGAAACAAGGGAGTCAACATGCTCAGACGGAGGTGTGTCTGTATGTGTGTGTGTGTGTGTCTTGTGTCCCACATGCATCTGTGCGAGGGGGGAGAGAGGGAGAGTGTGTAGAGGGGGGTCTAGGGGGGGAGGGGGGATGTAATAAGGGGGAGGGGGGTGAGGCAGGCTGGTGGTGGGAGCTTGCTCGCAGACAGACGGAGGTTGTGGATTTTTTTTTTTCACACAGCGTGAGGATCAAAGCCACAAGCAGCCCAAAGGTGATTAACCTCGGCGCTGCCACCGCCGCCGCAGCCACCAGATTTCATTAAGACAACGGCGTGCGTGCACGTCCGTCAGGAGTCGTGCGACGCGCCTTTTGTCACACGCGCAAACGAAATGTCAACCAAAAAAAACAACAACATCCATCCAAGTAAAGCAATCAAACGGAGCTCGGCGCCGTGCACGCTGTAGACCTCAGGGTGACGCGGCTCAGCTCGGCGTAGCAGAGTCGCTCCAGTAAGACGATACGTACAATGCAATACATTTCAGACGGATACCGAGGGTGGGGGAAAAAAAAAAAATCCAGATGCATTTAAAAAAAACAAACAATGTTTTTCTTAAAGAGAAAAGAGGTGCGGGAAGTGCAGGTTGCACTGAGGCTGAGTGGCAGGCAGACGTTTCATAACGTTCCTGTTTGCTCTCGAATGGGAAGATGCTGGGGAGCCGTTTCTTTGTGTGCGCGCAGAAAAGAGCAGCGCTCGGCACAGATTGCTGATATATGCTCTTTTTTTCTTAACCCCCCCCCCACCTCCCTTCCCCTCCCCCTCCCCCTCCTCGCTGGAGCACTGCAACGCAATGCGGATACCGAGTGTCTGAGCCACTAGCCAGACACACTGGGGGGTGGAGGAGGGTGTGTGTGTGTGTGTGAGCGTGGGGTGGGGGGTGGGGGGCAGTGAAGCAAGGAGGGGTGGGAGCAGGGAGGGGGTGGCGGGGGGCAGATAGGAGACGAGGGAGGAGGAAGGAAGGAGAGACGGAGGCAGTGAGCAGGTTCACATCCAGCCGCCCGGCGCTTCAGGATTCAGGGCACAACGACTCTGACGTCTGGGCGCCACAATTATCTGCCATGACTACAGGGAGCAGCAAGTGCACACAGAGCGCACAGGTTTGCTTTTTTGGGTGAATTTCATGTCGGCGGAAGAAAGGGAACAAACGTCAGAGACCATTTTTCCGACAGCGCACCAAAAGATTTTGTGGTGAAAAATAACGGATGCACTGCTCTCGCCCAACAAGTACGACTATTACGCCGCTAAACAACGATGAAAGGATTCCAGATTTTTGTTTTTCTTTTCTAGGGGCCATTCAGGAGAGCGACGGCAGGAGGGGAAAGAACGAGGAGGTGACGATGCTAATGCTAATGTGTTTTCGTCCGCCTCTGCAGATCTGGTCCGGACTCTGGTGCATCGTAACAGTGGGAAAAAACGTGGAAAACACACACGAGAAAAAAGACCATCAAACAAACAAACAAACAAACAAACAAAAACTATCGACAGCCGTCTGTGTGTTAGATTGCACCAAATAACAAATCAAAGGTTGCCGCAAGGCAAGGTGGGTATATTGACATTGTGTGGATTAGCGGGATCTTCACAGCAGAAACCTGACTGGGATTTTCACGTGTTGGAGTCAAAGGCCCAACGAGAACATTCACACGGACCTCTGTGCATGTGCGTCAGGTTTTAAGTCGGTCCCTAAATATAAACAACCGCTGTGTTTTCTGTTACTGATAATAAACTCTTGCATATAAATAAGGAGCTGGTACAGCCGCAGCCACATTGTGGACATGCATAAAAAGCACGGACTGCAACACAACGGGCCACGGCGTACACTGGCACTGACACATCTTAAACACAAGCCTTTAAATGATTGCTCCCCCCCCCCCCCACGTTTTTACACTGTGAAAAACAAAAAACGTCTGATGATGATTTTGTGCGTCTCGACTCTGATTGGAGGAGCGTCTTCTTTATCTGCCACCATAAAAAGGCATTCACTGGAGCTCGACGAAGGCCAGAAGACGTGCTAAAGCACAATCAGGTTACGCCGGCCTTTAAACCTCACTGACAGGCTCTCATTCATTGTCTTCCACCGAGTGTATGATGAAGTACACTTGTAAAAGAGAGACAGAGCGAGGGACTAAAAGGGAGATGATTTCTCCTCCCTCTCTCGGGGTCGACCTCGATACTCACCCGCTGCGAGGGGCGTCGGAGTCGGCGTGAAGTCTGGGCTGCGCCGCAGGGAAAGCTAGAAGGTTGTACAGTTATCTCCAGGCTGTTTATTATGCGAAACCATACAACCAACTACCTCACGCTGCAGAGCACCAGCAGCCGTCTGCGCCCGAGTCCTCGTCTTCCTCCTCCTGCTGCAGGTCCTGTGCTCACTTCACTCCTCTCCTCTCTGCGCTCACTGACTCGCACAGCGACTACCGAGGCGTTCTCAAACAACAGTCTGATACAGTTGACGTCTGTTTTTACATTTTGTAAAAAATAAATAGATCAAACAAACAAACAAAAAAAAGATTTAAATAAATGAAAACATCTCAGACCGGCTGGTTCACATTTCTCACTGCAGACTGTTGAAAAGTACAGAGAAACACGGTGAACGGCGCTGCTGCGTTTTTGTGGACTTGTCTCCCTCTTGTGGGTGGACCCAGCACACAGACCAACACCAACGCCAACTCCCCCCCTCACCCCCAACCCCTCCCCCCTCCCTCCCACCCACCCACCGCTCCTCACAACGAGAGGCCGAGGAGGCAGAGCTTCAGCGTTCCCGAACACAAAGACGAGCACTTAACCTGCAGTCACTCACTGTGGGCGTCTGCCTGACCTACTTCTGCCGGTGATGGAGCTGCTGGAATCTTCCTCGTCTTCCTCCTCCTCCTCCTCCTCTCCCTCCTCGTCTCCATTCAGCATTTACCGGGCGCCGCGTCGTCTCTCCGCTCCGAGTGCGCTAAAAACAAAAAAGCAGATTGTCGCGGAATTCGTGCACAGAGGTCCCTGTTTGCCATACGGGGTTGTGTGCAGTGGGCCGACGAGGCCGGCAAGACCATTTCTGCTTTATGTAAAAAATGAAAAAAAAGAAAATACAGTGCAAATCTAACAGATGACAGGCAGACGTGGAGCTACGGAACAAGGGCCCAGACATGAAAATTGATAGGACATTTGCAGATTAGATTTCTGTCGGTTTTGCTTCTGCAGCGCAACGTGTTGTTTTATACTTGGTAAATGTGGCCGTCTCAGACACACAAATGTTCTGGATCTCGCCAGCGGTGATTCACAGTCAAATCTGAATCAGTCGAGCATCTTCGTCCCGCAGGCTGACAAACCCAGACTAAAGACTAAATACAAGGCTAAATAGCGCACGTGTTGGTAACACAATACTGCAAAGCTGCGTAGGAGACCGATCTGGCAGCAAAACTGCTGAATCACATTTTCTGAAACTTGTCAGCACAGGTTCCAAAGGGAGAGAGGCTTTTTTTTGTGGCATGAACCAAATCATGCAATTAAAAACACGTTTTGTGCTGACTGAGTGCTTACAAAAAAACCTGTTGACTTTTACACTACAAACGCAATGAAAAATGTGTTTTTTTTTTACTTGTCTTTCTTTTAGGTCTGTAGGTAGGTAGATACTGTATTCATCCAGTCATCCAGTCAGAGAAATTCTATATTTTACAAATACGAATAACATATAGTAGTAGTATTAGCAGTAGTAGTATTACTGCGTGTTTTGATTTCCTTTGCGCTTCTATATGAAAACTCATGAATGTGGCCTTTACATGTTTACAAGCAGCTGTTGTGAAACGTATATGATGCCACCCCCCCACTACTACCCCCCCGCCCCCCCCGCTTTTCTCCAGCTGTGATTAAAAGACACGCATAGAAATATGCATCAAAGAGCTCGGCGTGCTATCGAAGGCGGGTAGGAAGGTCCCTCCGCTGTGGATTAGTGTAGCAGAATGACCTCAACAGTGAGCAACTGGTCACCAACCTCAGATCTCACACTGATGAAGAGAAAATGTAAAGCGCCCCGCTGTGTTCAGCAGTGCAGATGAGAAGCCAGTTAATTGCTGGTAAAGTGTTGGCTGGAGAAATGTGATGCGATGGTGCAAAGATGTGTTTTTTTTCCTGTGCAAGTGTATCACATATATCATACATCATTATCATTGGTGTTGTTTTTGAATTATGTGAAAATTAACAAAATTCTAAAACCAATCACATGAATTAATCTTGACAGAGCGTCACTCAGTGGTTGCTGGTGGTGTTATCGTCACATTCAAACGATCCTCCATGAGCGTTCCCCTTTTGTATTTAATTGCTATTGCACATGTGCTAACAGGTTCACTGCAAAGACATTTTGCAACTGTTCATTTATATGTTGGACAAATTGCAAATGGAAAAGAAATCCATTAAAATCCATTCAGAAATACCAGATTCTTTGCTCATTTTTGACATGATATCCAACTAATGTCTCAGGGAAAAATGCTGCGAGACTTCCTGACAAACCTGGAGGACGGCACATGACGTGGCGGCTGCTTAACAAGGTGCTTTTGCAGACGCGCCAACCCCGGGTGCACTGCGGAGGGGCGTTCGGCGCCAACAAAAGGGAAACTAATGGCGGAGTAATTGGATGAAAACTGGGAGTAACGGCGCTGCGCAGTCAGTCTCTCTCGTACTCCATAAATAATGGGACGCGCCCACACAGCCGACATCTAGCTAAGGTGAGCTCCCCGTAAAAAGGCGGCAAATTGGCTGTTGTTGCCAGTCAATGGCTGTTTTGACACTACTCCTGTGTGCCTCAAGGACTCATTGATTACTGGATAGCTGCGGCGCGGCTCGGTTTCGAGGCCTCCTATTCAGCTCGGTCAAAAGCTGTAAAAAGGCAACCTTGAAGTTGCAGATGATGGGGATGCGGTGGGGGCAGCAGGGGGCGCTCTTCGACGGAAGAGGGGTTCAAAGGCAGACGCGGCACATCTCCGATTCCTCGCGGAGAAGCCAAGTAGCCAACCAGGTGCACAGCCCCGGGCATCGACGTGCGTTCAAGAGCGCAAATCAACGACGCTGTTTTAATGAGTGTGACCGTCCTCAGCTTGATGTAAAAATACAGCGTGCAGTGAAAACCCAAGCGGCTGAGTGTCGAGAGCCACAGATGCCACAGAGACAGTTGTTTTCGTTGGCCGGCTCTCAAAGCGGGACCCCCTCAGCGGCCTCTCTCTGCTGCCCCCTGGCAGGCGGAGCAGCCACCACCCTGTGCCCACCCTCCAGACCCCCTTTGTCTGCTCGCTCTGCCCCCTCTCTCTCTCTCTCTCTCTCTCTCTCTCTCTCCACCATTCCTCACCAAACATTTCAGGCTTTCACAACTTGTTTTCTCTTCTCTTCTTTGGCTCCCCTCGCTCCCATTAAAAAAAATAAATAAATAAAAATCCCAGATTCTGCTCCACCCCTTTTTCCCGAACTTCTCCCCCCCTCCCTCATTGGCAGTCCCGTCACGTGTGAATGCGGCACGGTTGTGCCAATGCCGGGTCTTTTTGCCGATCGGTGCGGTGGAAATCCCCCGCCCCGCCCCCCCCGCCCCGCCTCGATCTGGCGCCCAGGCTGGTGTTTCGGTTCAGGAGGGGGAGGGCAGGAGGCACTAGCAGGGGTGGATCTCTGCTGGTATTTCAGCAGTAACCTGAGAGACTGAAAACAAAACTGAAAACCAAGAACGGACGAAAAATCGCGAAAGCGTTCCAATAAACTATAATTAAGTTTATGAATTCATAAACGGCAGTTGTGACTTTTAATAATTGTTCCGGGCCGGTACGGATCATTGTCGACAGCGTCATTGTGCGCTAATCCTTCAAAGCAAATAGCTGCAACGCTGTGGTAATAACATATTTTTCTTTTTGGCCTGTGCAGCTTTGTTTATGTGAGAAAAGAACAAAGCCTCGACTTTCTAATGAAAACAAGCAGCTCAGCCAGATTATTCAATCTGCGCAAATCATTCCTGCTCTGCACCCAGTTGAACACAATGACTCAAAAGTCGTTCCAACTTTGAAATCTAATGTACACAGATTGGTGAAGGAATCCACAGCAGTTTTACCACACCCCCGCACCTTAGAGAACTGATATATTATCTCCATTTCATTCAACCTTGAGGATAATGTTAATTGTTTCTGTACATTTTATTTTACATCCTCTCCGTTTCACAGCGTGATGATCTCTGAGCTTTGAAAACAACTTCAGTCGCCCACTTTGTCTTTGACAAACGACACATGGAGTCCGCAGCAGCCAAACAATGTCGGGCAGCCAGGAGCCAAATCTGCCCAGTGACAGCAAATAAACAGTTAGTCGCTGCTAGGAATCTTCTGGAAAGTGCTGGGTTCAACAGCCATTCAGAAGGCACAGCGGCGGGCGGCAAACGATCCACTCACATTTTAAGATCGTGACGATTTTTTTTTTTTTTTTTACATTTATTTTGGAGTAATAATACAACAAAATTGAAAAGAAATCACACCAGGCAAAGCGAGTACACACTGGGAAATCAGCTAACAATGACACCACTCAGACACATTCCAAATAGTCAGACATTCTTTCACTGTGTTGCTGTCCAACGTGACTCTGGCCCCGCGCAGCCGAGTGCTCTGACCCCGGATCCCCGTCGACGCTAATGCATCTCTTCAGCCAGATGGCAACTTGGTGCGCGGCCAGGATGGCCATCGACCACTCGCAAAGCGTGATTTATTAGCCGGCTCCAGATAGGACGAGATTCCACGCCGCAATCTTTTTGCCCGACCCTCCGCCCCCTCTTTTATATTCGCTCTTCTCGTACCATATTTACAAAGGCAGAAAACGTTACCATGGGAACACACTACCAGGCAACCTCAGTGGCTTGGCATGATGCCCGATAGTTGCTAGGGCACTGTTGTCAATGGCTATTGGGTAGAGTCGGCCAATATTCGTGTGTACGTGAGCGCGTGTTCAATGAACAGGAGGGGAGAGAAATGTGTGAATTTAAGGGCTTGTTTACAAAAGGAGCGTTCTGTACACAAACACTTGGCTGCTTGAAATCAATTTGACGGGACGGTTTAGCGCTCCCTTTTCGGAGTTTTGTTTTTCATTAATATGCAATTATATACAAGAGGTGGCTTCTCTCTCTGCATCGGCCCAGTGAGAAACGACTCGGCCAGGTTGTAGCCCCGCCTCTGTCACGACAGAGCCCAGAGTGGCTGCAGTGCTGCAGTGCTAGTGGTCTTGGTTTCCAGACCACTTAAAGGTCTCGGTCTCGTCTCGGACTCTGAGGTATTTTTACTCGGTCTTGTATCGGTGTCGGACTGGGCGGGCTCAGGATTTGTGATCAAGACATTTTGATTTTTGACACCCAGAGTGACACACCACCTTATTCCTAGGTAATTTATTTTTCAATTTGATGAAGTAAAGTGTTTTTTTTTTAAATGGTTCAAAATATTGGCGAAGCAACCAAATGTTAAAGACAATGATTAAAAGATATCTTGCTGAAAAGAGATGTTGCTGTTTGATTTAGAAGCAAACTTGAATTTAAAAAAAACATACTGGTCATTTTTTCCGTTTGGTTGTGATTGCTCTTTGATATTAAAGTCTTGGTTTTGTCTTGGTCTCGAACTCCAAATGTCTTGGTCTTGTCTCTTGGTTGGTGCGGTCTTGACTACAACACTACCCAGTGCAGAGTGAGCGGTCTCAGAAAATGACTGCATCGTGGAAGTAGTGATAGAAATTTGAAGCTAGCTTAAGTTTAGCAAATTCTATGTTGGGAAGAAAAAAAATGGTCCGAAATGCTAATTGTTCCTCTCAAAAGCGGACGAGCCCTGAGCTCTTCTGAGATCACGTTCTCAGTTGTTAGCCTGCATCAAAGACTAGAGGTTGGTTGGGGGGAAAAAAAGTGAAAAAAAACAACAACAACAACGTTGCCACAGCATTTACCTCGTCACCAAAACTGGTCTGGGATTTTTTTTCCCGTGGTCGTCTTCTCACTGGAGAACGTCTCTCGTCCACCGCGGCATTCCTGGAATCAACAGAGCATCGGGTCGATTATTAGCATACCGCAGGATAGGCAGGCGAATGTCAACAAACACAGCGAGTTCCAAAGTTGGGGCGAGTAAATAAATAAAGTGGAGCGGTCACATGCAGTCCAGCGACAACCTTAAAGGAGCTTTTAGCGAGTGCAGCGCAGCGGCGCACACGTGTCGTCAAAAAACGGCTTTGGACCGTCGCAGGGATTCAAGACCAACAGGGTGGTTTGAGAGAAGAACTCACCCACACAAAAAACAGCGGAATTAAGTAAAGTAAGCCGGGTACGGAAGAAAAAAGACTCAAAATGTGTATGAAGAACTATGAATAAATTCCGTGCCATTTACAAAAGCATCAATGCGGGAAAGCGGGACAAAAATACTTGTGCCGCCGAGACATTTAAAGTCAATGTTGATGAATAATACATTAATAACGTTGGAAAATACAACCCGACAGCATGAATTAAACAGCAGCAGGGGCAAACAAATGCAATAATTATGACAACACCACACCACAAAAGACATCGGTGAACGAAACGTGTGTAGCTTTTGTGTCGGCGTGCGTTTATTAATTCCCATGTCTGAAAAAACATCTATACGGGTCTGTGAGTTCCTATTTGCATGGGGGGGGGGGCGAGCCGGCGTTGCCTGTGGCGCATTTTATCTGGTATTACAGGGAGGAAACACAGTCTCCCCCTTCACCTCCCCTGGCCCTTTGAACTTGAGCCGCTGCTGAAGATGCAGTCTGAGTGAGGCCTGTGTCCTGAGAGGAAGTCAGAGGACAGGAAGGGTGGGGGGTGGGGGGTAGGGGGCAGGGGGTCTGTAGTCATGGCAACGTGATGCCACCCTGCAAAGAATCTCCAGTTGCTGGAGGGACCCGCTGGAAAAGTCTGGCGGCTCCGTGAGGCTTCAAACAACTGAATTAAACCTTGACAATAAGCACAAATGTAATATTTTTGTTGTGAGCAAGTGTCTGCCTGCCTGCCTTGTCAAAGCAGATAGAACCGGAAAGAAAAGGCTGCAAGATGTCACGCCTCAAAATGTTGCTTGAGACATTCAGAAAGACAAATAAAGATGAACTTGCTGGATTTTGACGTGATTTGCAAATCAAATTTTGCCCAATTTTTAAGGCTCTGTCACAGTTTTTCAGCATTTAAGGTAGTAACAAACATCACAACTAGTATTTCTTAGGAGGTATTGATATTTTTTCTGGAACACACACACATGCAAATATATATAAACCAATTTCTTTGCTTTTCCTTTTTCTTCACCTCCACATTACAACTCAGTAAATCTGAGCTACGACCTCCAGGTGTAATTGCGTCCGCCCCAAACTCTCCACCTCACTCCCACACACGAGATGCTGAATCAATACGGGGATGCAGTGTGGTTTGGTTTGGATGTCATTAGCTCACTGATACCATAACAAACACCTCCGTAAACTTCCCACAGACTACGTCTCTGCAAAAAAATAAGAATTAAATAAAAATAAACCTGTGTATGTTGCTGAAGCAATATGCTTGTGTTTGCTCAATGCGGCAGAGAGCGGAGCGGCAGACCTATAGGAAACAAATTAATCCAGATCAGATCCTCGCAAAGCAGAGAGTGAAGCAGGAGGAGGAGGAGGAGGAGTGGGCCTGGAGGGTTGGAGCAGTGGCAACGCGACCACTCACTTCTCCAGCCGCGACCTCAGCGGTGTGATGTCGCCGAGGAGTCAGACCGTCGGTTAAGCGAAAGGCTCTTATGAAGACGACCTGAGGCAAAGCTATCACGGCTTCACGTGGTCAGAATCGCAGGACGCTTAAAAAAAAACGCATCACATCACTTTATTTTGTCGGCCTAGGTGAGATCAAATCCATCAAGTCGTATTTGTTTTGCTCTTTTGGCGTAATATCAGTAGAAGTGGCACCCGCGACTCCCACCAGCGACCTTCAGCTCGGCCAAGCACCTGCGCTCGCTCACAATCACGCACACGGAAAAATGAGCAACGTGCCGCGATCTCACATGTTTTGCGCAATTACCGCATACGGCCCGCGTTCATTATCTGATATTTATCGAGGTCTATTTATAATGAGATGTATCATACTGGAGCAGCGACTTGCGCCTACGCTGGAGGAATAATCCCAGCGTCCTTGGCTTTCGCCGGCGCGATGTCTCGGAAAAAAAAAAAAAAAAAAAACCCTGTGGAGGATAAGGACTGCGTGGCGATGCGAGTTATCTCCTCATCTCCTCGTCTCTCGCCAGCCAGATTAAAGACCTGGGAGCCATTTGGGAGTCGGGACTGAATGAGACTTGGAAAGCGATAGTGGCTAAAACAAACAGCAGCGCCTGTGAATGAGTGCTCTCCACTTGCAGCTCAAGGTTCCCCGGCTGTTGATATGGATTCTCGGGCGATAAAGGCCTCCACTGGCTTTTGAGTGCATTATCTCCACTGACTTACAGAAAACACTTCAGGGAGAAATGTGTGTGTTTTAGCGTGAGCCTTGAAGTATGGAAACTCCACCATCCAGTACGTGGCCTTGGAGGACATTAGTGAGGATATAAAGTGGCCTTTAGTTATTACTTATTAGCATTTCATAGAGCCATTGGATATTAAATTAAGCATTTATTCATCAAGCAAGCAAAATAGAATATATTTAAGATGGTTGCAGTCATACTGAATGATTCAACTTTCTCAGAAGTATATGTATGTATTGAAGATTGGCTTAAAAAAAACTAGTTGAACACTAAAGCAGGTCCGGCTGCTACTAATTGAAAGAATTGGGGCCACAAGAAAAACAAATAAAATATGAAGAACATTTGTTTTTTCAAATTGCAATTTCGAGAATAAAGTTGAAATTTCATGATTAAAATCAAAATGTTGAGAATAAATTCAAAATTTTGAGGTTAGTTTAAAGTCAATGTGAATAAAGTTGAAATTCCAAGATTAAAGTCAAAATGTTGAGAATAAAGTCGAAAGGCTCTGCGCACAAGCCTAGCCTAGTATTTCCTTTTGCGCCAGTTTCCTGGTTACTTGACTTGATTCACGAAATTTCAACTTAAAACTCGAAATGGAAATTTAAAAAAATCTCCTTCCTGTGATTTGTGTTTTTTTCTTCTTGTGGCCCTGATCCTCTTTCGTGGGCAACCGTCATTTAAAAAAAAAAAACAGCAACAATTTACCCAGGGCTGTTAGTGAGTGTAATTACATGAGCAAGTAATGGGCTAACATTCTTGATAACAAGCTCCTTTCCTCTGCCTTTTGTTTCCATGTGACGATAACGACTCTGAATTTTTATTCTCAAAATCCACCAGCTTCTCTGAGCAACGTCATCGCTGCCGTCACGGTGGCGCGGGCGACGGACTGGGCGGAGCCGCGGCCGTGACAGCTGCCGTCAGAATCATGCGCGTGGACGCCAACGTTTCGAAGCGGCAAACTCAGCGAGTCCCCTCAGCCGCATCGCTGTCAGTCACTTCAGCCTCTGCGACCACCACACCACCATTATCACCTTCGGGGCCATTTCACAATCTAACTTAGGTCGACAGATGGCGATGCGAGGGAGACGGAGCAGCATGGGAAAAAGAGAGGGGGCGCTCAGGATCACGGCACGGACGCACAGAAGCAAAGTTCAGGCGTTGCGTGATAAGATAAGGCTTCTAGGGAGAAAGAAATTTGAAACAAAAAGACCAACGTTTGATTTATGTTTTTAACCGAAAAGATTCTACTGTCATTAAAATCGAAATGAGAAAAAAAAAAATGCTTGTTGTGAGAAACAAGAAGAAAGAAAGAAGAAGAAAGAAAAAAATATAACTATGAGGTGATTTGGATCAAGATAGCCTTTAACTGTTTATCAATTGTATATTTTTTATGGTTTCAATCATACATTTATTTTATTTAAAATCCAGACGTCATTTAATAAAAAAAACAAAAAAGAAACAGCCATAATGCACATTTTTAACAAACGTTCAGAAATTGTTTTTGCAATTTTGTCATTTCATGTTATCGTATTAAAGTCAAGACAGAGACGTAATACCAGCGTTACACATCCACTATCAATCAACATGTGTGTCAAGGGTAAATCTCTTATTCTCAGCTATTTTTTTTTCATTTTGTTTTTCTGTCTTCGTCCTCATCGTCAGGCTTCTTTTTTCATTACTCTCCACTTCGGTGACAGTGGGAGATGTGGACGTACTGGCACCTGAGGCAAACGACGCGGAACATCAACTTCTAACCAGACAGTCGACTTAAAAAAAAACCCATGAAGAAGCAAATATCGCTGCGTCCCGGAGCCCTTCTCCGTCTCTCCACTTTCATCTGACAGCACTGCCCCCCCCCCCTTCACTCAGTGTCCCTCTGAGCACCCGTCTCTCTCTCTCTCTCTCTCTCTCTCACTCTCTCTCCCTCTCTCTCTCTCTCTCTCTAATGCGCTCTGGCGTGCGTTACCCACGGGTGCCTGGGAGATGCCGCCGCCATCCCAGCGCCGGGTCAGCGGGGCATCTGAAGCGGCGCAATGCTGCGCGTGACATCATCAGTCAGTGCCATTACTCACGTCTCACCTCCCCTCACTGTCTGGGACCGCCGGGCGTTTGGGTGCTCGCTGGTCAGGCTGGGACGACATTTCTAAAGCACTGTGTGCGTGTGTGTGTGTGTGTGTGTGTGTGTGTGTGTGTGTGTGTGTGTGTGAGAGAGACAGAGAGAGACAGAGAGAGAGAGAGAGGGGGAGATAATAGCTTTTTTGGGGGGGAAAGTGTGCAAAATCAAATAGTAACTTTTAGCTCCCGTTGCAGTTTAAACATTTTTTATCAAAATGTTTGTCTTGAATGACTTGAATTGAGCTGTTCTACAAATACAGCCTATTAGACACAATTATCAATAACCTCTTGTGGTCAGGGTGAATAGCGCTTGTGTTAAAAGACCATTTATTCCCTATTAGGTGAACCTTTAAATCTTAATTTATTATTAAGTCTTGTCTTTATATTATTCGTGCCTTGAAATAACATTAATTTTGCTGCTCTTCATCAATGCCATGCCGTGTGGAAGCGTTCAAGAACACTTTTCTGGGAAGTGGTAGACGGCGCCATACGCTGCCGTCTTCTTTCACGGACATTGCGTGGCTCAGGAGGTAGAGCTGGTTGTCCAAAGACCAAAAGGTTGGCGGTTCAAATCCCGCTCCATCCTAGTCTGTTGTTGTGTCCTTGGGCAAGACACTTAACCCTAAAGTGCTCCCAATGGGGCTGGCAGCACCTTGCATGGCAGCAGCCACCCATTGGTGTGTGAAAGTGTGTGTGAATGGGTGAATGAGAGGCCTTTGTAAAGCGCTTTGGCTATATAAGTGGAGTCCATTACCATTTACTCTTGACTGTCCTTTGCTTTTCTATAGTCAAGGTCTTGGAAAGCAGCTGACGCTTTACTGGTAAAAAGAATCTTAAAGGAGGAGCTGAGTAATTAGTGCAGTGAAGAAGCCGCAAGTCACTCATTGTTCAGAAAATAATTGCAATAATCCCTAAAATTGGGTTTGTATTTTCATTGCTTTGATGATAAAGGTTGAAACCTTTAGACGTTTCCAGGTCTTCTAAGAGCAGCGAATGAAGCAAAATGATTGAAAAACACCATAAACCATGCAGGCAGTTCCAGCACAACTTTGCAAACAACTGGTTCTGAAATGCTAAATGTTGTTTTTTTTACTTTACTGACATGATGAATATTTTTTTTCTGTAGCCCCCATGTTAACACAGCTAATGGAAAATCACTTATAAATGGTGTTGGAAAAGCAATGCAAACCAGTTAAGACCGAAAAAAAAAAAGCCTAAAGATGTTGAGCTATGTCAGCAACCGGAGAAAAAGTGTTCCAAAACATCATTTAAAATCTATTTTCAAAGCTCCAGGAGCGAGTATAATGTTCTTATGTGTCGAACCAACAACATCTGTCACACAGGAGACGTGAAACAATAAATCCTCGAGCGATTCTGCCAAGTATTCCACAAGTGCTTCACATGTATTATCGCTGTAGCGCACCAAGGAACAATAGGATCTCCAGATGTGGCTCCATCTATCCCCTCTGCTGGTGTAGCAAGTATGTGCACATCTGGATAAAAGGCCCCGGGAGCACGTGTGCAAAGGGTTCGGACTATGCCAAATCACCGCAGACTGAGAGACTCGAGCTCCTCGGGCTGTCTGTCACCTTGTGTTGTCACCCAATAAGGAGGCGAGTGACTCGTGAAACTGCCTCAACTGAAGCACATATAGCAGCTGTAAAAGGTCTCAGGCCTTATGTGGGGAGCACATCTGGCCTGCAAGTCATGCACAGTACCGGCACCGCCAGGTACCGCATGCAGCCGCGGCTCTGCACTGACAGCAAACACACTTGTGACATATTCAAAAAGAAGAAAGTGTGAATTTTGATCTTCAGAGTCTCCCCTAGTCCTCCTCAGAGTTAATCCTTGATGTAGCTATCAGAAGCTGCGTTTCCATGACCCCTAGAATTGGAAAAACCTAAATATTGCAATAAAAAACTGGAAATGGAAACACCTAAACTTAAAAATATCGAATCGATATCGAGGTATATCACAAAAGTGTCATGGAAACACTTTTTTTTGCAGTTACACATTACCGGACTTGATGTACAGGGTCACGTGTCCAGATCACTTCAAGTGAAAATGCAAAATGTTTTGTACCTCCATCCTCCTCAAAGTGGGGTCTTGCGGGACGAGATTTGACAAGAATTACGGCTTCAGACCATTCAATGGAAACACCTGCAAATCGCAATTGTACTTTGTCAAAATTTTAGAAATATCGCTTTTATTTTGCGAAAAACTCTAATGGAATCGCAGCTAGAGAGTAGGTTTAAAAACCCACAATTCGTGGTTATGGTGAGTGAGTTTGGTTTGGAGATTTGTTGATACAATGTCGCTGTACCGTTCTTTCTGTTCTGCTAGACATTACTAGATGTCACTGTTTGAAAATTTGAAAACTACAACAAAAAAACCCACAATTCTGGAAATGAGTTTTTTGTGATGTCAGAAAGGGCTTTGATACCCCACTGATATTTCTACGCAGACAGGTGTTAGTTCCATTCGCTGAGACTGAATTTCAGCAGCCGTTGTGTTTGTTTGGAACGTTTGAAGATAAAATAACCATGTAATAACAATTAACTATACAGCTGAAACCAGCATTTTTGCAGGAGGCTGTAAACAGTGGGTTAAATATGCCGTGTCCTGGAGATCTGTACAGTCGTATAAAGTTAACTGTGCGAGGCAGCTCCACTGGAGTCCAGGATGAAACCTGAAAACGGCAATCTCCTGGGATCTTTCCCACTCAAAAAATGTATAGTAAGAAAATCCATGTGGAAAAATTAAGGAAGCGAGTAAACTGCCGGGGAGTGTGTGAGACAGAAACGTGGATAAATATAGCACAAAGAGCGAGCAGAAAGAACAAAAGAAAACGTGGACGACGAGAGCACGAGGGGAAGAAGAAGAAAAAAAAAGGCGAGGGATACGGCGCCAGGACGAGCGAATGACGGGCGGGCAAAAAATTTTAAATAAGACGGGACAATAAAAAAAGGGAAAAGGCGCAGAGCGGCGGCGAGCGCGCTAAAAAAAGGTGGCAGACTCTTGTCAGAGAAGTGACCCAGTCACACAGGGCTGAGGAATTCTCCCCGTCGACCCTGACACATTCCTCTGCTCCTCGGAGGTTAACCCCCGCCGCGCCATTCTACTGTACTGCGGCGCCTCGCGAGGGGGCTCCTCCACTCGCTCACCCGGAAGAAATGTGTACATCGCCGACGGCACGCTCACACCCAGCGGCTCCCGAAAGGGTGCGGAGCAAGACCTCCGGGCCGCTAACAAATGGACCCTGCGGCACTTCCTGACAGTGAGAGCAAACTGTTCCAAATCTCTCTTCAAACACCTTCAGCCGTCCCGCTCGAGTTCAAGTCGCTCGCCGTGCCGCAGGCTAAAAATATGCGTGCGGCTGTGTGTCAGTGTGTGTGTGTGTGTGTGTGTGTGTGTGTGTGTGTGTGTGTGTGTGTGTGTGTGTGTGTGCGTGTTTGTGTGTTGCGACAACAGATTGTGAAAATTATCAGGGGGCGAGAAGGACCTCCATTGTGTCGCAGACACAGAACGCGGCTCTTATTCTCCCGCCGACGGACCACGAGGGTCACGGGCGGTGGCTAGCTTTGAGGCTAGCTGGCAGGGCGCTCCGTACACCTGATAATGCTTGGTCAGCGGATGAACCCCTCCACTTGTTGCCAAGGGAGGACGAAAATGAAAAGATTGTCTGCTGGCTGGCCGCTCTCACAAAAGGCCCATGGTTGGCACATATCTGTGAGCTTCATCACGACAGAATGACTCAGGGAGGAGTAATTCAATTATTCTTGATGGCGAATCGACGTTTTCGATCCGAGGCCGAGGGCTAAAATGGCTGACCAAGTGTTCCTGACTGTTGAGTGCCATTAAGCGCAAAGTCTGGTCGGGCGAGGCGCTCGGCTTTAAACAATGCTAAACATAGACTGGATCGGCGAGGATGAACACCGTGCGCGAGGGTCGGCTGTTGTTACCAGCACGACTTTACATTGGAAAAACACATTGTTGGTTTTTGTTGTTTTTTCTCTTACCGGGTCAACGTCTTCACGGGGAAAAGTTCAGCATGACGCAGCACAACCTGGAAAAAACAAACAAAAAAAAAAAACAACACTTTGTTAAGATGCTGTCACAAAGTGCACATTGCTTCTATTTCTCGCTACTTTTTCACGAGTATTTGTACTCTGGCGAGCTTCCAGTGGGAGAAACAGCGATCCGACTCGCCGGACTTTGCAAAACGGCAAAGCGCACAATGGCAGCTTGCTAGGGAATTCCTGAGGTCGGCTTCGATCCATTAATGTATGCTTGCGGTTGAATGCCATCAATTATGAATGAGAAACACAAGAATCTCGGGGAGCCGGTGGAGGGAGGAACGTCGGGTCACGGCACTCGACTCTAGGCAGCTCTGAATATGTATGACACGCTATACCCCGCCGCCGTGCATTCGGATGTGTGTGTGTGTTTGCGTCCAACCGCGCAATCGGGGGAAAACATTGCGCTCTTTCACAAGAAATAACTCAATCAGATACGACGATCTGGAGCGAATTAGAGATGGGAGAGGAGGAGGGGGGGTTTCCCAAGATATGTGCTGGTAAAAGTGAAACTCAAGATAAATAAACCTGCAGCGCAGCTTCTCTTCAATGAGGTGATTCTACTGGCTCGCCTCGAGGCGTCCAGGCATTTCCATCCGCGTGCGAGGATACTGCAGTATCTTTATGTAGCCGGGGCCTCTTCCCCTTTAAGGCCCAGAGTGCGTTGACCCTGCCAGCGAGTTCATACCATAAGCAGACCCATATAGCTTCTCCTCCAGATCCCCTGATCACGACCCTGCTGAGCTGCTGTCTCAGTTATGTAAGATTACATAACACCAGGTCTGCCTGAGTAATATTTCATAACCTGGGGGTCCCACCACATTGGCATTAGCACCAAATCCCCCTCCCCTCTCCCCAGGGAAAGGAATCAAAGGTGCCAGCGCAGGTTTGGAAAAAAGCAAGGCGGGCTAATTCAATAAGGGATAATAGCCAGGTTGGCTGCAAGGCAGGATTTGTGTTTGTTTTTTTTAAGCCTTTAGCTTAAAAACTGCATGGAAGAAACGTCAACATCAAAGACTCTTTCTTCCCGACAGGAAAGGTCAGTGAAAGGTCAATTCTCAAACGCTACTAAAGTCGTCCTCCACCAAAAGTGAATCTGCACTCTCAAAAACGTCCTATTGTTCTCTTTTGTTCAAAATCCTTCGTGATCATTTATTCAGAGTAGCTTGAACTGAAATATTATCGGACAACTATGCCCGGGAGCCGTTATTGAACAATTTTACCATTTGATTTCAACGCCATTCCTATTCACAACGTCTCTGCGCATGCGTACAGTGCACTGCGTTTAAATGGGCGTTTGTCGATTACAATGTGAGGACATTCGTAGCTTCTGAAAGTGGTTCAAAACGGTGAAACGGTGCAGCAGCAAATAAACATTCACCAGTGAATTAAAAGCCAGAGTCTAACACACACATGCAAACGCCAGCGTCGGAACGTGGTAATATCTTATTTTTTCATATCTGTACGAGGCTGTGCTCGTACAGATATGAAAAAAAAAAAAAGAAATAAAATAAAAAGCGAAGGGCAGGGATACCGGGAGGTGATCTATGTATTAGACAGGGTGAGCGGCGAGATTAAAAGCACAAAGAGAGAAAAGGGGGGAGGCTCGAGAGGCCGGAAGATATTTGCGGCCGATTCGGCAGGAGAAGAAACGTCCTCGGACGTGAACGGTGCAGCGGCTGCGAGTGGCTGATATCTGGCCGTCCCTGCCGGTGTCGGGCCCACGGTGCACACTGCCCGCTAACCACCAGCAGCTTTGCATGCAGTCATTTGCAACAGCAGCATCGGACTTTACCTGCAACTTTGCCACTTCCAGCCCATCGTGTAAAACCGCATTGTGATAAAAATCTGACCTCCCCCCCGCCCCCCACCCCACCCCAAAAAAGCAGGAGGGTGAGGGGGGGGTCGGTTCGTTTTCCAGCTGTCGCGTCTGGGAAGAATTTCGCTCTTATCTTCGTTGCCGATGCCGAACCACATCTTTGACCGAGGGTTTTTTTCTTCTTTTTTTGTCTCTTGCTAGCGGGCCACCAGAGAAACGGGGGGCGGGGGGGTGATACCCGGATGAACGGATGCAAGCTGGGATAGAAAAAAAGGGGGGAGAAGCAAGAGAGGGAGACGAGAGAGGAGTGCGATCAGGGACGAGAGGGGCTGAAAAAAAATTCTGCAGCCGCTTTTTTTCGCCTCTGCTCTTTCCGACTGCCCTTTTATCGCTCGCTGCGACGTCCATTGTGCAGTTTTGCGATAGTACACACACACAAAAAAAAAAATCTGAGCGCGTAACGGAGGCACGTTGGTTAAAGTGATACGCATCTGCGCATGCGTGAGCAGCAGGAGTCGCCATTCGCACTGCTGGCTCCGTTTACTCTTAATCACGGCCCAACATTCTAGCGAGCGCACACACACATGTACGGATACACACGACTAATACAGATAGATACACACACACACACACGCACGCACATACACTTGTACACACCCTGCCTCCTTCATGTACTCGCCTCCCATGCATGGGGCCCACCGTCTAAAACTGGGTGCACTCAGTGATCCCTTCCCAAAGCCCTTATCTGAATGTGAGCAAAGGTAATCCTTCAAGAAGAGGCAAAGAGAGCAGCAATAACCTGCAGGGGAAGAAGAAGAAAAGAGGGGTGGGGGGGCCAAAGGAGGGAAGCGTGAAAGAACTGAGTGAGGGGAGGAGAGCAAAGCAAAGCAGAGAGGAGCGGAGCGAGAGATGGGACAGACAAACAGGATGAGGGGGGAAACACGTTTTTTTTTTTTCATTTTTTGTTTTTTTGTTGAAACAAGCGGCGACAAACGTTGAGGGTTGAGAAAAAATATCGGAGCGGCGGGGAAGGAAGCAAGAGGGAGATGATTCCAAGGGGGAAGGAGGAGAGGCGACTTGAATGGGGGAAAGTAAATGAACGTACAGTATACTCACAGATGAATGAGAGGATGGTCGGCGGACTGAAAAAAAGAAAATGGCGATAAAAAAAGAGATTTTTTTGGAAGGCGATGACAAAGTGCAGGTGTGGATAGAAGTCCTGGCGGTCCTGGTCCAGCTCGGCTTTTTTCCTCCTTTTTCCCGCGATTTTTGCCAATTCCTATCCAGTCATCCCTCCTTCCTACAAGTCTGTCCCCTACTGGTCCCCCTGCTCCTCTCTTCCCCCTCCTGTTTTTCTTGCCAGTGCCGGTACTCTTCCTCCTGCTGCTCGCTCTCGCTCTCTCTCTCTCTCTCTCTCTCTCTCGCCCATTCTCTCTCTGCCTTACTCACTTTCTACAGGCGACCACGCTCTCCATTTTCCCCTCATTCTCTGCTTCTGTCCCTTCTTTCGTCTGTCCACGAATCACGCTGTTGCCTCCTCCTCGACCGCGAGCTCCCACTTCAGGATGCCGGCTAGACAAAAAAAGGTTTATCAGCTGAAGTGGAGAGTCTATCTTTGTTTTTGTTGAAAAAAAGAAAAAGAAGGAGGGTCAGGCCAAAAAAAATGACCGCAGAAGAAAAATCTGTGAGGACAGGACGAGCGTTTTGTGGCGTTCGGGGACAATCCGTGGCCTGCCTTTTTTTGAGATTACCACGCAGTGTAACAGGGGGTGAAGCCTCTGCCTGATGGCGCCTCCTTACGTGAGGGCAAAATCATCAGCAGAGAGCGGCGGGCGAGAAGAAAAAGAAGGAGGAAGAAGAAGAAGAAGGTGGAGGAAAAAAAGGAGCAAAAACGAATGAGCCCGCTGCGGTCGGTCTCTGGTGAAAGTGGATAGTAAGCGCGCGTGAGGGGAAGGAGTGAGGAGGACTCTGGGAGTGTGTGTGTGTGTGTGTGTGCATGTGTGTGTGTGCGACGAGATGGTGGGAGGGGAGAAAAGGGAGAGTCAGCCAAAGGAGAGCGAGCGAGTGAGCGAGAATGAAAAAGAGAGAGAGAGAGAGAGAGAGGCTGGGGGTTCATGGAGAAATCAAAGAGGGAGGGATAGAGGAGGAGGAGGAGGAGGAGTGTCGCGGGGAGAGGAAAGAGGAGGAGGAAGGAACAGGAATACATTTCTTTTTTTCTGTTTTACGCCTGCAGTATTCTAATTTCCCTGCTTTCACTTCCATCCTTGGGTTCCGTTCCGAGGCAAACACGTTACGGGCAAACAGCGAGAGAGGGAATTTTCAAACAGAGAGCGAGCGCTGCTCGCTGTCCTCCTCTCCCCGCCCCTGCCGTTCCCTTTCCTGCTTTCCCTTCGCCTCTGACGCTCCCCTATTCAGCCCATTTTCCTGCACGTGCACTTGAACTCCAAATTGTGTCTGCAGTCCCTCCCTCCCTCCCTCCTTTGCCCTCCCTCTCTCTCTCTGTGTCTCCCCCACGCAGGGGCTTGAAATAGAGCTAGCAGGCAGGCAGCAGAGAGCCAGCCAGCCAGCCAGCCAGCCAGCCAGCGAGCGAGCGGGAGGGAACAGGAGAACAGGAGAGGGCAGGGGGACAAAAAGGGGAGAGAGAGATGTTGAGGGGGGAGGGGAAGACGCTTAGACAGGCAGACACAGAGCACAGGGCTGCTCTGTGTGTGTGTGTGTGTGCTCAGAGAGCGAGAGCAGAGAGAGAGAGAGAAAATGTCAGCATATTTTGCATATTTAGAGCACACACACTTATCTAACTTTAGCTTGAATTGAATTTATGAAAACAAAAAGAAAGTTGTGGTTGGGTTTTACCTCGCCGACGGTGGTCCACCCAATATTATGCCTCAACATATCTCAGAAAAAGACACGTGACGTGACTCCTTGGGGTCAAGCAAGGAATTAACACCAGCAGCAGGAAATTCTGTATTTAACAGCTTGCAGCATGCAAAGATGCTTTTATCCATAAATAAACCGAATGTGGAGAAATGTTTCTTTTTTTCCTATTTATTGTCAGAAGAGTAATAGGAAATATTTGCACTTGCAGGAATTGCTTTTAACGTAAGAACTACACACGTGTGATGTGTTTTCAATGTTTTTAGGTTTCGTGAGCCATGTCTTGGTGTGGTGGCCTTACAACTGCTGTTATTTTGACCCCAGTCTTTTCTGTGTGTAGTTTGGTGTAGTTTAGCTCCCTTCTACAAGGTCAGAAGGCCTTCTACATGCCAGCTAGGTTAAATGGCGACTCCAAATCACCCACAAGCATGAATGCTTGCCTGCTGCTCTGCCAGGCCAGCTTACAGTGGCCAGTGATAGGAGGCTTTGACTCAAATGTCTCAATGTCCCCGATTCTAGAGGGAAAATGGATGGATGGAGAAGCCGAAAATAAATTTCCACTGAGATGATGACTAGATGGTAAAGTCAAGTAGTATAACAATATCGTCATAACTGTACAAGTTATAAGTTGTTGGGTTGTTGTTCTTTTTTTAAAAAGGCATTCAAATTTCAAGCCCACGCATGGCATGAGTGTTTTTCAGATACTAAAATATTATACAAAGGTATTGTCAAGGTGTAGGTTCAAGTTGAAAAGGACGAAAATATGTGAACTTAAAGGCACTTTACCTTGATTGAGAAACCTTTTTCCTATAGGCATGCCTTGGGCATACTGTAAAATGGTTCAAACAAATATAAGAGTTTTATCAGTGAGAGATAAGAACCCAAGTATGCCTTCCATCTAAAATGTTTGGGTTTTTTTTCAAGGCCAACAGTCACCTTGGCAAATGGAATTCTGGACCTTTCCCAAAGCCAAGTCAGATAAAATATCTGAATAAAAAAAAAAAACTTGGAGGTGATCCATTAAAATGTAGAATAAGGTATAATTTCTTGAAGCCTGCATGCACATTTTAACATGCATCAAATTGGAAGCACCAGGCAAAACCAAAACCAAAATGAGCCATTGCTGGCAAATGGGGGACATGAGATTTGGAAGAAAACAAACACAAGTATGACTCACTGTGTGTGTGTGTGTGTGTGTGTGTGTGTGTGTGTGTGTGTGTGTGTGTGTGTGTGTGTGTGTGATCATCCTTGGTGGGATGCACTCCTCTCGGTAGCTGACTGATGCACATTTCTTGAAAAATTCTTTAGGTCTTAGAAACGGAGGACAAGTGGGCCAAGATTTGGTGGGAAAAAGAGAGAGAGAAAGAAATAATCAGTGCGTAGTATACTAACCTCTGCTGGTAACAGACAGGAACAGCACCCACATACCGAAAGATAAGAGTGACAAAGCTCTTTTTTAATATTGTCTTAACAATAACCTATCCTGACAGGCAGTGAGACAGACTTTGTAGTAGAAATACGCATTAGGAATAATGCTATTATTGCATTTGACACAATACATTTAAGGCGTCTATATCGCAATCCTAATTCAGCCCATATCAAACGCAATATCACTTCTGAGTGAACAGTGGGCTCTCCTTCCTTCCTCGGAATCTTCCCGGAGAAGAAAGGTTGTCGCATCGAGGCTAAACTAGGCTCGACGGGGTGGGGGGGAAAAAGGTGTTTCCCAGAGCCCTAACCATCTGGTCGACAGCTTCGAATTATATACAGAAAAGTAAGTAACAACTATACAATATTGCAGAATACAAATACTGATAGGGTGAAGGCTGAAAGCATGGGTGACTGTCAGGGGCGGTTCGTCTTGCGGTGCCACCGGTCCACTTGAAAGTGAACGTGGCTTTAGCTAGCTGCTACCTAGCTAACATTTAATGCATTTTAAAAAAAAATGTATTTCTGGCTCTACGAGTTTTTGTTGTTTGTCACCATCACTTTTTTTTCTTTATTTTTTTTCCCCTTACCATGGTCTTCCTCTTTATTCATACTTTCCTCTTCCCACAGATGCCCAGTGTCACAGTGAAAGACGTCAATCAGCAAGAGTTCGTCAGGGCTCTGTCAGCCTTCCTCAAAAAGTGAGTAATTAGCGCCGAGGAGGCCTCGCATAATTAGCATAAGACGTCATCATTGGCCGAACTCCACCTGTCAATCACGCAGAGCGACGTGAGCGAGCTGATTCAAGTACACCGGTAGCTGTTGTACATTCGTATTAAAGCTGAATTCATTGTCTACTTAGAGTCCATGTTCACAGGTTATTATTTATACGTAAGAGGTGGGGAGGGGCGGGGAACAGAAAAGAGCGACAGCCCGGCTGTGGCTATGTACTGGCACGAGACAAACAGAGGGAGAGCTTCCTGTCGCATTGCCGCCTCTGCAGCACTGGCAGCACCACACACCAATAAACATAATATGTGACATGTGTAATGAATTCATCTGCATCTCCTCGTGTTGTTTTAGAAAATGTTCCAGCCAGTTCATTCGTCCTATAAAATGAAAAATTTTATTTTGTTTCTCTGCAGGTCTGGCAAATTGAAAGTCCCTGAATGGGTTGACACGGTGAAGCTTGCCACGCATAAGGAACTTGCTCCCAGTGATGACAACTGGTTTTACACCAGAGCAGGTTGGTAATGGCAGAAACTCAGACGTTTAGGATTTTCTTTTTTTAATTAATCAGATGGTGGTCAGTTGGCAACCAACGAAAGCAAAACCTTTCATGCCACCTTACTTGTGCACCTTTGTTTCCATTGTGTCAGACTTCACATTTGAACCATAAATTGCGAGAAGATTTGACCTTTTTTTTTTTTTTTTTTTTTTAAATATCCATACCATTGCAGGGATGTTTTCCAAGATCTGCAATCTAGTGAAGATTGTGTAACAATGGCTATATCATTTACTAGTAGAATGTTTTAGCACTAACGCAACATGTACAATGAAAGCAAACTCACATGTTTCAGTGTCAGCTGCTCAGCATGTTATCTACTCTGGCATGTTGACAGTAGCTTGAGGCCTCCGCAGGGGCATATTTGATAAGCTGGAATGTGTGATTTCACGTCTTTCTGTGGAACGAGACAACAACGCCCACCGTGAAACATGTGTATAGCGTCAGTTATGTCTCGCCAGCATCCACGGCTCGTCACCTGTACCTGCGAGGGGGGGTCGGCGTCGGAGCCATGATCAAGGTGTATGGAGGGCGGCAGAGGAACGGGGTGTGCCCGGCCCACTTCAGTGTGGGCTCCAGGAATGTAGCGAGGAAGGTCCTCCAGGCTCTGGAGGGCCTCAAAATGGTGGAGAAGGACCCGAATGGGTGAGAAAGAGGACACTGTTTGTTGCCAGACTTGTTATGATTTTAATAAGGGATGGATTCCCTCTGTTTTGTTTCACGCCAACAGTGGGCGAAGACTCACCCCTCAAGGCCAAAGAGATCTGGATCGGATCGCTGGTCAGGTGGGCTGTTTGACCCTGTGATTAGAACACACCTTGTCAAGTCCTTATCTGCTTCTCCTTTGAACCTTCTGTGACATTTTCCATGGTCTTCCTGGTGGCTAGTGAGGTAGCTAGACCTTCTTTTAACAGGGAACACTGGGCAATCCTGCCATTGACAATGATGACAAGGATTTCTGCTACACCTAAGTGCCAATCTTAATTAAACCTGGTTTCCAATTCAAGCCTGGGTAACATTAAACTAGATGCGTAGATAAAGTAGACATTTAAAATGCATCTAATCTCTTGTAAATTTTTGGTTGTGGGTCTAAGAGTGATTTCTTTTAGGAAACCTTAATGCCCTTTGTTTTGAGTATCTGTTTACTTGTAGTTGTCCCAAAATTATTTGCACATTTTTAAACTTGATATTAATGTGAGAAGAACTGCCTGTACTAAGGAAGTACCAGTGTGTGCATACATGTGATTCCCTCTTGTGTTTGTTGCCATATATACTTGTGTCTGTGATGAAAACAAATAAGTTGTAACTTGCTGATATCAATATTTACTGAACATTTTTTTTATAACCTGAAGACTCTCCAGTGTTTGAATTTGCTTTATGACCAGCCCTCCACTCTCTTGTCTCCTCCTATTGAATCTTTAGGTTGCCTCGGCAAACAAGAAGCAGCGAAGTTTACAAAGTGCCATTTGAGGAATGCTTGCATACACCCTGAGGCGTGAAATCCAGAAACACCTTATTGCTTGTTTACTCAAGTTTGTCCCCACTCCCCCACATCAGCCCTGTGCTTGCAGTATATGAGTAAAACAACCGATTCATGTGTAATAACAAAGCAACCATATTAAGGGTAGATGCAATAGTTGCTTGATGCTTTTATTCCTGGCCCAAAGTCAGAAGTAGCCTTGTCTCAGCAGAAATATATAGATACAACATCACCAAATATGAGCATGTTTACGTTGTTTGTCGAGCATTTCTTAAAATCGTTGGAGAGAAACACACCGGAAATGTAATGATGCACACTTTACGTTCGTTCATGCAAAAGTGCAGTGACCCAACGTGTGATTTATGAAATGTATGCTAATAATAAACAGTTCAGTTGTTCCTCATGGTGGTGCTGATCCAGCTGTTGTAGCGGCATACACGAGCGTACACACTAGGGTGTCCCTGCATGGCGCAGTCGTATCCCCAGGACACGACTCCTTGCAGCTGACCGCTGCACACCAAGGGGCCACCGGAGTCTCCCTGCAAACACACATGACCAAAGAAGAAGTACAGTTTAAAGTGTAGAGATGCAGATAAGTCCATGGAATTAAAATCCTCCTTGAGCCATGACATGAATTAAATTAAATTAAAAAAAATATTTGAAACATTTTCATGAATGAGTTCTTTACATTGGTTTACTATGCTGCTCACACCAAAAACCAACAAGCACTAATTACTTATTTCTAATTACTGAGGGTCAAAATGGTAAAATACTGCTCGATACATAAAACCATCCTTCACAGCTGTAGTAGTGTGTGTTGTTTGAATTGTGGGAGGTACAATTGCTTGCATTTGTAACACTGTTCATCATCCAGTTCAAGCCTTTTTCACTCTTTTGAAGTCCTATTATAACATTGATCACAAAGTTTAAGGAAGATTTAAGAGGAGAAACGTTTAGAAGCTTTAAAAGGCATCTCATTGTCCTCCAGCCATTAATACAGTGAAAACAGTTCCGGCCTTGTTCGAGAGACATTAAAATGGGGACGCTGTCAAAATAGTCAACCTTTTTCGTAAAGCAAAGCACGTCACAGAGTAGAATCATGCAGCGTTTGCATGTTTGAACAGACCATCTGTACTCTTGGCAAAAGCCCACATCCCTATTTTCACTGTGGTGGGGTCCAACTCACTTGGCAGCTGCTGGCGCCGCCGTGCATAAATCCGGAGCAGACCATGTTCTCAGTTAAGAGGTGGGGGTAGGCGTTCCTGCAGATCCTGTCGTCAATGATGGGCTGCCTCAGGCACTGCAGTCTGTCAGGGAAGTTATCTGTGGGACATTTGGGGGGCGGGGGAATGGAGGAGTACTGCAGTTACAGGGAGCACAGTCTGTGAGTCTTGCATTTATGGGCACAAACAATGTGACTTATCTCCATTTAATATAGACACTAACTGATTCTGAATAATACAAAAAAATGACAGTCTGTTAACAGTCTCCCAGTAAATGCAATATTTTGGCCTTGTGACGCTTTCTGCATTTAAGAAGGCCATATGTTGCCATCTTGTGGATCAGTTTGGTGTCACAGGAACACACGAAATCAAGGGGGACGTCAGAAATTAAGGAATTCAAATGAACATTGTTCGCTAGATGAGATGTAATCAGAGACATCAAATCTTGAACACGGGGCCAACAGAGGCCATTTATGTTCATTTGATTATTTAATGGAGAGAAATTCAAAGTTGAAACACAAGGTTGTTTTTATGTCTTAGCTGTTTCAAAACTGCTGCCTTGAAAACCACGTTTATTTGACTTTTAAGTTCTCCACACTGAACTCACTTCCATTCGGGGACATGTTCCCCCATCCGGACACCATGCAGTTCTCGTCAGCCACGGGGCAGCGGGAGGGCAGGGCCACCGTCTGGACGAAGCTGTTGAGGGTGGCGGGGCGGCTCAGCTTGATCAGCATGATGTCGTTGTCCAGGTTGTAGCTGTTGTAGTAGGGGTGCTTGATGAGCCTGGCCGAGTCGATCCACTGCTCAGTGCCCTCATTCACCGCGATGTTGTGCTCGCCGAGGCGCACCTGCACACGGCTGGTGAGCCAGAAAGACATAAAGACACATGGGTCACAACGGGAGCCATGTCAGGATCCCAGCAGACAAGGTAAGGTGTTAATATGGAACAATTTGGTTTTTAAAAATAGGTACAAAAACTGTTTATACACGTGTCCTATGTAAGAGGAAGTGTGTTATCTATAGTAGTGACAGATAAATGGCTAAATTATATATATATATTTTAAAAAGTACTATCTGCTGTACAGTTATATAGATGTTATTTGCACAATATGTATATGCATGTAAGTATGAATGTGTATGTGTGCATAGGTACAAATCATATTTATATAGAATAGTATAGTATATGTCCATGTTGATACTGATACGTTATTTTCTCTTCTTTATATATATATATACATACATACATACATTCATATATTTATTGCAAATTATAAGTGTATACACATATGGATTATGCGTTTCATTTTGTACATATGTATAATATATTTGTATATATGTACATTATTATACGACCACTACAAAACAGTAATAAGTGGTAGGAATTGAAAGAAGTCACTTCTTCCTACTCCTTTTTTAACATCTATAAATACTTTATTACATCTTTTTTCTCTCTGTGAATGGCTCTCTTAACTTAGGCTTATCTTGTGAATGAATTAATTCATTTAAATAAACTTGTGGTTGTTTTGCATCTTTAAACCAACTACAACAACAAAAACAGCTAATTAAAAGTCTTTTTCTTTATGTATGAATATGTTTCAATGTTGGAACTGCATGCATTAGCCTCTACAATGTGAGATCCACGCTTTTCAGTTGATGCATCAGTGATATAAAGCCACGACTTCCACTTCTACTTACGACTTGTAGCAGTGAGCGGCAGACAGCACCCACTGGCTGGAGATCAGAGATCCACCGCAGAAGTGGTATCCAGCGTTCAGCGACACCTGGTAGGGGACAGAGTTCTGAGGGCACTCGTAGCCTCCGACCACCCGGTCATCAGCCGCAGCCACTGAAATTGCAGGACAAATGTCTAGACGTTTGATACGTAAGCACTGCTATGAGCACCAAAAAAAATAAGGTGAAACAACAACAACACAAGGTTAGGTTGTATACTAAAAAAGGAGATTTGATAGAGAGTCTTACATGCCGCTCCAATCAATGCCAGGAATACAAGGGCCTTCATGGTGAGGTTCTCTGCTCCGGCGAAACAGTCCATCATCCTTATATACGCCAGCATTGACCTTCAACTTTCTGCGTATCTGAAAGCCAGTACGGTTTGACATAACGCTGTTCTGGGAATCAGCCATATGACCAAAAGTAAATGGCAAAACCGAGGGTAAAACCAGGGATCGCGCTCAAGAGGCAGGTAGCATTAGTTTTAAGCATTTATCAGAGTTACAAAATCAACAAGTACACATCCCTTATATTGTTACTTTGAAATAGTCATGTGCTCTGAGGCTTTATCTGGTCCATCTGTCCTAAATCATAAGGTTCAAACTTACTTCACACTGTTCTATGATCTTAAAGTCGATCAGGCACAACTTTTTTTCCCCCTTAAAAGAAGCTGGGTCTTTACTGGATTCTATACCAATATGTGATGCATACCATTATTCTTTTCAAGAAACGAGCTATTTGGTGGAAAAACATGGGGAATAAAAGATGTCAGCAACTCAAGAGAAGCTGTTGTTGAACGTCACTCGATTTGTTACATAACTGGAAATTACGCAATGTTTAACACGCAGGTGTAAAAAGAACATGGTTCCATATCTGAGATACGTAATGATATATACTGTGTATGTTGCACTACTGTCTCTGCTTTTTTTTAGGGAGAAAGTGTAAATGTTTCTGCATATTACTGGAGACCAAAAAAAAAAAAAAAGATACATTTTAAGCTTTATTGAACATAAATTATAAAACGTAGTAGGTAAAAAAATACTGAACAGGTTTAGAAATCCTTTATACAACTATGTACAGGGAAAGACCTCAAGTGAGCAGATAAAAGTAACAAAGGTCTGCGTCTCTGATTCAGTAATTCAGCATTCTCAAACACATCACTCAGCAAAACCCGAAAGATCCTGAAGAAAATTTATCAGCTGGCCGCCCCACGTCCCGGCGGCGGCCATGTAGTAACAGAAAACCTTCCTGAAAGTCAGAACATAACTTTTTTGGGAGATATTAAACAACAGAAAAGTGTGGGGGAAGTTGGAGTTTTTTTTTCTAATCTAAAGTTAGTTGACTAAATTAGATCCTGTTTCATAACACCAGTGAGGTAGAACTTTTGGGGGATACACAAACAGGAAGAGGGTGCTATTAGCTGCAAAAAAGGAAACAGGGAAATTGAGTCCTTTTTTTAGCAATAAAAATGATGTTAAAAGCTCAAAATTATTTCCATCAGCTTTTTGAATAATGTACATTTATTGTTCAAATATACAAAAAGAAGGCATTGAAAGGAGATTTGTGTGAGAACACGATCAATATATTCAGTTCAAACCCCAGCACAAGGAAAGGCCAGCACATACTTTAGAACACGTACAAAGAAAAATAAGGAACAAGAGTGTAATAGTGGGATAAAAGCATTCAGGTCACTGCAGCTCTGCTGTCAACAAATAAAAACTAGAAATTCCCAACAGACTGTCTGACGAACGAGCAACCCGAATAAATGTACACTTTAGCACCTAAATTGTTGAGCATTTATCTTTAGATATATCCAGACTTAAATAAAAACGTAGCTGCACAAAAATGAAACAACAGAGTGCTGTGAGTCAAATGTGTTTATGGTGCTATAATAACAATCTTAAAAAAAATTCCCCGTCAGCAGCAAAAACCTTTGCTGCAGGGGAGGCTTTTTTCAGTAAGGTGCTGAATTCTCCTGATCCTCCTCCTCCTCCTTCACTGTGACCTTTTGTCTGCAGATGCTCTGCGAACAGCATAGTAATAATTATAAATGCCTTCTGGCGTTGTCAGTCATTGAGTCCCGGTAGCAGAAGAAGAAAAAGGGGGCAAATTCAACATAAAAAAGCACAATGTTTTTTAAGGGGAAAAAATTAATTCTGTGTATTTTCCACAGCCGGACTTTGTTTAGCGGAATCAAGTCGCTTTAGATCCCACAATTCCATCCAAGAGTTGATGTTATGGCTGTGATGTGAACAAACGTCCTCCACCAGTCTATAACTTAGGCTTATTTTCAGTAGATCAGGTCTGTGCACATCGCCAACCTTTTAGTTTTATGGCTCTTTGATCATCAATGATCATCATCATTGTCGCTACCGGTACAGACGTGCGTTTGGCTTTGGCCTGTGCTAGTTGAGGAAGCGGCGGCAGCGTCTGGCACCGCAGTTGCAGAACAACTTGTTGTCGTCGTCCTCGATGGGGAACTTGTAGTCGTAGGTGAGCTCCTCGCCGCGGTGGATCTTGCGCAGCGCGAAGATGACGATGTGCTTGCGGCCGTCCACGTTGATGACACGTGAGTAGCAGTTGGGCTCGCACGAGTGGTTGATGAAGCGGGCGGCGTTGCCCTGCATGGTGGCGTCCACCACGTCAAAGTCGTCGATGCGGAACATGTAGCACCCGATGCCCTGAGCGAGAGAGGGAGGAAAAAAGGCAATAGTTCAGCTTTAGCAGGGCACTTTTTTTCAGCTCAAAAAAAGTAAATCATAAAAGTGTGAAAGAAGATGAGGGCCACAAGAAGAGAAAAAAATATTCAAGGAAGGAGATTTTTATTGAAGTTTTCATTTCGAGTTTTAAATTGAAAATTCGTGAATTAAGTCAAAATTTTGTGAAAAATATTGAGGCAATAGAATTGAATTAAGTCAATGCAAATAAAGAGGACATTGGTGAGTAGACTGGATGGATGGCGGATTAACCCAGTTACCTACAGTTAAAAGTGAACTGCCGAAAACAGGTGTATCCCACAAGGTTCACCCACAGTCATCAGGAAAGTGGTACTCCACTAGACAGTATTTATTAATTTATTATTACATTATTTAATAATTTATTCTCGACATTTTGACTAACTTCATGTTGACATTAATTGCAAAATTTCGATTTTATTCACAAAATTTCGTATTTTTTATGTCAACTTTATTCTCAAAACTTTCGACTTTAATCTCAAAATCTCAACCTTATTCTCAAATTGGAAACTTGGAAAAAGAAATTCTATCTCAATCGTTTTCTCTTCTTGTGGCGCTAATCCTCTTCCGTACAAAAGCGCTACGTTCACTCACTTTGCTGTCGTAGTATTTCTCCCGCTTGTCGGTGAGGACGGCGCGGATCACAGTGCCGGCGTACTCAATGACCATCTCCCCGGCTTCGATGTTCCTCTTGCAGAAGAGGCCGCGGCCGTGGATTTCAGACCTACAATGATTTAGATTCAGAAAAAGTTTAATAAATGTCCCAAATCATGCATTTTTTGGGGGGCGTTTTGTCTGATGTGGTGCTGTCTGTCATCATTACCTGTAAACTCCAACTGCCTCCTTAGAAAGTTTTTCCAGGTGTCTGAACCTCATCGCCATTGGAAGCTCGCTGCTCGTAGCGCGCCTGAGAATGGAAAACGGGAAAAGACGTGTAAAACCGAGGCGGCGTGCAGCATCGGCTGTAATTTGCTTTTCGTTTGTTTTCAACAGATGGCAAAAATGCCACCCACACACCTGGAAGGTTTCAGTGTGACTTCGTCGTCCTCCTCATCAAAGGGCCCCACAATTTCAGGCAGCTCCCGGTACTGCGACGCCAGGAAGTTGAATATGTCAAAGGTTCCTTTCCTAATTTTTTGGAGTGGGGCGGAAATAAAGGGAAACACAATTAGCTTCAGGAGTGACTCACTTAAAAAGCAGCTGCGACGCGAGCCGGCGAGCCAGTACCGTGTGTAGACCTCCGAGCGGACGCAGCCGCTGGGGTTGAGCGGGAGCTCCTCCTCCAGGTCGTCACAGCGGTGGAAGCGGAAGCGGTGGCGCTTGCAGCTGGCGGCGCCCTGCAGCTGCTCCAGCAGGAAGATGACGGCATCGTGGATGATGCCCATCATCCTCGGGCCGCCCATCCCGCCCAGCGGCAGCTGCTTCAGGTGGAAGCCGGCGCGGGCCTCCAGGACGCCGTCCGTCACCGCACGCCAGGCGACTGGGAGAGAAGAGCGGCGACAACAGCGGGTTGGATTCCAAAAAGAGATTTCCGCGCGTTGGACTGCTCGGCTCGAGGCAGATTGTGAAAGAGGCGTTTACCCTCAATGCTGCTTGCTTGGACGCTGAAGCCGTCGTCGCTGGTGATCTCGAAACGCAGGTGCGGCTGGTTCATGTAAGTCCTCTTTCTGTATCTGGGGGCGGGCAAGTCTTCGTCCGAACTAAAACCTGCACATTTAGCAACAGAACCAACAAAACAGAGACACACTTAAGTAATCAAGGAGAGTTTATTAAAACGGTGGGTTCCAAACTTTTCCACGTCATGGCCCCCCACCAGCATTTACTTCTGGCTGGGCAAACCAACAATACAAACATCAACTTTTAGAATGTTTATTTCTTCCAACGTTCAATATTGTTACATTTGTTTATGATAAGAATATTATCAAGTAACCTGTTAATAATCATGGCCATTTTTCTGTGGGGCTGTAAAGTCACAGTATGTATGCTGCCTTGTATTTTCTTACTTTAGTTGGTCAATTCTTATTTTTCTTTGCAGCAGTGTCTCCCACAGCTGGGCTGTGTGTCTGTTCCTTCACTCTCTTTGTTACAAACGTGACCATTTTGTGCTGCCTAGGCTAATTTGAGGAGCAAACCGGCATGTCACACACTCAGGGCATTGAACAATGTTTTTGAGTGGCAGGCAATCATATATTATTATAAATTACATTCAATGATAATGCTTAAACAACACTTAGAATACATTTAATTAAATAGTAATAATTACAAGCTAACGCAATTCTATTTTTTTAATTTACATTTTTTCTTATCTTTTCTCCAAATTAAAACATTTTCTAGATTTCATAACTTTTTTGTTGACAAACCTGAATAAGGACCCCATTCGGAGAGGTCCCCATGGCGAGCACTGACCCACAAGTGTGTTTTCCCCAGAGCTCTGCTGTTGGCTTGTGCGAGAGTAGGTAAAGCATCCATTCCAGGAGGACTGAAGGGGAAAGAGGACCAATGAGCTTTTTTTTTTCCAGCGCTTTTCTCTGTCTTTGCGAGTCTTGAAGAAGGACAAACTCACCTGGAGGGTGCGTGAAGTGGCGGGGCGGTGATCCGCAGCGGTTCGGGCTTATTGGCCGCGCTGTCCTTGGAAACGTCGAGAACCTCCTTCACTGACGGCGCCTTCATTCTGACACCGGACACACCAGTAGGTCTGTTCAAACGAATCAGAAAAGAATTTGATTTTTAACTTGATTTAAAGTACACAAGTGAGTCACAAAGAAATAATTTATTAGACATTTCTGTACCTGGATTCAATGACATCATCGGGCCCTTTGGAGAGATCCTTCAAAAAGTCGATCTTAGATTTTTTCCTCAGCGGTCTTTCGGCGAGAGACGACACTCTCTTGACCCTGACCTGTGACTGGGCCGAGGTGGCAGCGGCTGGTTGCTGCAGGTTGCCGTGGGCTTCGATCGCTGATCGCCCCTTCCACCACGGCACCGCCGTCGGACCCGGACTGTCAGCGAGCTGCAGCTTGTGCACTTTCTTCCGCTTCGCCTGCTGCCTGTGCGTGAGGATGATGGGCTCCGTCTTGGACTTGTCGCAGTGGGAGGACATAGCCCGGTCGATGATGGCCTGAGCCGTGCTAGCCTCAAACTTGGTGCAGATGGGAGCAGGGGAAGGGTACGGGGGAGGGGTGACGGGGGGAAGAGGCAGGGGAGGGGGAGGAGCCAAGGTCGGTGCAGGCGCGAGGCTCCTTACGGGCAACACCCTCACAACCACTTTCTTTTCTCCTGCCGTGTGGTTGAGGCTAGTGGCGGCGGGTGGCAAGTGAGTTTCCGCCGAACCGGTGCCGGGTGGCAGGTGGGTCGCCGCCGGGCTGGCGGCAGGCGTCAGGTGAGTCGCCGCTGGGCCAGCGCCGGGCGCCTTAATCAACAGACGAGGCAGCGGACGCTGCATGACGCTGCCGCTGTGCAGGATCTTGGCGATCTGGCTGATCTTGTTGTAGGCCGGCGAGCTGGAGCTGAGCGACTGGTAGGTGTTGGTCCTGGGGTCCTTGATGAGAATCTGGCCCTGCCGGTTGACCAGCAGGACCTGCGGTGCGGGGGGTGCCTGCCCGGTGGCGCTTTGCTGTTGACCTGCCGCCGCTGCCGGCCTGGAGCTGTTGAGCCGCACGACCACGGCTTTCCCCCGCGTGGCGCCCGGCTGGACGGCGAAAGCGTTGGCGCCGTTCAGGACGACGGGTGAGGCGAGCGGCCGCGGGACCACGCGCACGTTGGCAGCCACCGGCAGGAGCGTGGCACGGCCGGCGTTGTGCGTCGGCTGCGGTAGCAGCGGCACGTTGGCCCGACCCCGGCCGGACAGCGGCAACTTTGTGGTGAAGCGTTTGAATTTGGCGGGCGACTGTTTGGCCGTTTTCAGCGGGCTGGGCTGAGCTTTCTTAGCGGCAGCCTGCTCGGGCGAGTAGTCGGGGTCGTTCAGGTCGTCCCTGAAGGCATCCACCGAATCAGTGGATGAGCTGCTGTCGTCCCTTTCATTGGCCTCGCTGCCGCACGGGTTCCCACCAGCGCCCCCTACAGTAGCAGAAGCAGCGGCCGTGAGGTCCGTGGACGAATCCAAGAACGTCTCGTGTTGAAACGGCAAAGCTCCGCAGCTCGTCGGCACCACTTCCTCCTGGATGAGCACGTCCTCCTGCGGGAAACTGGGTTCCAGGATGTCGGCCGGCGGCAGGTAGTTGTCCTCCCGCATCTCCTGCTCGGAGACCCCCGACAGGGAGTAGATGGACTCGAGCCTCTCGAGGGAGACGCTCAGCTGCTTGGTCGGAGTCAGAGCCGCCTGGTCGGCGCTCGTCTCTCCGTTTTCGTCGCAGACGCCGTGGGATTCATCCTCCGAGGCGTCGCCCTCGTCGCTATCCGAGCCGCCATCCGCTCCGTCCAGCTGCGGGATGGACGGCGCCGGCTGCAGCTGCGCCGAGGCCTCCGAGCTGCCGGCCGCGTCGCATACTACCGTGCGCGCAAACCGGAAGTAGCGGCTCGAGTCTTCGCCCTCCGAGTCGTTCTCCGGGTTCTCCGCCTCTGGCCCTGTGTCCTGCGCGACGCCTTCGCCTGCTTCCCTCCCGTCCTGGGCGCCGCAAGCGAGCGCCACGTTCTCCGTCAGCAGGGCCTCGTCGAAGTCCAGCTTAGCGTTGAGCATGGAGGCCACGGCAACCTCCGTGTCGGTGTCGAAGGCAGTGTACGGCAGCTCCTGGGCCATCAGGTGGGCCACTTCCTCGGCCAGGTTGTCGGGAGCGAGGGAGATCCCGTTGGTGGTGGCCACCGCCGCATCCTCTGCCTCGGACGACGCCAGGAAGTCTTGCGGGAGCTCCGCAGAAACCGGGGTGGTGATTCTGAAATTCTGCTTTCCCCTGGGGGAGAAGGTGATGGTCCCTTGGCGAGGGGACAGCCCGATGGAGATGTTGGAGGTGGATCCGGGCGGGGAGCTCCAGATCGGGGACACGGTGCTCTGCTGTGGCAGAACCGGCGAGGTCGATGGCAAGTTAGACGTCCTCGGAGGAGAACCGAACAGGGAACATCTGGAGTTGAAGGTGCCGCCTGAGCGGAGGGTCATGGGCACCGAGGGGTCGTTGTCTGTTGGCGAGGAGCTGCGGCGGCTCCGGGATGAGAGCCTGCGAGGCCTGCGGCTGTCCTCCAGGTCCCTGAGCGTTAGAATGTGATGGGACTTGGGTGGAGCTGTGCCTGAAGGAGAGAGAAGAGAAACATTCAATGTCAAAGTATTTATCTTTCTTGAAGAATTCAAAAATACATTAAAAGCCGAGGGACATCTATTTCCAGGTAACCGTTTGAAAAGTCTTTTGACACATCTCATTTTTCACCCTTTACCTGGAGATGGAAGAGGTCGAGATGTTCCTCCAGCAGGTTTCCTTGTTTGTGTGTAGCCAGGACTTTTGGATCCAGGTGGCTGGTGCTGTTTGGAGGTGGGCGATGAAGTGGTAGACTTAACTGGGCTTGATGAAGAGCTTAAACGATCCGGCGACTCGTCTGCATCTGGCGGGGAGGGAAAGAAAAGTCACAAAATAATTGACTCTGCACGCCGGATGACGAGGAAACCCAAGTTCAAAAACTGCAGATGCATCATTTCTTGTAATTATTATTTAAGAGCAACAGATTTTTGACAAGGTATTGAGATTTGGTATCTTCCCAATTCCTACTGACCTCTGTGGTGAGTGGGACTGTGAACGATGGTGTGATTCTCCTCTTTGTCCCACCGTGGATCTTGTTCCTCACCAGGGAGGGGTGTGCTTACTTCTGTCACCTTGCAGGTGTACCTGCAGCGCCTGCGCGGGTCCATGGTGCTCCAGTACAACCGGGAACACCTGCAGAAGGGACAGGAACAGACAAGTCCTTGAGAAACTAACCGACGACAACAAAGTCAGTAGCAGTATTGTCAAATATCAGCCCTAAAAACATGAATGGAAAAGCACTGAAAGGAAAACACACACATACTGACTAGAATGACTTCCATTCTGCTTTGAACACAGCTAATTTTTTCAAACAACAGTGATGACTTACTGATAACCCACAGGGTACAACATCCTCCCATTGGATGAAAGCTCTGATAAGACGCCGAGTTTCTGAATCTGCAGAGAGCCTAGAATAGGGAGAGTTGATAACAAATGAATAAAGATTTAAGATTTGATACGGAGCTTATTTTATTCCTGCATTAAATTGTGATAAGTCAGTCTTACCAATAGTCATGTTTATGAATTCTGGCTCTATGCCTGTCAGAAACTTTTTCCTGAGATTGATCCCTTCAAAGTCCACATAAACACGGCGAGGAACTTCAAATCCTTTCCCGGTTACAACCTGAAAGGGTATAAATATAGACATTAAAAAACATGAGGACAGTTGAGAAAACTAAAGAATTAAAAACAGATGCAGCTGCATTCACACCTTAGCGCTGACGAGATCCCTGTGTTTATAGCAGTACACCTTCCGGTCTTGCTGAAACACGCAATTCTGGGCGCGTGCACACATGAAGTGGAAGTTACTCTGGCAGGTGGTGAGGCAGCAGCCGACGGTGGCTCCTGACTGGCCGCAGCGGTCGCAACGCTAACAAACCAAGACAGGACGCGGGTTAAACTCCTCCCCACAGGTTCACATGACGTGCCCTTGGAGGGACGGGCCAAGAGATGGCAAAGATCATGGCCTCGCTTACCAGGTGGCGCCCCCTGGAGACAGCACTGTGCACCTGCAGGAGGGCACTGCTGTCCTCATACACCTCTGCAGACCAGAGGCAGCAGTTGATGTGGGCCCACTCGTTCTGGCCCAAATACAGCAACCGTCCTGCTTCCTTCAATATTCAAAGAAATAAAATAAAAAAATAAAGTTTTTGTTTTGGCGGGGGGAGATAATGAGATTTTTAGACTTGCATGTTCACAAACCTGTGGTGCTGAGTCTGCGTACTGCTGGCACAGAGTGCACTGTCTCATATCATCAGTCTTGGTCGTTTCGTGAGCACCAATTTCACCTTTAAAGAAGTAACAAATTCATATGAAGAGATATAATCATATGTTTAAATGACATCATCAAAAAAGGAAACACACACAAGAGGGTCGTTGACATGTGACATTCACGGCAGGTTTCAACAGTTTCCTCACCGGCTGAATAGATGGGGAGGCTGCACGTCACACCCGGTGACTGCACAGTGTCAGGGGGCAACAGCGGGTCTGTTTTTCCCACCCATGGGGACCTGGACTCCCTGGGCTGGTACGTCCTCTCCAGCCACTGTGCGTAGCTGTGCTCCTTAGAGGGAGGAAGGACTGCCTCGGCAAGCATACCGCTGCAGGGAAAATTATGGAGAGAATTGGAGGAAACATTCAAGACAAATGCCCATCATATGCAAAATTATTCCTTAATTACTTAAGCAGCTTAAACAGCAGTTAATACACATTGTTTATCTCGAGTGGACATCACGAGGGGATAATAAACCTAAAATAAATAACTAAATAAATAAATAAATAAAAATTAGAAAATCCCTTATTGTGCAAGTTTTATCAGTGTTTACTGATGAGATGAGTCTCTGGCCTGTCAGGAAACTCTGCCAAAGTGAGAAAAGTGCAACATTTACTTCTTTTGTTTGCTCTACTTTTCAAGAAGTGCGTGCCTCAACACGCAGTCGCTGAAATGAGCCCTTTGTGTTGTCACAAAGGGAATTCAAAAAGTGTCCAATATGAAGGAGGACAGCAGCTGTTTGTTTCGTCCTGTGAGACGCCTCACAGTCCACTTGTTTTTGGACATTTGTACAATAGAACACAACTTAAGGGACAAGGCTTAAACAGCTGGAGGCTGTGTGAATATACCAATCTGACGTTCTTTTATGAATATGAACATTTTGAAAAAATGTGGCACTGGATGCAACATAGGACCTTTTAATGCACTTGCTAACTAACATACCTTGGGAAGCCTTCTGAGAATGAGCTCCACTTCTTCAGGTGGTGCTCAGGTAACCAAGTGAAAACCTGCTCGACCAGCTGTTAAGAAACACAACATTGAGTTAGGCTCAAAGGCAAACACCACAGGCCTCATTCTGAAGTCTCTCAGCATGACATTGCCGTAAATCAAGATTTAAAATAAGGGATTGTCATAGACAAGAACACCATCTTACTGTAATGTAGTGCGTTTGGGCCTGAGTGGTAACCTTCTGGTGTTCAGGAAGAAGCTCCTCCTCCTTCAGCCACAGCCTCATCACAGAGGCAACATCCTCATGGAAAGATTTCTAAGAAAAAAAATAGAAAAGGGGGGAATTGCCATCATTCATAATGGTCAAAAAAACAAAGATGTAAAAACAAATGTTGTTACTTACAACAGAGGAGTATCGACCGGCCTTAAATTTCTTCTCCATGGTCAACAAATCACAGGCTGGCTGCTCTCTCCTGGCCGTGGGTGTGCTGTTTGCGTCCTGACACTAAAGTACGAGAATACAATCAGTAGCAAATACTTAATGTGTGTATTTCCACGAACGCTTAGGCAAAATGTGTGATGTCCTTACTTCTTTACAGGCTAGAAGGTGCTGCGTAGTTTCACTGGAAAGGAGACCAATGAGCACCTCCTCCAGGCCGATGATCAGCTTGCTCTGCAGCTCCTCCTTCAGGCTGCTGTCCACGGAGCGGATCTGGCGGCACGGCTGGCAGGTGAAAACCACCTGTGGCTGGTCTGAGAGCAGCCAGAAGAGCTCGTCTGGAAAGACAAAGCAACGAGTTGTCCACTACAAATACCAAGATTTGTCCGTAACTAATGACAGAACAGATCTGCTGTCTGTGTAATAAATACACTAGCTGTGTTTCCTTGACAGTTTTTCGCAAAATAAAAGCAATATTTCAACAAAGTACAATTGTGACTGGCAGGCATTTCCATTGAATGGTGTGAAGCGCATAAGCCGTAATTCTTGTCCCGCGAGAATTTTTTATTGCGATATATACAACTCGCATATTAACAGACGGCCCCTCACCAGAAAATCCTTCACACGGATAATGAATCCAGTGACTGCAGGCTGAACACTGGATCATATGCTCTTGCTGCTTGTCGTTATAGCACTTGTCGCAGATGGTGCAGAAATAACCTGATGCAAAACAGAGACAACACGTGAATTGGTCCAACTCCTGCCCCTTTCTATGGGTTGCTTAAAGAGACAGATCCACAAGACTTCCTACCTTTGTTGTGAAGAACGGTGCAGTCGGGACACAGGTCCTGCTCGTGGTTCCAGGCCATGTCCCAGGTCTTCCCTGGAGTCACGCCGCAGCTTTTACAACGAATGCAGGTCATGCACACCTAGAGAAATGCAACATTGCTGCAAAATGAGCACTGAGGCCTGCAGGAGGTTTACAACGCAAATTGAATCTTGAAACTATGATGAGATTCTTCATGCTTTATTGTTTAGTTGCAATGCTAAGAGTGCATTTACCCATGGTATGTTGCAGTTCATGGGTTTGGGGTATGTTGGTCCCAGGCAACCAGGGTGGTAGGAGGTTTGGCATCTTCTGCACTGCAACACAGGCTGTGGGCAGGGGAACAAACAGGGTGTATGACAAAGAGTGATCAATGAAGTGTTTCAAGTTCTGTTTTACGAAAGGCACCTGGCTTTTGTTAATATTTTTTTTTATAATTCCTATAATCCGCCACAAAGACCCTGGGGTTAATATTTACCTTTGTGCTCTTGCTTCGACGGCCGCACACGTGGCAGAATTTGCAGCGCCTGCAGCACCAGTTCTCCTTGCTCTCCTCCATGGGACGCTCCTCCGGAGAGAGGCAGAAGCTGTGGAACGGCTCGCAGCAGATCTGACAAAATATCATCTGGCGGAGGAAGAGAGGGAAAGGAAACCAGTTTAGTCACACAGGGGTCAACATCAAAAAAAAAAAACCCTCTTGGCTTTGCAGGTCTATTCGCCATCACCTCATGTCGTCCTTTACTGGCGCAAAGCAGGCAGACAGGCTGCGGCGTGGTGGGGACGGAAGTGAGAACGCTGAGGCCTCCCATGAGCCAAACGTTCTGCACAGCACAGTCCTCCTGTCAGACACAAGGCACAACACAGGTTTAGAGATAGAAAGTGTGACGAGGGTTATTGGTTAAGGGTTTGAGAAAATGTTACAACGTCAATAATAAGATCCTTTATTTAGTATGTCTGACATCAACTGGGGCATTCTCAGATTATTCTCCTTTCATGGTGAGAGTGCTCTATATTAAAAAAAAAAAGAAGAAAAAAAATCCGGGGCACTCTTCTTGAATCATAAAAGGCCTTTATTGAGGCTTGAGGCTGCGTTTCGGCCTCAAGTGTGATGAAGGTTTGAGGGCGAAACGCGTGGGTTTTAAATTTTCTCCATAAGATCTCCATCTAAATAAAGGCTTTTTATTATTTAAGATGAGTGCCTTGGATTTTCAATTTTTTTGGGTTCTTTGTTTCCCACCAAAGAGCACCTTCGACACATGCTTTGAACCTTCTGAGCACCCTGGACCTTCTTATTGGTTAGAAATGTACTATGTATAGAAATTTTCAATGATTTAAAAAAAAAAAAAAAAAACTCACTTTGAAATCCACTCGGATTTTGTGCTTGCTCTGCAGAAGACCCTTGTGGTGAACTCCATTAGTTAATCCAGTCTGGCCATTGGCTGACGCACATTCTGCAGGATTCTGAGAATGAAGGACATAGTCTGGATCAGATCTCGGACCTTTTTTCACCACTGTCGCACTGACAGGTCCCTCCTCCTCCTCCTTGGGCCGGGCCCATCCTCCACGCTTCCGCTTCTTGCGCTTGTTCCCCTGCAAATTCATCGCCGCAGACCGGGGTAAGCGTTGGGGAAGCAACGGCGGGGGTTTCAGTCCGAGATCTTTGACTTGATGAAAGAGGAATGAGTAAATGGAATGGGTCAGGGTCTTTGACAGTTCACAGGGAGACTCTCCCGGGGAGTCTTTGCGCTGCTGACGCGGTGAAAGTGGCGTGCTGGGAAGGGTTCCGCTCTGGGACGTCTCAGACGGACACTGAGTTGTTAGAGCGTTTGTGTTATGGGGGGGACGTGGTGGCTGGTGGGGAGCGGGAGGCGTCTGGGTCTGGTGCTGGGTGGGGGATTGTGTCTGTGGAAACGCAGGCCTCGTTAATGCACCAGACAAAGACGGGCGTGGCTGCGCAGCACACTGCTCCGCGCTCTGGTCCAACTGTGCTGGCGTACGCACAGAGGACTGCAGGATATTATCAGGCAGACGGTGCAAGCGGATTTGCAGCTGCCGCTGCAGCTTCGGGATTGGGCTCCTGGATGGGCTGGAGTCGGGTAAAGAGTCTCGGGGCTCCGTCTCCTCTGTGCTCTCCTGTGCCTGCGGAGGAGGGGACCGCCTAAGCCAACGCAGTAGGACATCTTCCACAGTTTTACACTGACACTAGTGAACATGCAGAAGCGGCGGGACAGGAGCAGACGAGAGTGACAAGAAGCTGCGATCGGGGAGCGAGGAGGACTGAGAGTGGAAGAGTGACGTGTTAAGGCGGAAACAGGAAGTGAGACAGGGCAGAGGGAAAAAGAACTGGTGAATTCAGCGGGTGAGCAGAGGTGAGGTGCAGCTTATGTCCATCTCAAACACTGATTACATTACAACCTAAAGACACACCCTTAAAATGTCAAATTAGCATATTAAGACTTTCTATCTTAGCTGATGTAAGTAATATAATTCATTAATTTACACGGCTGTGGCTTAGGGATGCAAATTATCAATTAATTCATGAATCGTTAGTTGATTGACCTTATCGATCAATTAACGATAAATTGATAAGCAGTGATTTTTCCTGAGAACCTAAATTTCACAATGACAAATGTGAAAGGAACACATTATTTAACCCTTAAATAACGTTGAAGGTCCAATGTGACCCATTTTTACATTAGAGAACAGAAACAACACCCTCAACATGTATCCTCCTTTTTTTTTTTTTTAAAGTTGTTTAAAAGTAACTTGTTCTATGTATATAGGTATACACCACATCATTTAACAAAAAAACCCTTAATTTAAATTAATCTATTAAATTCTTAATCGACAATTAATCGATAATCGATTAATCGTTAACATCCCTACTGTGGCTACAACGAGGAATGCACATGAGCTAGACGCTGTGAGATAACATGAAGCTTGTTCTGATCTTCGTGTTTAGAAAGGCATGCTATATTGAAAAGAGCTGTAATACACTCAAGGTGTATTACATTACTGTTGCTACATGGTGCACGCAGCACTAACGGGTTCCAATTACTCAGTGCGCAAATTTTTGCATGCAAGTCAAAGTTCAGCCTTCTGCTGCCATGCTGAGCTGCAAGACTTTCTGGAGGAAAATCTTTTTACTGTAGAATTCGCCCATGCACTTTAGACTTTCAGTCCAACAGCCATGCTTGGGAAGGAAACCTGCTATCAGCAGCGACTAAAGTAAACTGAAGCTGCGTCTGTTGGCTCTTGAGCGTTGCAGCACCATCAAGATCAACGAGGCCAGATTATTATGGTTTGCCTTTTTAAACGTATCTTTATTCATTGTGTCGTCTTGTTTACACTATGATGGTTTGTGCTCGGATAGTCATATAACAACCAGGGCATACACACTACAGCATTTTCTGTTGTTATGCCCTTACATCTGAAATCAGGGACATGAAAGGAAAATTTATGTTTTTTTCGTTTGAATTGCTTTTGGAAGCTCCTGCCTAAACTTGGCCTTCATTTTGGGCCAATTTTCTCAGCGTGTACATACATGCATGTTGGCTGGCATGTATGGGACACAGAGTGCAAGCAGCATCGCATTCAGGAAATCCATTATGTCTACGCATGCTGCATCTGAAGATGCTCACGGGAAAAGCTGCATAACATTTTCATGACAATGTCATGTATTATGTGGACAATGGATCTAGTGAAAGTGTTTCTGTTCCATTGTTTTAGATATTAAGAAGAAGAGAGGTGATGGGCTTCTTTCCCACCTTTGGACAAGATAAAACCACAAATAACTCTGGATCATTAATGGTTAAGTGCAACAGAAAAAGTCAGAAGACAAACAGATTTGAGAAATTAACGTAAAATCTTCAATCTCATCTCATCACTTCTTGGAAAACAAAAAACAAAAAACAGAGGATTTCAACAATAAAGTTCAAAAAGTTTTTTTTTTTTAATTACTGAGAGAGAGAATACTGTACCGTGTTAAAAAGTTTCAACATTGCACAGGCGAACCGCCAATTACAAGAAGCATAAGCAGAAAGCCAGACAGGACAGTAATCTTATCTTTCTATTGTAGCTGTAGCAGTGACAAGCGTGACAGGTGCTTCAACATTGGTGCCGTTAGTAAGGAGAGCAGTACTATAATAATTTAAAAAAATGCGTAAAATATTCTACTACAGGCAGGTTTTTGCCATATTATGAAGTCGTTTTACATTCGGAAAGCATTACAAGAAATCAAATTTGTAATTGAAAAATTATTCCTGGCAAAATGAACTATGTGGTGGGAAACCTTTGGTCAAATCAAATGAAACTAAGGATGCAATTTATTGATTAATTCATGAATCGTTAGTTGATTGACCTTATCGATTGATTAATGATTAATTGATAAGCAGTGATTTTACCTGAGAACCTAAATGTCACAATGAAAAATGTATAAAGAACACATTATTGAACCCTTAAATAATGTTGAGGTTAAAATGTGACCCATTTTTACATTAGAGAACAGTTAAAACACCCTAAACATTGATCCTCTGACTTTAAGTTGACTTCTAATGGGTCACATTTAATTTTTTAATGTAACTTGTTCTTGGTATACACCACACCATTTAACAATAAAACCGATGTAAAAAATGTTTAATTGCAACTAATTTAATTTAATTTAATTTAATCGATTAAATTATTAATCGACAATTAATCGATAATCGATTAATTGTTAACACCCCTAAATGAAACCTAATTCAATCTCTATGGTGTACCATTTAAGAAAGAGAAGTCACAGGTGCAGATTAGTTGATTTGTACTGAATAGTAAATAGCAGAGGGTTAAATGCATGCAGTGTTGCCAATGAGTCTTAACAGAAAAGTCAGCGTGGAAAGATTTTCATGAAGTTAAAATAGGATAACCAGAAGCAAGCAAGGTGCAGACCTGGGTAAAGCGTTACTCAATAATCATTTGCTGTGCATATAAATGATTTCTTAATCATCTTATAGTAAGCCAGTTTGTTTCGACTGGTGAATCTGTTAGTAAAGTTAATTTAGATTTTAAAACAATTTCTCCCCCAAAAAACAGACCTTGACCCAGGTTGGAATAGGTGACACACAGGAGCAAGGAGGGAAAATCTACAGATGTCTTTACCTTGTAAGCTCGGGGTCGGTTCCCAGGTCCCCGAGAGAAGCCCCGGCGATGCTTCACCACCTCCGGTGGAGGACAGTAGGGCTGCAACGCAACATCTTGAGGGGCGGGACCTCAAAATAAAGACCAATAGAATCAGGAGACGCAGAATTGCCTCAAACATCAACTTATCGCAAAAAAACAGCCAATAATCGTTGGTTTTGTCATCGCACAGGACAGCTGAAACGCTATTGTCTGTTTAGATTGACTCTGTTGAATACAATTAAAAATCGGTTTTCTTATGGATTTCATTCACTCTTGACTCACAAAGCGAAATCATTGGAACTGCAGCTACGAAAATGTATGTCATGCGAAACGGTTCCAAAATGACTCACGATTATCTCCTCACTTTCACCTGAAGCAACAACATTCGATGCTTTGAGCAGAAGCTGCTCAAGTGACACAAAGTTTAATGTACCTTGGTTACTAGCAGCAGTTGTGTTTGGCCTGACTGGTGGTTTTGCTGCTTGGACTTTCAACACCTTTTCCTCCTCCTGCTCTTCCTGCTCCTCCTCCTCCTCCTCTTCATCCTCCTCTTCCTCCTCCTCCTCCTCCTCTTCCTCCTCCTCAGATTCCGACTTCAGCAGACTGCTGTAGGACCGCCGTGCGACGTTACGAAGGGAGTGTTTCCTGAGTCCGGCCGCCAATGAGGTTGATTCGCTGGTTTGCCTCCAGTTGCCGTCATCGCTGCTGGTCATGGAATCGATGACGCGTCTTCCCTGGCCTGAGAGAGGGGTCGTCAGAGTCATGTGATTCATTTTCACAAACAAGATATTTTGAGACTATTTATTTGGCATTTGTCTTTGTCTCGACTACGGATAAAAGAGCAAAATCGTGACTTCATAGCAGACGTACTTTTAAGTGGCTTCACAACGCGGTCGATTTTCCCCTTCTCGATTCGCTCACACTTTCGGTAGCTGGAAGAGTCAAATGGGATACAAAGTCAACATCTCCATTAATTCACTTGTCTGTGATCTAAATGCAAAATAGTGTATGAATTAACAAACATCCTTGTCCTAATGTACAGTTGGCTTTGACTTGGAATAGTCGTTGGCGCTTACATGCAGCACTGCCGCTTGGTGTTGGGCCCGCCAAACTTGGGCTTGTCCAGGCAGTTGATGCACTCTCCGCAGTCCTCCACCACTACACAGCCCTTGCAGTCCCCACAGCGCCGCGAGCGGACGCCTCCGATGGTGTAGCGGCTCACGACCTTCCTCTTCCTGAACCTTTGGCCCCGCCCCCTGCCCCGCCTCCTCTGCTGGATGGTTTCCTGAGAGAAGACCCACTGCGTCCTGCCCTTGTCGGCGAGCTCGTCGTCGTCGTCCACCACATCTGGAGTCGAGAGACACACGCGATGGGGTGAGAGAGCAATGGGGCAGCCGCCTTGCCATTCCAGTCAAGTGTGTGAGAGCTGTGAGCTGACGGTGGACATCTGTCTGTCTGCGAGAGACGCATGTCCGGCGGGGGTGGATGATGTTTTCAGCTCTCGTGTGGAAAAAGGTTAAACCAGGTTTGAAGAGTTGTTTAATTATTTATTTATTCTTGCCTGAGTAGTTCTAATTTCTTTCAGCATCCACCTGAAACTACCATAGAGACCAACGTCTGGTCTCAGGATCCATAAAAACAACAACTGCATTAACCTGGAGCACAATCAGTGACGCATCAGACCGCTGGTTTGGTTTGAATGCATTCTGTCCTTTAGTTGTGACTTCTTTTGGCACACATATCATGCGTCTTGGGCTGGGCGCACTCAAAACTGTTACTGCCACCATGTGGCCACGTCGCTCATGTCAGCTGTTAACACCAGATGCCGATATGGTCTCAAGTCACAACCCCACCGTGGACTTGCATGAATTGACAAATCATCGTGTAGATTCTGTGCGGTCTCCAGTTTTCTAAAGTCTAGCGCTATACATGTTTAATTGTCAAATTGCACTTCCTCACCTCATACTGAGTGAAGTTCACTCGACCAGTGTTGGGTATAGCTTTCCAACAGCAGTGGCTAATCTGTGAGTGACAAAAGATATTTTTGCTGGCAAATATTTTGAGTTACAACTACATTAAACTAACAAAGCAGTGTTTTGTTGCTCAGCAGGCTACATTTAGCAAAGATTTCCAAAAGCGCCATTTCACAAAGTAAACTTTTTTTTTATTCTGTTTTTTTTTTCCTTTCTTTTGTTTGTTTCTGGTTAAAAGCTTAACTACGCAAACCACAAACAATACCTTAGCAGACAACTGTTGTTTAAATATACCAGCAGTGCAGCTTTGTTAACAATTGTAAAATTAATTCAGGTCTGGACAGCACTAATGTTACTTTTTTTTTTGACATTACAATAAAAACACTGAATCCTTTTGAAGCCTTGATTACAAAACATTCAAATGATGGATATCGTGATATTTACAGTTTGAAAAAGTTAAATGTCAGTATTTTTCCTCTACTTACAAAGTAGCAACAGTTGATGGATGTATTTTTGTCACATGAATGCCTTTTAAAGCACAGTTTCGTCATTTACATAAAATAATGTTTTTTTCCAGATGAAAACTCTCCATAAAAACCGATGCATTCGTCTCCTGTTGAGGCAAAAACGACATTCTAAGCAAACACGCCAAACGCGTTGAATCAGTCAGAGTTGCATTGCAAGAGATCCAGCTATAGACCAGCAAAACCCACTCTCACAACACACTGCAACTGAAATGAGTAAAACAAAACTAACAGAAGGCTCAGTCCTGTCGGGGACGCTCGTTTCTGGTTGATCATAATCACAACTTAGCCAACAGAACTGAAAGCTGAGTCATCTTTAGTTGCAAAAATACTGTCAGTCATTCCACCCAAGTCAATATATTGCGTGTCGCATTTCATTTTCACGTCCCAGTTACCATCCTGCAATAACTTGAGATTTGCGTACAATTCAACAATAAGCCTCATTTTCCACTAAGATAAAAAACAGAGTCTCTCCACCAATGGAATCTTCAATAAAAATCCGCACCCACGCAGAACAGTGATAAACACACTGCTGTGCTGATCCTGCTCTCGCCAATCCAACCAGAAGTTTGAGCTTCTGTGTAAAAAAAAGAAAATGATTTGTTTGAATTGTGTCTACCTTCCACTGTGGGGGAAAAACTGATGCCCTCTCTTTCGTGAAGGGGCAAGGCACTGAGTCTGGGGATATCATCTGGCACCATGGCCCGGGGCTGGCCCAGCGCCACCGCCGCTGCCCGACAGACGTGCTTTATCCTCGGCCCGCCCAGCAGCTGCTCCTAGACACACATTGAGAAGAAGGTGAGGTGTGAAGACAGAAACTGTACCCCTTCTTTACACTGATACACATTGCAGATGTACAGTGGTATGAAAAAGTTTGGGCACCCCTGATAATTTTCAAGATTTTCCTTTATAAATTATTGGTTGTTCGGATCAGCAATTTCAGTTATGTTTTGATTATGCAGCGGAAGCACCCAAAAAATATGTAATTACAGGAAGAAAACCCAACCGATTATGACACGGAGACAGGTTGATAAGGTCAGCATTATCTGGTCTTACTTGAGGACGAGCATCCTTGGGAAGGACCCCTCCTCCTCGTCTCCTCCTCCTTCTCCGGACAGTTACTGGAACTTGAGATTCTCTGGAGCCCAACTATTTTGTGAAGAAATAAAGCAAACAAGGTGTTAGCGCGATGTTCTGACTTGAACTAATTCCTCTTTCTACTTGGATACAAAACATTTAGTCTAAAATAAACAGCATAAAGACTGATACATCTAACGCAACAAATACTTGGTTGAAAATTCTCACCAGTGACAACTTGAGCTGCTTCTGCTGATCGATCTTGATGAGCTGAACTTTGGCCTTTTTCAGCAGGTGAAGCATTGTTCTGTTGGCGCCACTCAGACCGATCCGATTGCTGGGCCCACTAGTTTCTGCCTCGTGATTCGCGCTCGACACAGGTTTTTCTTCATCTGAATAGATATCAAATAACCATCACACTTAGAATAAAGCACTGCTGCTGAAATAGAAGACAAGAGGAAGTCACCAGTTCAACCGTTCAATCCAGCTGCTGTCAGCTGTTTCATAAAAATAATTGTAGCAAAATAAAAAAAGAACCAAGAAAAGAAAGGGAACGCAAAGTGGGGAAAACGACTCTTACTCTTGATTTCTGTTTTCTCTCCTGGTGCTACATGCGCCAGTGGATTTGCTCTGGCGTTCACCACCACGGCCAGTTTCCTCACAACGCCGGGAGAGTCCAACTCCTCCATGGTCAGAGTCGACCTCCGCCTCTTCTTTGTGTGAGCGGCGCCGAGGCCGTTGCCGTCATCCGGCCGAGACCCCTGGACGTCGGGCTGCCGCCTCTTTTTCTCCGCCAGCTTCAAGGTCAGCCTCTTGAGATTCTTGTAAATCTCCACGTGGCTCGTCCCTCCCGGGCCGGGCTTCAGCGAGAGCCTCTTTACTGCGGAGTCGCCTTCGCTCGCCGCGCCCAGAGCGTCGCTTTTGGGCCACGGGGCATTTTCAAAGTGGTCCGACTCGTGGCTGGATGGGCCTGGTTTTTCTTCTTCTTTGACTTGGCTCTTCAACCACGTCGACAGAGAACCTTTGGGAAAGGGAATGATCTCCCCGTCCAGGAACCTCTTTGGAACTTTGATGACTCTGGAGGACCTTCCGCTCGGCGTGGCTGCAGGGGAGTTCGAGCTTTGCGCCACCAGATCACAAAATGGGCTCAGCTCAGCTGCCGGTGGAGTGATGTTCACTCTGCGTCGCTGCTGCTCATTTCCATCCACCGTATCCGAGGATACATTCGGCTCCGCCACGTAAGTGTAATAAGCGCGCTTCATCCGAGCACATGCCTTTGGATGACTGTTGGCCGGGTCTTGTTTGTGCGTCTTTGGCTGGCGCCCAAACAGAGATCGACGTGCTTTTCTTCTACGTGTTTTTTTAGGGACAGTGTTGTGGACCTTGTGCTCCGAGGCGTTGGCTACGTCTTCCCCAGTCTGCGCACTGCCCTCAGCGGCCGCCGCAGGCGAGGTGACTGTGCTCTTGACCATTACCCTCCTTTGCTGCCGTCGTTTTTGTAGGGATTTAAAAAACAAAGACGCAGCTTGAGACGTGCGCCTGACGCTCCCAGTTCTGAAACCTTCCGCCCGTTTCACAGGTTCCTCCGACTGGTCTGTGTTCTCCTCTGATGCCTCACTGTGTCCTTTCAGTTTCGAGGTTTTTCTCTTACCTCTCCCTGGTGCGACAGTGCTCAACAGCTTTTCTGGCTTAGCACCGCTAACTGATGTAACAGCTACTTGGCTTGGAACACTTTCTAAGTCTACATTTTTCTTAAGAACCTGCTGCTTGCTGGGTGGTTCTTTTTCCTGGACGAGGCTGTCAGTGATGGCCTGGCTCTCTATGTGGATTCTCGGGACAATTTTTCTGATAAGAGCTGGTTTTGGGGTCTTATGTGTGATCTTTCCAATGACAGAGCTCTCTGAAGCCTGGGAAGACCTTTCTTTGCTGAGTGATGAATATGAAGTTCTTTGCGGACGAGTTCTTGAGGATCCAAATCCCGCGAAATCTTCTTCCTGGAGGTCGAGAAATACATTTTTAGTATTTTTATCAGGTTTTGAAGTGTCTTGCATTTGATAATTAAAGAGTATTACAGATTAGGGCAGAGCATTTACAATCTGTCTGCAAGAAAGATATTTCATGCATCAAGTACTTTTGTTATATTGTTATAAGACAAACATTATTGACAAACATTTATTATTGTTATAGGAATAAAACATCATCAAAGCATCTGCCTCAGCACCGCAAGTGGACTCAAAAGTAGTTGTGAGAGAATTTCATTTTATAAAATGTGCCATTAACCAACAAACAAGAAAAAAACATGCTGTAGGATGGAAAAAAAGAGGGAAGGGAGCGCTGCTTAGAAACAGACAGATTCAGTTAAATTCTCGCACAGCTGCACAAGCTGAAGTGCAGGATGGGAAACTGAAAAAAATCCAAGGTGACTGTTTTATGCAAAAAATTATTACATTATCTGTGCAACCAGTTGTAGCCATGCCAAAAAAAAAGGCTCTTCAATTTTTTGCCTAAAACAGCCTTGGATTTTTTCAGTTTCCCATCCTGCACTTCATCTTTGTGCGAGGACTTAACTGAATCTGTCTGCTTCCAAGAAAAAATAAATTTAAAAAATCCATTTATATTTTCCAAAATTGTCATTAACCAATGATAATGTGAAACAACAAATTTGAACGTTAAAGTGTTTCACCAATATGAGTTGGAATTACATCTGGACCTCAGCAGGATTGCTCTCTCTACTCTTACACAAGCATTGCATCAGTGCTGAAGGACTTTCAATTTATGAGTAAACTAGAATGATGATCTATCCATACACGTTTTCCGCATGTATATCATTTGTAGTCTTGTACAGGGTAACAACTCATCACTGTAAAAAAAATAAATAAATAAAAAAAAACAACTAAAGCACTCATGCAACAAATGCAGTGCAATTTCTAACAAAGCCCAATTCGACATTTAGGTTGCAATAATAGACAACAATGGAAGCATGTTTTCTGACCACAAAGCTACACGTTAACTAAAGCACCATCATCCACAGGCATCACCTCGTGCTGCCCCACTGTCCACTGATACAAAGATTCCACACTAAAGGCGCACATTAATTTTGCTTTCAGATATCACATTCATCTTGATGTATCAAAAATCCCCACAGATGCAAATTAGTCTTTTAATTAAGCCTCTCAAATGCCATTTCAAAAAAAGCTGTGAGACACGAGCTGAGCAGCATCCACAGAGTCCGCCGTGCGGTTCTGTTACAGCTGGTTCTGAAAGGATTGCATCAGCTAAATCCGACCAATTCAAGGCAATACGGCGCCTATATGTCTGTAAGCAAAAATAAACTATGCAATGGAATCATTCCGCAACTGTATAACATTCTGTCAAACTACAATTAAAAGCAATTAAAAGAGCATCACCTTTAAACAAATACCAAACACACTTGCTCCTTTACAGCATGACAGATTAAAGTTCCTTTTTGGTTTATGCATTCGTAAGCATTATGACTGTGTAACATGAACAAAAATAGATATGCTGTACCAGAAGAGAATATCACAATGATCATTATGTGTGTGTGTGTGTGTGTGTGTGTGTGTGCGCGTGCGTGCATTTAATTAATTTACAAATTTACGAGAAAAAAAAATAAATAAATATATATATATATATATATATGTATATATATATATATATATATTGCACACAGTGTTGCGGCGCTGAGGTCAGGGGTTTGTTTTTGACCCTGTCCTTTCTTTTCTTCTAACCCCGCAATACAATAAGACGTCATGCATGAACATGAGCGCTGTTCTATGTTGATCTGTAAACAAATCAGCAACTTGTCCATGCATAGTGCCCCCTATGATAGTTGAGACAGGTTCCAGCTCCAGCAGCCCACCCGCACAATGAGCGCTGAGAGACAATAGATGGATGGAAAGTATTACTCATTCAAAACTGTCAACATTGACTTTGCGGTACCCACCTTCTCTTCATTGAAAGAAATAATACCTTATTAACTGTTTGCGTGCGTGTATGCATGCATGCGTGTGTATTTAAATGGATGGAAATGAGGAAATGTATGTAACGACAAATTATATGTTGCCAAAATAAAGTAACGCAATTTTCTTTGATGAAAAACAAAAACCGCTCTAAAATAAGCTTTAATCTCATAATGTCCAATGATTTGGATCGGACTTGACGCTGCATTCTAAATTCGCCTGACGTTTAGGACGCCGAGAAGCCAGCTGACAGCTCCAGCGTGGAAAGTGTGAAGTAGAGGGAATCAGCGACAGCAAGCAGCAACGCTGCAATTACAATAGGATTTTAAGATGTGTGCATGCCAGCAAAAACGTGGGAACCTCAAATTAAAACAATGCGTGTCACGAACATTTCCCGGTTTTCAAAACACACCGTTGACGATTATCATGCCGCCAAAGTTTCCGCCTGGTGTTTACCATGCAAAAACAGCACAGCTGGGAAGCTACCAATGGACCCGTTTCTCTCGTCCCCACCATCATCGTTCAAACTACCAAACATTTCTTCAATGCCATTTCGACTTTTAACTGGAACGCGAATAAAATATTTATCTTCCCCCAGCTTCCCCTGCAGGAAGACGGCAAATTATTTAAATGGCTGGTGAAGAGGGCTAGGTTATCTCTCCAGATCGTTAGCTATACGTTAGCTTAAACACTCGGGTAACTTAGATGACCATCATTTGCTAACAACGTATTTTTGACGAATTTCCTTTGACCAGTTTTCTTTGCGGGGTTTCGCCAAAGGTATTTTCTGCCATGCTAAGCTAGTTAGCTTCTTTACCTCCTCGCTGTTGCTTGAGTCGAAGCCCACATATTTCTGGCGGCTGTGTTTCTCCACCACCCCGAGGAGGCGCAGCAGGAACGGATCCTCACTCAACGCAAGGCCGATGTTGACGGGCCTAGGCCCTCCGCTAGCCTCCTCCTTGTCGTCCGAACCTAATCTCCCTTGTCTGGTGCGCTTCTCCGACCGCAGCCTGCTGCGAGCCGTGCACGGTCGACCCGGGAAGCGAGCCTTGGCAACCCCTAAGGTGCTCGAACCCGCGACGGTAGCGGGAGATGATAATCCCGCTCCCGATGCCGCCATTATTTACTACAACAACACGGACGGCGCGCTGGCAGAACAGTGACAGCAGCGACACGACAGGCAAGATGGACTGCGCCGATGCAAAGGCGCGAGATAGAAAAGAACCACAGGTGCATCATGGGAAAGCGAACCACTTCTGCCTGGGACTCGTCTCCTCCGTGACACTGGGAGACGTCGCTGTTGTGAATAGGGTACTCTTGTTGAGATTTACTGAGAGATTTTAATGTTATATTTTTTATACCAGAAACCCAGAGGTGCAAGGTGTTCAATCATCATTTTAAAATGGACGAGTCGATACCAGAAACCAAATCAACAGAGTAATCTTATCAAAATAATACATATATGACTAATAATAAATATTGAGTCTGTTCACAATTTTGTTTTCCCAATCCCATTTTGCTTGCAATGTGTTAGCTTCTAATGGAAATGGAGCATTAACAGGGACCGCATCCTGGACAGCACATCCACCTGGCCCAGCTTAAAATGATCTAACTTTGGTTTGGCTGCTCGGACAGCCCTTGTGAGAACCATTGTGAAGACTCTGACGAGGCTCTGACACTGTCTTTGACCTCTTCGACCTCTTGGCTCGTGACCTAGTTTTTCATAGCCAAACCAGAGAGGCTCGAGTTTCTATGCAAATTGTTGCTATGAAACAAAGTTATAGCTCTTTGAAACTATCATTCAATCAAGGCACAAAAACTACAGTATTACTATAATGAAGTCGAAAGTTTTTTTTTTCGAGACTAGATTAAATGTTGTGTCACAGTTTAATCTAGAATGCACCGTAAATATGAGCATTACTTAAATTTCAAAAAAACAAAACAAATATACATGATATGAAAAAGCATTGAAACAGACAAAAAAATCCTCAATATTATTTGTTCAAATTTGATTTTTTTTAATGAAAAATGTTTGATGTGATCCATATAAATTAATGTTATGACGGCACAATACAGAAATCTGTAATAATCTTTCCAAATACAAAATAAAAACAGCCAAAAACAGCCAACTTTTCAACAAAGGTGTGTAAAACTCATTGCTTTAACATGTCCATCTATAATTCTCAAACACCCACCCATCCATGAGTCCAATGAAGCAGTGTAACTCCCATTACATTCCATGCATGAGTCAAATGAAGGAATAAGCCGTGGCTCTGTGTCCTGTGTGTGTAGAGCTGCAACTGAAGAAAATAAAATATCATAGTTGAGGATGAGGAATAGTTTGCTCCGTTGGTGACTTGTTGGAGAGGGCTTTGAGATCCATCTGTCTTAGATTCCACTGTGCTCCCCGCATTCTTCTACCACCTCTTCTTCTTTTTTCATTTTTTTAGTGTTGGCTTCACCTGAATGGGCTTCAGCGTTAGTCCTATGGCCACGTTTTTCCCCAAGCAGCTTAACTCCACCACTTTGGTCAGTTGCACAGTTTTTTTGGTGATTGAGGAGCTCTTCTTTCGATGGAAAAAAACAACTGCATTTGCAGCACTGGAGAGTTTTAATTTCACTGACACCCACTGTTCCGTCAGGATGCACCACGACGCGATGGTTCCAACGTCCCTGCTTTGTGAGGAATAAGGCACCACATTCACTGCAGGGATACCTTCGCTCAATGCACTCGTAGCGCTTGTGATGGTTCAGCTGCAAGACATTCAGCATTCTTTACTGAGAAACAGTCTAGATGTGCTAAGTTGATTGTTTTGCAAGAAGAAACATTTGGATTTCTAGGAGGTTCTCCTCTCACCTCACGATAGGTAGAGAGGTCTTTCTGGCAGTCCTCACAGCTGAAGGGCTTCTCCTGGCTGCTGTGAGTGGCCTGGTGTTGGCTGAGTGCCATGGAGGAGGAGAAGCACTTCTCACAATTGTAGCAGGTGAAAATTGCATTTCTCTACGGAACAAAATGCAGAGAAATTATTCAAATGTGGTTCACAATTATTTGAACTAAAATGCTTTTATAACAAAGATTATCAAGGATACTACGCATTTTTAAGCATACAATTATAACTAATGTTTAACATGGCCAAAGCAAAGCAGGAAAAAAAACTGACAGTCTTAAACGAATAGTAATTGCACAAATTGTTAATAGAGGTTAGAGCAGAAGTGGGCAAATTTTTTGACTGGTGCGGCCACAATGGGTTCTAAAATTTGACCAAGGGGCCAGAGCAGGAGCAGATGGATGGAGTGTTTTGATGACCCATCACATAGGAAAAAAATATCATGGGAAATGGAGAAAACATGCTTCAATGTCTATTGAAAATGAGCAAAACAACAAACAAAATCGGTGTCTTTGAAGCCCCACGGTATTGAGGTCTTTATTGAAATGACTCTTAGAACACTGACAACATGGATGAAATACAGTTGTTTTATGAGTCATTTACTATTTATATTATTTCTTAAATTTTGGCGGTTACACGACTACATCCTTTAATCAACTTTATTTGAATATGTCACAAATGTTGATGACGATGACAAATTTCTGAAACCTTAAAATGTGTTACTCCTAAATAGAGGGAAGTACATGTTAGACACAGCTCTATTACTAAAATTAAATATTTATATTATCATCATTATTATTATTATTCCTCTCTCCTACCTGCTGCAGATATCGTTTGTACTCGTCTCTGTGGGAATTCCTCACGTGTCTCTCCTTCGACCTGGCGTCGCTGAAGGTGATCAAGCACTGAACACACTGCAGACTCTCGTGCAGACCCTGCTCACCTGCACAAAATACATAAATGCACCCAGAACTTCATTGACAACATCGCATCGTGAAGTGGCTGGGCGGGTATCTTACGGCGCTGCACGGGGACGACCTCCGGCTCAGACTTGATCCCCTGCGACCCGCTGCCGACTATCACTCGTTCAATCCCTAATTTTTCCATGCTTCCGTGGTCCGGCAGTTACCAAGACACTGCAACAACAGACGGCACGACACACACAATGCAGTAGTACCCTCCAACGCATTTGTCATGGCATTTACAGGTTAAGCTAGGCTGTGAAAGGAGCGCTGGACACAACTCTAGCAGTTTAAATAAATAAACGTACTACTTTCAGCGACTCCTTATGTTTCTTCCAGTTCTCTGGTAATATCATAGAATTTAGTATAAAAGGTAGGCACGGGTGTCTTACAACTGAGTGAGAAAGACTAATGACAACTGACACTGCTAAACATGCGAAGCCACAACATGAAAGCAAAAACATGAGAACTTCAGTTGTTTGCAGTGTTTTTCATCGTCGCGACACTCTGGCACCAGGTTTCGAATTGAAAACCGGCTCTACATCACAGGTTTTGTAAAAATGAAACGATTCACTTAATGGACAATTTCTCACCAAAGCGGGGCGGGCGCGACGCTCGTGGAGCACGGATCACGTGATTCGAGGAAAAACAATCCCGTTAGCTATTAATTTATCGCGAGACTTGTAACCGCAGCTTTGTCTGGCCCGGATCCGCTCTTTGGACGACGGTCTGGGCATAACACATCCGAGCCGGTAAACATCAGCCTGTTTTCTTCATAAGATTTCTGTCTCTTCATATTGTTAGTATTGTTTTTATTTCTTATTATTCACATAATGCATTACACTCATCTACAATTTAACCTGCAGTGCTTCTGTTTTTTTTTTTTTTTTAATGCAAAAATGAAATCCGAACTTTAACGTCAGCAGTATTCTTTTTTTATGCAAATATGTCAAATTTTCTCACACAGAAAAAATACAAAATACAAAACCAGGCATAACCACAGGTTAATAGGATTTTATTCAGACAAGGCAGACATCAACGTAAAACTTGATGAGGTGATAAGTTCAATACACTTTATCGCTTTAAATAGTCTTTCAGTGACACAAGCACAGGGTCATGGGCAAATGAGGCAAGGAGGAGTTGAAGAGGCATTTAGGCCCTGGCCTGCTGCTGCTGCTGGTACTCAGAGATTCGACTTTCCATAATGGGCCTAAAGTGCCTGATTAATCCCTGGGAACACAAGGGAAAACAGTAGAGTTGATTTGGTTGAATCAGCAGCAACTTACTCAGTGTGCAAAGGCATTTCACGGAGCACACTTGTTTACCTGCACTGGCCAGGCCGCGCCGTCTCCCAGGGCACAGATAGTGTGGCCCTCAATCTGCTTACTGATCTCCCAAATCATGTCGATCTCCGCAGCCCGCGCGTCACCTTTCACAAAACGCCACATCATGTTGTTCATCCAATCCACACCTGGGAAAAGAAAAATATCAATGAGCATTGAGAGAAATCATGTCCTCCTGCCAATTCAAGTGCGCAAACTGAAATAGAATTTACCTTCTCTGCAGGGTGTGCACTGGCCGCAGCTCTCATGCTTGTAGAATTCAATCAGTCGAGCGATGGCTCGGATAACGTCAGTCTTTTGAAAGGAAATGCAACCATCTATTTAATAAACGTTTCAGAATTTCTTTACATTTGGACGTATGCGGCTACTGAGGCGGTCGAACTTACAGATTTGTCCATGACAATCAGGGCAGCGGTGCCCAGGCCAGTTTGGGCTTGGATGAGGCCGTCGAAGTCCATCAGCACATCTTCGCACACGCTCTTGGGGATGAGGGGAGTGGAGGAGCCGCCCGGGATTACGCAGAGCAGGTTGTCCCAACCGCCGCGCACCCCACCTGGCAGACAGATGTTTGTTTCAATTAAGCACAGAAACTCCACTCTCGGATGCAGCTCTCAAGCTAAGCTGTTTTAATCTTTTCAATTTTGCTGTCAAGCAGATAAATAATCAAGGACACAGGACTATTTTTGTGTTCTCTTGCTCATTTACTTTCGCTGAGATATTTATAGCTGTTTTGTTAGTTGTAAACATTTAATGCAATACCAAATACACTTCCAACTTGGGGATGTTAACAATTAATCAATTATTTATTAATTGTCAATTAAGAATTTAATTGATTAAATTGAAATAGTCGCAATTAATTGAATTTTTTTTACATGGGTCGTTAATATTAGCGAACAAGTTATTTTTAAAGATTTCTTTTTTAAAGTTGAAATGTGACCCATTAGAAGTCAACTTCAGTCAGAGGACAAATTTTTAGGGTGTTTTCACTGTTCTCTCATGTAAAAATGGGCCACATTGGACCATCAACATTATTTAAGGGTTAATTCATTGTGAAATTTAGGTTCTCAGGAAAAATCACCACTTATCAATTAGTCATCAATCAATCGATAAGGTCAATCAACTAACAATTCATGAATTAATCAATAATTTCCATCCCTATTCCAACTGTATTACATTTGTTGAGTCATTTATACCTGCGTGTCTCTCTATGAGATCTTTCAAAGGGACGGACATCTCCTCCTCTACTGTGCAAGGGTGGTTAACATGGCCAGAGATGTTAAAGAGCTTGGTGCCGGAGTTCCTCTCTCTCCCGAAGCTCAGGAACCACGAGCCGCCGCGACGACAGATGGTGGGTGCAACAGATACAGTCTCCACATTGGCAACCGTTGTGGGGCAACCGAACACTCCTTCAAGACAGAGGGCGAACGTCAGGTAAACACACATCAGAAAATAAAGTGCGAAGATGCACCGCGCCCATATTAAGACAGGAACCCACCAACATCAGCAGGAAACGGGGGCTTCAGGCGGGGCTTTCCCTGCTTCCCTTCCAGGGACTCAATGAGTGCAGTCTCCTCCCCACAGATGTACGCTCCGGCGCCGCGCATCACAAACACATCAAAGTCATAATCAGTACCGCAGGCATTTTTCCCAATGAGTCCAGCGGCATAGGCTTCATTGATAGCCACCTGTTTGAAAATACAAATTAGTAAGCGGACAATTGTGACGTCGGGTCATTAACATACAGTCAGGATTTCAAAGGTTTAGAGTGCAGTTTCATTTTCCTTACCTGCAGGTTGGAGGACTCATTGTAGAACTCTCCTCTGATGTAGATGTAAGCAGCACGCGCTCCCATGGCCCTACCAGCGACCAGGCAGCCTTCCACCAGCTTGTGTGGATCATTCCTCATGATCTCTCTGTCCTTGCAGGTGCCAGGCTCTCCCTCATCTGCGTTTACTACCAGATACTTTGGCCTAAACACAAGCAAGAGCTTAGTTTTGCAAAGGGGAACAATTGGTTTACCTCATCAGCTGCGATATATTCAGTATTGATATATTCTGAATATACAGGGTGAGAGCAATTATCAGTGCATCAAAATGTTTGCTTTTCTGACTCATATTTAGGACCATCTAAAGATAGTTAAAGGAAAAACTCCATAATTCTTCTATTAATTAGGTTAGAACTTAGGTATGATTGGCTTTAAATAAAGACAGTAAAAAGAGAACATAATCGTATAGTAATTCAGACAGAGGTCAAATCTGCACTGACCTGCCATCGCTAGGCTTGTTCATGAAGCTCCACTTCATGCCTGTTGGGAATCCAGCGCCGCCTCTTCCACGCAGACCAGACCCTTTGATCTCATTAAGGATCCAGTCAACGCCCTTCAGAAGGATCTCCTTAGTTTTGTACCAGTCGCCACGCTTCAGTGCTCCCTTCAGCCTGAAGAAGAAAAATGTGCAAGTGGTAGGGCGACAGATAACCTATAATCTAAAAGAGATGCTTCATGTAAAAATATTAACAGGTTCTTTGCAAATTATAATTCACACTGGGACTTTACCTCCAGTCATGGCGTCCATAAAGGTTTGTGAAAATTCTATCCTCATCTGCCAGAGGCCCAAAGGTTGTTTTCTTCGGAGCACTCTGGCAAATTAAGACAAACACAAGAATGCATTCAAATTCATTACACTAACTAACTTTAAATGTACACATTTTATTTAAATCACAGCATAAGTAAGTTGAGTACCTGAGCTGTGCTGTTGTACCGAGTGATGGCAGTCACTCCAGCTGGGCAGACAGCAGCTGGAGCACGAGCCACCCCAACCACCACTGCTCGAGTTAAGGACAGCATCGTTTCTGCACACAGGAAACACAACGTTGTATTGTGTTGTATTGGAATGCTGCAATATCTCAATTTGACGTTTCATTTTGCAAAACAACAATACGAGACGAAGTTTCTTGTTACTGAATTATTAACGTCCAGCAGAGGTACATTTTGTATAAACAACACATATTTAAAACTATAAACAAATTACATGTTATTCAATGATGATAGCCTTGTTATTAAAAAAGGTAAATCCGGTTGTTTCGTGGGACTTGTGTAACTTCTTATGTGATGTCATGACGTCACACATATTGACGTTAGCTAACGAAGGTGAAGCGAGTGGAAAAGTCGTCATTAATCCCGTGCAGCCAGCTGTTGACAGTCTGGCACCCAAAACGCGAAGAGCAAAATACAGCATCGCTGATCGATACGGACGCGTTGGCTTGTCAGAAGCGCAGCATTCAGCGCACTCTGACCTCCATGCTGACAAGATTGGCTGCTGCTAGCCTAGCGCTGGAGTAAACAGGCTAGCGGTTAACCTTGTACAATCAAAATACACACAGCGGATTTCGGGCTAAAATGCGCAATATTGAATTGTTTGAAAACACACTGCAGACAATTTCATGCTTGTAGTCACACTGATCGCTCTAGATTACAGTAAAACAGGACTTTATGTCAGCAAACTAAACACTTGCACATACCTTATCCACGTACCGAGCTAGCATGCAGACAGGAAGTCACAGTGAAGCAGTCCGGATGGTGCGACCAGCAAATCGGCTGGATCGCCTCTGCACCAGCTGGGATTTTAAAAGTTCTGCTTGCGCAACACGCAAACGATGATCCGCCCTTTTACTTTTTTACAAAACACACAGGTCATCATGAAACTCGTCTGGTCTCACGTAAGGCCAAGCGTTTGTAAGGTTTGACATGATACGGTATGACAGATATTAAAATGTAGTAGTAGTTTTTGTTTTTTAATAAATCTGAAAAATATTATTATATTAATTAGTACTCGATCTAAATCTATCTATCAGCCACTCTAAGAACAATAAATATTAACCAATTAACAGTTACTCCATCATAAAAAAATATTGTTATACGAAGTGAAATAGAAAGGGTTAAATTAAAAGGTGAAAAAGAGCATGATGGTCAAAGGGTAGAAATGTTTTATTTACATGCCATCAGTATGAGAAGCATTTGTCAAATGATTGAAATTATGAAAAAATTGCAAGTGCCATGTACTGTAGTGTGATTTTTTTTTTTTCAACAGTAAAACAGATGACAAGAAACAAGACTTTTCTTCAGGGAGGCCAGTGTAATTGCTATCAATTAATATTGCTGTCAACAAATGTCAAAATGTTGGCCTCAAAGGTCTCTGAGCGTTTTTTGCATAATTTATTTTATGTGCAGCCGTTAGCTGGCTAGTCTTTGTGATCATTTGACCTTTGATTTTTTTGAAATACAATCTTAAGCCTATAACCAAAACTGATTAAGCAGCATAATTAGCCACTTGCTGCATTACCAAGTTGCCCATGACCAGGGCACCTAACCGTCTACCACCACTTGGGGTGCTGTATTCTAGCGACCTACTCAACACTGCCACATGCAAAGATTACTCCAGTTCCAATGGGGGGAAAAGTACAGAACATGTAATGAAAAAAAACAACAACAACCTAGAATACTAGATCTAAAATGAAAATGTAGACTGACTCTACTTTTTCTTTTTGTCAAAGTTCCAGAGGGTGTCAGGTTATACAGTCACATATAACTGTGTGCAATCTGTCCCCCTGTACAGTCATTACATCACAGCAGCTTATCCTCAGGAAACATCAGTATTAAACCCTGACTTGATACAACCTACAGACCTGAGGGATCATTTTAATGATGTATCGACCAGCTGGTGTTCCTGTGTCTTTCAATTTGAATGTTGTAGAGGATAATGAAACTGTGGCCCTACAGAGCGAACGTGCAAAGGAGGAGACATTCTTTAAGCTGTCTGCACATTCAGAGGCATCGGTGCAGTTGATAAAAAGCAGATGTATGGCCAAAAACATTAATTACAGGTCAATAATTAAATGGGGCTTTAGTAACATAACATGATTATAACATAATTATTATTATGCAGTAGATATTTACTTTATTAATTTCCTTCAGTCAAAGGGCTACAAATACTGTCCGTATCACTTTTAAAAAAAAATCAGTTTCTTTTGGACATCATTCTGACGTGGGAGGCTGATAACTGGGTCTTCTGGAAACCCGGCCCAGTCTGTCCACCGCCACACTCTCAAACGCCTGCCTCATCAGAGGATGCTCCTCTAGGACCTCGTTGAAACTGTTCACGCTCAGGGAGTACAGGCGGCAGTAGGTGTCAGCCCGCACTGAAGCGGTGCGTCGTCCTTGGGTGAGCAGACAGATCTCTAAGGCAAGGAAGAGAAAGCGATCATTAGTATATGCAGTGCTATGCAATGCTCATTGCATTCGATCGCACTGAAGACAATACAGCAAATGCGGCGGAGGAAAAAAACAAGCAGCAGACAATATTAACTTGCATGGAGTTTGGTGAATATTGTACAAAGTGTTCAGAGCGGGAAGTTAGTTAGAATGTTGTACCTCCAAAATATGCTCCATCATTGAGTATAATCTCCTTACTGCCTCGTGGGATTACAGTCACAGATCCGTGCTGGATGAAGTACATTTTCCGGCCGAGCGTTCCCTCACGTATGACTAGGTCTCCAGGTTGAAAGACCTCAAAACGCAACTTTGTCAGGATGACTGTCACAAAGTGAGGGTCAGTGTTGGCAAAGAGCGGCATGTTGGCCACAAGCCCGCGGCAGTTATAACTGACGATCTCCTGGACAGAGAGAAGAACAGGGAAATTAAATATTTAAAATAAAGTTATTATCAGAGAACAAAAACAAGCCCTCAGATTTAAGATACAAATATCAGAACTGCCTTGGAAATACATTTTTAAGTGATGATAATGATCAACAATTATAGACTGGGGAAATATATTGACTATACATGATTAATATAAAAATTAAATAGGAATTTGCAACAGGGTACATCATAGCACAAGGTAATATTTTTATTTTTAATCTCAAATTGACAAAATAAATGATAGGAATGTGTCACCACACAGCTTTAACAATTATTAAAGTAAACGGAGGAAACACCTTTTTTCACCACCTTTTATTCACTCTCTTTCATTCCCCCATATCACAGCAAAGGAGAGATTGAAGGGCGTCCAATCAGAGGCTTGAATGAAGCACAAACCTCCTTGAGTGGATCGCTGAGCTCTCCGAAAATGCTGTCTTCATCAAACATCTTGCCCTGGAACCTCTGCTCATAGTAATCGTGGATCCTCTGCCTCACGTCAGCTGGCAGCTTGTGGAACGACATGTACTGCTCCACCTGCTTATACTGAAACATTTGCGCGAAACACATGGTGATCTGACCTCCGCCACGGCAGAAATTCCACTGGGCCAATGTCATCATCATGGCTCCATTGTGGTCACATTGTGTGCCATGTGTTCGCAGAACCATTCAGAGGCGTAATAATAAAGCATTAATTCTATTTGTTTAGCCATTTTTTTTGTTTAAGTGGATTACTAACTCATTTGTAATGGGCATTAGCGAAGAGCGATACAGAACAAAGGTGCAGCCGTTTGTTCATCATCTGTTCTGCTTTATCTTGCGACAATCCCCTAGAGAGGGTCACAGCAAAGCTGCAAAAATCCATTAGATAATACAAACTGTGCCTCTGCATTAGAAAAAAATTCATCTCAATGACTAGAGTACATGGTAGTAAGCAAGTTTACGATGAAATGCACATGATTAGACCGCGTAGCCAAAGTCACACTAGCATCTGAGAACGCGAATCAGCAAGTCTGAAAAGATGAGAAGTTTGGGTCTGTTGTGTTTAGATGGTTACCTTCTCTTGATACTGTCGGTGCGATGCATCCAGGGACTGCACCAGGTTAGTTGCATGGCCAAGAAACATGGCATAGCAGGTGGCACCCACCACCATACTGATCATGGTGAGCCAGACATCAGTCATGCCCTCTGGAGGGTGGGCACCGTATCCAATACACAGCATGTGGCTCATCGCCATGAACAGGGCGTAGGAGTATTGTATGTGCCAAGTTTCATTCTGAGAACAAATTAGAAAAGAGAGGATTGAAACTGTCTGTCATTAGGACAATTTGTAAGACTTCTATTCTTTAGAAACATTTCACAATATGAGCACATCATTTTTAAAGATAGATGTTTTTTTTTGTTTTTTTTAATGAAACAATAATTTCTGGATTTGGGCTCTGCTTATTAACTGAGCAGAGAAGCAGGATAGAGTAATCCAGGAAGTAGTCAGCCACAGGACTTCCTGTAGAGCACACAAAAACTACTATACTCTGTTTATTTAAGACTTGGCTTTGTTGACATGGTAAATGTGGACTGTGAGCTTAATTACTTTAGGGCAGACTAAGGTCAACTGTAATCCAAATTTCCTGTATTTTGGTTTATGCTAGGCTAATCAAGCCAGTCATGATGGGCCCTACTAAGTCTCTCTTAAGGAAAAATAGACAAGAACGTAAGAAGGATGCATATATAAATTCCTTTATAAATTTCACTTTATCATAATACATACATTTATGATGATATATATTGAAATTGATCAATTAACTATAGGAAATTCACATTCCTATTATGTGAGGCATAAGAAAAATTCATGCCTCATCTTCATTAAACATGCACTTACCACCATATTATTTTTGGAAACCCAGCAGTCCTGCGGGAAGTCTTGAAGCATGGGCACCATGAAGGTGAGGCAGCCGTCCCAGTGGCACAACAGCAACATCATGCCAATCAAATTCACTATACGGACCACAGCACTGGCAAGGTCATAGGTCATGTGGAAGATCTGGTGGGAAACAAAAGTCATGTCATGTGGTATGGAAAGGAAGCTGAACCTGGAGACATATTGCTCTTTGAATTTGCTTTGCTGCAACTTGCATTGTCCTTCTCTTCCTCCACCCATTCTCTACCCCACCACTCTTTACCTCTTCCCACTGGTGGATGTAGCGTATGAGGCGGGAGAGTCGCAGGAGGCGAAGCAGACTGAGTATCTTGGTGAAGCGCACAATGCGGAGGGCGCGGGCGGTGCGGTACACGTCAGACGACTCGTGCCGGGACTCCAGGTCGACGATGAGGAAGATGTAGTCGACGGGGATGGAAGAAACAAAGTCCACCATGAACCAGGTGCGCAGGTAGTGCATGCGGATCTCTTTGGGGTCCAGTATGATGTGGCTGTCCTCCCCGGCGATGCCCGTGCGGAAATTGAACACCAGGTCCATGAGAAAGAGGGTGTCGGACAGGACGTTGAAGGTGATCCAAGGAATGGTGTTCTGGTCTTCGAAGAAGGTGATGCCCCAGGGCAGGATGACCAGGTTACTCATCATCAACATGAGCATCACAATGTCCCAGTAAAATCTGGAACAGAGGACGAGTGTGGCACACAACATGAATATTGAATATGTGGCTTTGGGGCCTCAGTATGCGTATTTGATATATGGCTGCATGGTGAAGAAAAGTACAGGTTTAATTTAGTTAAAGGATTCAAAATATCAATACAACTGTAATGAGGAACTACGGCAGAATGCACTAATTAGACACAAGTGAACACAAAGGTCGAATAGAAGGTAGTTAAAAATGAAGTAGAAGTACAGCACTGGTCTTTACAGTCATGTTCAATGAAACATCTACACATGTTTGAAACATTTTCCCTATGAGCCAAGTGAACCCAGAGACATCCAGGAGGACGGTGTCTTAACTGGGGAATGACCCAATTCAGACCAGCTGACCAGCCGCTATTTAAAAAGGAAACACGCTCATTAAAATTGCATGACGTTTACCTCACCCGGCCTCAATGTACAATCAAAACCAACTAATACAGAAGAGAACATGTCACGGCTGTGGGCGGCTAATGTCTCAAGCACAGTCTGCTGCTCTCAGGGATGCCGGAGCCCAGACGTTTGCTGTGTTTGTCACCGTCTGCATCGTGCCATACAAGTTCCCCTGATCTTTCAGGTCTCCAGTGTCTGGCCGTCCACACAATGGCGGCGTGGTTTGGGTTTCCTTGCACATTGTTTCCACTGACTGTCAATCACTTGAGGTCTCTCCTTTGCCCTCTCAGACTCGGAGACTGTCTTTCATTACAGCAGCCCGGAATATGAACTGGGACTGATTTTGATTACTGCCAAGCTTTGCAATAAGACCCTCTCCTTGAGTGCAGGAGCTAATAGATTAGTTGCTCCATCTCATTCATGTTTATCCTTCCGTCAGTCACTCGGGTCCATGTCCTCCTCTGTGTCTAACATGGCGATTTACATGACTACTTATCAGCTTGTCTCATGTTGCAACAGATTAGAGGACGCTTGCTGCTAATAAGTCCACCAGTGACTCTGAGCATCGTCAACGCATGTGCTCTTTTCAGTACGAGCGACGGAGGAGGTAAACACAAAACTAAGCGCTCTGTATTGAGAGTTACTATTGACAGCCGCAAAAACAGATGAGGTTTAACAACCCTGTCAAATCCGAAGCTAAATCCATCTGCAAATTATTCTTCTTGTTAGAGCATGGCAGACAGAAACTAATCTGCAATGAATTTGATTTTAAAAACAAAAACCGTCAATAATGTAAACAGACAACATCAATTGGCAGAAAAGCAACAAAGCGTCAGAATTCTGACCTCAACCCTAACCAACAGCTGAGCACTGAAATATGTGCTGTTCCAAATCATCTGCTCTAAAGGGGGAAGTTGAAGCATACGGTTTAAGGAGAGCAGGCCCTCAGTAATCCCCCCTCAGCTGTCTGTGTATTATTACATAATAGAGCAAGATTGGAATTATAGGGATTCTTATGGGCAATAATCCCCCCCCCCTGCCCCCCGCATGGGTTTATCCTCTCTGTCTGGCATCTGCCTGATGTTTAAAAATTGTTTAAATTTGATGGAGACTATTATTAGTGATTGGGGCAGATAGAACGATCGAGTGAGCACCGTTTCTAAGATTCGAAGTTCACCCCCACTGACCCGCACAAAAACAACAGTGATCTGCCAAATCCTAACAGGAAGGAGGTCAAAGAGCAGGAAATTAACGAACGGTCTGTTTTAAATCGAGCATGAGGGCATCTCGGACTGATGATGGTGCCACGGCGCCCCCGTTGTCCCCTCTCCACTTCTTCTTTCGTAACGTCAAGGAGAAAAGGAGTCAGCATACAGCGGCATTATTAATCCAGATGATCTTGCCCTATATTCTGTATCGGTAATCAAATCCCTTCATCGCCTTATCATGTGTGAGGAACCGTGACATCAGCTGCTGCTGCTACACAAGGTCCTTGAGAAATCTGAGGGATCTGTGGCAGATTTCACACCTATTTCATGTTAGCGCCACTTTACATTCACATTTAAGCAACATCAGGGGCGGAGTTAGATGGTGGCCAGTGGTGGCCGAGGCTACCCCACCGGGCATAGTTTTACATTAGACTTTATACTTCTACACTACAGCATCTCAAGACTTACATTCGTCGAGTGATGTAGTGTATCTTTTTTTATGTATTGATATATGTATGGATTTAATGTACATAATGTATTTCTGACTTGATGATTAGCCTAGATTTTGTTTTTAGTGGAAAGAAGACACTCAAAAAGAAATGTAATGTCATGCTACTGGCCGCTAACCCTTGGACAGTAAGGAACAAGCTGATATAGGTTGAATATTAATAGTAACATTGGTGATTTGCTTTGTCTTCTAATTCATTTTTAAGGTCACCCTGAAAATTTAAGAAATACAAAAAACTACACTAACAATTAGAATAAATTTAAAGTCATTTTAGGTATCTACTTTTTGCCACCGCTATGTCATGACCCCCCCTTCCCCACTTTGGACACCCAAAGGAAAAATTTCTGGCTCTGCCACTGGCCAACACTAAAATGATGATTTGTGCATTTCTTTCTTTGTTTCTTTCTTTCCATGTTTCTTTGTTTCTATTACCTGAAGTCACTGTAAGGGTGGATGATCCACACCCCGAAGCTCTTGACCCTGGCCTGCTCAGCAGCGACCCCCTTGTGGCTGCCGAACATGCGCAAGGAGAACTTGTTGACTCCGGGTTGCAGCATGGAGCCGAACTTCCTCTGGAAGTAGGTGGACTGGTCCGGCTGCCAGCTGCCGCCGTCCACCCCGTCGTCGCCGTCCGCGCAGGTGTCCAGCAGGCCGTCGGGGTCCGCCGTGTAGTCGTCGTTGTGGGTCTTGACCAGGGAGAAGAGGGTCTTGGTGATGTCGCTCCTCTTGTCCGCCCTCGGGGACGGGGTCGCCGGCGGGGTGTTCTTCTGGGAGCCGCTCCTCCACTTGGAGAAGCGGATGCTGCTCCAGCTGCGGTAGCGGGCGGTCTCCGCTTTGTGAGCCGGACTCTCGCTGTTGCCTTGCCGGCCATCACCACCTCTGGAGGGGCTGGTCATTTTTTTTTTTTTAAATTACGCCTTGCACGTTATAACGCACAGTTTGTTATAATTAATACCAAAGAAGGACGATGCGAAGTTCACCTGTTAACCGGATGTTTCCACAGCCCCCATTTACAACAGATTAATTCCGTCTGTGTTGCAATAAAAAAGTATAAATTTGGCGCAGAGTGTGAGGCTTCTTAAAAAATACAAAACATTGACAACTTCATTAGAAGTCACATTAACACTTGTAGTCGGCGCACATCCCAAACAATAAAGTTAATAATGACAAAAAAATATCTTTCGGAAAATAAATCCATTAAAAAGTTGCAGGCTCCAACAACAATAAAGGAGGGGGGAAAGTTATTCCAAGTGATGGATGCTCCTCTCCACGGATGAAGAAGAAAAACGTGAGGCTCATTTGTTTGTGTCCGCCTCTGTTTGACCATGAGAGGACGGAAGCCAACTGACAGGGAGGCTCAGTAGCCTTCAGTAATCGGCTTGTTGGCATGACACTCACCTCTCTCCTCTCCTCTCCTCTCCTCTCCTCCCCTCCCCTCCCTCCGGCTGCAGGTCGAGACGCACACAGCGGCCGGAAATAAAAGTATATAAAAACAACAATAACAACTAATCATCCAAAACCCTGGAGCGGAAAGACTTTTTTGCAATTGTAAAACAGCTGAATATTAAAACTAACGGTATTTGAAATTCATCCCAAGTGTATTGAAGCACATTTTCAGAAGATACAAAAACTACTCTTTCTTGTTCTGAGATGCAAAAGTTAAGGTATTTTGATTGTTTAAAAAAATCAATTAAATGAAATCTTCATTTTATGCTTCGTACTCTTAATGTGAAAATGTTGTTCAGTTTGCATTTTGATTTTCACAAATCCTTATTGTAAAGAAGCAATAAACAAAGCCAACAAATCAAAAACTAAAGGCCAGGTGTGTAATCAGGGTATGTGCGTGCTTTCTTGATGCTCCCCTGCCCAGAAACACTATTTCTTCTCTGCCGGGGCATTGCTTGCCTGTGATCAGGTCAGAGTCCATTACAGAGACTGTACAAGATCACGTTGCAACTCTGTTGGATATACACTTTCTGAAGCCGTGGGCAGGTATCACATTCACATTTAAACCCATGACTCACGCCTGAGAAGCTGCTTTCACGGTTAGTGGGTCAGACCACATTTTGTGGCCACTGTTATATTTCACATTTAGCTAATGTTTTGTCCCTCTTTTTTTAAGCTTTAGTCCACTAAACACGTTTAAAACAGCAGAATTAAGACAACATAAATAATTTCAACTGCCAATTACTGATATAAAATGAGGCTGTATCTGACTTTGTGAAAAAGCTGATTGTTTTTGTGAAGACAATCTTCAGAAAGTCTGAGTCCGCACAAAGTGCTGTACATAAAAAAGAAACTCTATAGATTTGCAGTATTATAACCCCAGCATTGTACAAAAATATCAAAAAGCCACAATTGCCTTAAAGCAATAACCTTCTGCATTTTATTCAGACTTAATTCTTGTTCTCTTCTTCTTTAATTTGATTCGAGGCCACACAATTTCCTGAAAGACACAATAACACGGACGGTAGTTTGTTTCTCTCTTGGCTAATGCATGGCCCTGTGGCCAGAATTGCTTTTTCAACTTACAGAGCCACTGGGTTTCCCTTCACATGGTGACACATCGGTCTGACCCCTGTCAGTAGCGCTCTCAGTGTGTTCGCCTCTCGGTTCCAGGCATTGAACTCTGCCTCCACGGTGGCTTAGTGACAGAGTGGAGTTAAGATTCAGACGTAAACACAGTTATTGCGTTTAACCACATGGTGGCATCAGTTACTGGGCTTCAAGTCTGTATGAATTCTTCTCACCCTTAGTCTGTGTGTGTTTCCTCACGGTGTGGGCCAGTTCCTCTTCCAGTGTCTCCTGAAGCACAAGTACCACATAAAAATAGTTAAACCTGCAGGTACATTATAGGGTTTTGCTTGACCATGGCAATGAGAAAGGGTTAAAAATATATAGATAAAGTGTATGTACAATATTACTTAATTGCACAGAGACAAATCTTGTTTTGTAAAGTGTTTTTAATCAAAAGCTTGGGAAAAAACATCATAGACACTTACTGTCCCACTTTTCTATCAAAATCTAATTCCCCTGGGTTTTGAAAACATAAAAATTAGGAAATGTTGGTACCTTCTGGGCTCTGCAGGCGTCATTCTCCCTCTTCCTCCTCTCCAGCTTTGAGCCCAGTCTGGCCACTACAGCCTGCAGCTCCTCCACCGCTTCTGTCACCTGGACCACTTGCTTTTCCAAACTCATTTTCACAGTCTCTTGACTGATTTGTTGCATTTGAAGTCCGTCTAATTTCAAAAGCTGATCCTCAATCTGCCCGTTCAGCGTGTGGAAAGCTGAATTTTGGCCAGTGATAACGGCCAGCAGGCCCATGGACAAAAAGGTGGTTAAAATGGAAAAGGTCCAAAGAAGCTGCATTGATGCTGATCAGTTGATGCAGAAAAAGTGAACACTAAAGAGACAAAGAGAGAGAGATTATAGCATGCAGATAAGTGACTAAGAAAAACACCTTTCTGCTTTCCAATTTCCTCTTACCTTTGTTAAATAGCCCTGTTTCCTGACTTCAATTTGCCACTAATTTCCCTCTCAACGCTCTCTCCAGACAAACAACCACGAGTCAAACTGCGAGCAGCAATTTTATTTGTGATATTAGACTCCTCTCTGTTTTGCCTACTGGCTGTTTCTCAAGAAGCTTGTGGTCTGATTAGGTGTCACACTACAAACAGGTCAAGCAGGTTGGTTTTTACTTACGGAATGTATATGAAGGTGGAAAGGTCTGTTGTAGTTGACCTCTGCGCATATTACTAAAAATAAAAGTCATTCAATTGTAAAAAATAAAAAAAAAGAAAAAAAAATCAGAAAAAAGAAAAAATTCAGATTTCATCTATGCACACTTCAGTGTCAACGAACTTGTGTAAAAAGAAATCGATGGTCAGCTCGGTCATTACAAAACTAAATCACCAAATGATTCACAGAAGTTCCACTCACCTAAAAGCGGCATTCGCAAAAAAAACCTAAACATAAAAACATCAGATATTTGGCATTTTTGCTGGGTTCACTTTATCCTCTGATAACAGCAGCCAAACAGCCTTTTTCAAAACAAGCTGCAGGCACTGGAGGAGTTTAGATGTGGTGAGCTGTGAGAAAGTCATCCAAGAAAGTCAGTGGCTCTCCCACACTTTGCCTAGTCAGCAAAACATCCCTCAACCCCTCAAAAACAAGGCTGGCAGCTGTGTGGGGGCAGCAAGGCAGACCATAGACCGTGCACATGGTATCTGGGGGCTGGGAATCAGACTGCTTTTTTTTGGGGGGGGGGAGTTACAATATTATGAGTAATATAGACATTTCTCATTGCCTTGAAAATAGAACTTGTTATCCTCTGAAACAAGCAGATCAGGATATTTACCATATGATGAAGAAAAAAAGTTTAAATTCAAATATATTTTGAAATATTTCACTTCAGCATGTACATGGACGTTGTTTTGCTAAAAGAACCAATAAAAACCCTACTCATGTGTCGACCTTATCGAGAGGATGTTACCTCCCATATCCCACACCAACCACTTCTTTTCATGCCTCCAAGAACCACTGCCAAACATTTTCCCATCACTGACTCACGCCCCTCGCTTATAAAGAGATGCTGGCAGATCCAGTCTCATTACCTTCAGCTGTTAAACCAACGCTCCTGCTGGACACAAACAGCGATGGCTCTGATCGGAAACCTCACAGGACTCTGGCTGGTCGTACTGCTGATCATTCAAAGTGCAAATGTGGGAGGTCAGTCATTCTGCATACACTGCGTTAATGTTCTCCTAAAATTGATGTGATGATGACTTCTTTGCTTCTCATTTAACACAGAGACCCTTCTTGAAATACTAGACGTTCCTTTCCCACCTGCCCCTCCCACGAGTGAGAATTTGGACGACATCTGCTGTCAGGCTCACGGTCGTCTGAGATATCCTGACAGTTTCTTCCCGAGGTCCGGCCGCAGCTACCTTCGTCGCCGAGGAAAGGCCATCAACCGTTTGGAGTCGTGGTATGCCTTCTGCTGCAGCGACCAGTTAGCAAAGCACAGTGACTCTTTGGTCCTCTGCTGTGCCCAACAGGCTGTGAGTGTCCGTCTCTGTTGTTGTGTGTTGGAAACTGAGGCTACAATAATAAAGATAGTTACTGGGAAATACTAAATATGTAATTAGTGACACTAAGATTCACTATCCTCAAAATGTTGACTGTTAAGTTGGCCTTAGTGCTTATACTGGTTTTGTTTTCTTTCTACAAATAACTCAATCAATAATTTTCTAAATGAAAAATAAACTTTGAACAAATGAAAAGCCATAGTTTTTTTAATTTTCACTTTCTGTGGCATTTCAGTTTTTAGATGATATAACATAAATAATACAACATTAATTACCTGTATTTACAGATACAAAAACAAATAAAAAGTTTGTTGCAATGCAAAAATGAAGACATGAAAAGATATAAATAACCTAAAAAAGTGTAAAATGATGAACAAAGCTGATTTATCACACAATTTACCTTGCCTACATACATTTCTTCTTTGCAGTGGAAACAAGCTCTGTCCGAGTTCTGTGTCGATGAATACTCCGTCATGGCCGCCCCGTACGTGTGCTGCAAGAGCAGTGGATTAAAACGATGGGCCTGCTTCGACAGCCAGCCGAACCCTAGCTACAGCGCCAAACCAGGCTACACTGTGCCATCAATGCCCCACGAGCCAGGATTCAACTTCAATGAAAAAGAATGTAGGCATTTTGTAAAGCACAAATATTAATCAGTGTAGTTTTTTTTTAATACCTCCATGACACAGCGATTATGGCAAATTAAATTGTATGTCCTTGGTGCTCCACAGAGATTTTTAATACAAACTCTCCTTTTTGGACAAAGCTGCAACAATGTAAATGTACAGAAGGAATAAATCATATTCACATGTTTTTTTGTGATGCAAATGTCTTACTGATTACTGGTTGTGCTGATGTTACGCATGCTACTGCGTATGTGCTGTTAGTTGTATATTAAGCTTTATCATGATATGTACGACATTACTTTACACAATTACCATTTTAGTATTTGATGAAGACATAGTCTTTCTGTCATTCAATCATTACAACTGCACTTTTCTACTGTAGAATTCTGGTCATAACCTTCAAAAAATGTTTAACAAATTAGACTGAGAATAGGATTGTTTGAGTATGTCACCGCTTTTCATGTGATTCAGCAGAGATACTTGTAAGAACAACAATGTCCACAACCTGTAGCTGTTGGTTCACTTTTGATTAACAAAAATAATATAATAAAATAGTTGTTTTTTTTACACACAAATTGGTAAGCATTGGGTACCGCTGATTTTATTGTAACTGTTATCATAAAAAAAAAAAAAATACATAGTTGATTTGACGCAATAAACAAACGTGATGTCATAAGTTTTCTGACTAACACGAGACGACTTACTACTTCCTGCCTGGCTTCAGAGTAAAAATGGTGTGGGCGTACGCAAGTTCCAATTTAAGATAAGGTTTTAAGATGTATAAATTAAAGATGATGTCTACTGTAGCATTTTACGGGTAAAAAAAAAATTACATTAAAAAAATATTTATAATGACTTTTAATTTGTAAAGGAGTCTTGCCGGAAGCTGTCCTTCATTATTACTACAATAGCAGAAGGCGAAATTTCTGCTTCCGCACTGCTTCCTTGTTTATCAGTTTCGTGAAAAACAGTGCCTTAAGAAGGTAATAGTTTTACATTTTCTTCAGGAAAAAAAAAGTGTAATTCTTTGCGGGATCGTGTTTCGTCGCATTGTCTCTTTGAATTTCTGGTCGTAAATGATCAGTGTGGTCACTGTTTTTTTGAAGTTCTGAAAGTTGAATCAGAGTTAGCAGCTAACCTAGCCGTTTAGCAGTTGTTTCTTCAATTTACAGTACATGTTGCAACCCAGGCATTCGAACGGTTAAATATGCTGTTAATCTCTGTACAACTCACGCTGCCCTTTGTATTGAGACTCAATCTCTTTAATTACAATCTGAAGCGGTTTGTGGACTTTTATTTCTCTTTTCGAATCAGCTCTGCACAGTCGAGTCAACGTGGCTGTTAATATTTGTGGCATGAAGTCATCCGCCTTGTTTACGGTTAATGAACTACTTTTCGTGTCTACAGATACTCTGAGAGCAGAGGGAGCCTCGAAGATCAGTGATTTTTTTTTTTTTTTTTTTCGGGAGAGACTCCGGGTCTTCCACCACAAGTTTCTAGATTGAATGGCCACTGCTGCATATGATCCTTCAGGGCAGCAGGGCCCCTCGGGCTGTAAGTATAATGTTATGATCCACCCCCTCTACTCAAAATAATCAGGTGTTCTGCACATTAATAAAATTCTTTCACTTCCTCGAAGCTGTGGGATTTCAAGGAAGTTGAAAAAAAAAATGAATGGATGAAATCAAAGCCAATGATGTGAAACTTATGAGCTCATTAATGGATCGTGTCAAAAACATTCTTACCTGCAAGCTCATGTGGAGAGTTTTATCATTGTTGTCCAATTAAAGGATGGGGACACATGAGTGGACTCGGGAACCAAATTTGTCTTAAATGTTTTTCTCCACACAGAAGTTATCAGTGTAGAAATTATAATGAAGCCTCTGTTTGTCTCTGAAGTCATCTGGGGTCAAAAACTGAGAAAGGAACAACCACACAGTCACCACTCTTTCTTTTTAAAGTTCGGTTGAGTTGACTTTATTATAGGCTAGATTCTTTTGTCACTATAAACTGTGCATTGCAGCAACAGTGGGCTAAAGTTTTCAATGCATCAGCTCACAGATTTGTGCTAAAAGTGAATGTAACATGGAAGTATTTTACTTTTACAGAGAAGTAAAAATATACACTGAGACAGTTTAAGAGGAACAATAGATGTCAAGGAAAGTGCTAAAATGTTACAAAAGTGGCCTGTTTCTGTGAACTTATAATTGGAACCAAACGTTCCTTTGTAAAGATTTACACCACGCCCCTGTATTTACATATTTACACAGCTTAAGAGTAAAAGCATATTTATCCAATTCCTCCCATTCCTGCATATACCTGCAGAGTGAGTTCTGGAGGAGACTTTCTTCTCTTAGAGGTAACGAACTGAGGTGTGTCTGCATGCTTGTTTTTGTTGTTTGTTTGTTGTTGTTTTTTTTAGCTTTGTTGCACTCTTTGTGTTTGTCATTAGGGTATGGTAGATGCTGAGTCAGGCTGCGTTGTTTGGCAGTGATGCATCCAGGGCTGCATTTGCCTTAGTTTCACCGTTGTCTTTTGTTCATGTGAATTTCTTGCTAATTTGTCCCCCCCCCCTCCTCCCCGCCATCCAGATTCACCCGAGGCTCGAAAAAATGTTGCTGCTGAGGTAGGAGAATTGATTTCTTCAGAGAAAACATGCGATCTTGCTGCATCATTTCCACAAAGGGTTTTGAAATTACCAGCTGACGCATAGTTTATTTCTTCCTCTTTTGAATGTGAGCACATAGCATTTTTTTCTGACCTGTAATTTCTTCTTCCACTTTGCTTGTTCTTTTTTTCTTGTCAGGGTCCAAGCACCAGTATGTCTCAAAATATGAAAAAAACGATTGGGCATCGAGGAATCGATCCCACTGGGGAGACCACGTACAAAAAGGTGGGAGTCTTTTAGTGACTTGTTTCAAAGATTGATTTCGGCTCATTGAGAATTTTTTCATTGTATAATAAAACTTAATTTATAATGACATTTTTCTTGTGACCCCTAGACTACGTCCTCTGCCCTCAAAGGCGCCATCCAGCTTGGCATCACTCACACGGTAGGAAGCTTGAGCCAGAAACCAGAGAGGGATGTGCTGCTTCAGGACTTTGAAGTGGTGGAAAGCATTTTCTTTCCCAGGTATTTTTTTCTTCCTTTTTTTAATTTGAAGTATGGATTTGAAATTAAGTTTTAATATTGGTTTTGCTTCCAGTGTGCGTGTTTTACACAAGTAGGCCTCTGCATGTTTGGTTTAAACCCACACTTCCTCTGTCTTTCTTTGGCAGCGAGGGCAGTAACTTGACGCCGGCGCACCACTACGGAGACTTCAGATTCAAGACCTATGCCCCCATAGCCTTTCGCTACTTCAGGGAGATGTTTGGAATTCGGCCGGATGACTACATGGTAATCTTGCCGACTGAGCATCTTTCTGGAATGTGTGAACCGAAGAACTAAAAAAGAGTGAAATCCTGCAGAAAGGCTCAGAGCTCTGATTTCTGAGGGGAAAGGACTGAACGGAGGTGTTGTCTGAGAAATCAAATGAGTGGCACCATGAGTTTCCCGTTTGTGCTTTCGGTTAAATCAATCTTATCTCACATGCATACAAGTGTTGGCAGCCGCTGACCCGACTCGCCTCAATCAATTGCCCTGTTTTTTTTTTTTTTTTTCTTTCTTGTCGCTTGCATGTCGTCACACGTAACTGACTCCCTGCTCTGTTCTGCTGACAGTACTCATTGTGCAACGAGCGGCTGATTGAGCTGTCAAACTCGGGGGCCAGCGGATCGCTCTTCTACCTCTCCAGCGACGACGAGTTCATCATTAAAACCGTTCAGCACAAAGAGGCTGAGTTTCTGCAGAAACTGCTTCCTGGATATTTTATGGTGAGTCAAAATGAGAACATTTAGAGTCCCCCAAAATCAGACGGTCACATAAACATAAGCAAAAGAAAACTATGGACCAACCTGTAAATACCATATTTGTTGCCAACGGGACTTCAGACAATCTTAAGAGTAAAAAAAAAAGTTTGTCAGTATAGTTGACCAGTTAATTATTCCCTAAACCACAGTTTCCACTTAGTTTTTATGTAGTTTTCGCATAATCAATCTATTTACCATGTTGTTGCTTTGACAGAAATAGTCCTATTTTGCTTCCCTCACTCCATTTACAGAATTTGAATCAGAACAAGCGCACCTTACTACCCAAGTTCTACGGGCTCTACTGCGTCCAGGCGGCAGGCAAGAACATCCGCATCGTGGTCATGAACAACCTGCTGCCCAGCGCTGTACGGATGCACCTCAAGTACGACCTGAAGGGCTCCACCTACAAGCGGCGGGCGGCGGCGAAGGAGCGAGAAAAGGCCGTGCCCACGTTCAAGGACCTGGATTTCATGCAGTACATGCCCGAGGGGGTTTTGATGGAGGGCGACAAGTACAACGCTGTTTGCAAGACCCTCCACAGAGACTGTCTGGTAAGGTTGTGATAGAATCACAGAGGTACAGTGTCTGTTTTTTCTTTTCCAGATCCACTCAGCATTTTCCCCCTCATTTCCAACTCCATTCAGCTTTTGCAGAGTTTCAAGATTATGGATTACAGCCTGCTAGTTGGAATCCACAACCTGGATCAGGCCTGTCAAGAGCAGGCGAGCGAGGAGGCCGGGGCTGTCGACCAGCCGAGGCCCCAGGGACAGAAATCCCTGTACAGCACAGCCATAGAGGCCATCCAGGCCGAGCCAGTGATGGGATCGCTGGACACCGAGGACAAGTGAGTGCCAGTGTTTCTGCTGCCACCCAGAGGTCACGGACGAGGCAACTTCCTCCTGCAACTTCCCCCTTAGTGCCAGTAAATGTTTGGTTCCCGACCAAGTGTTTACTGAGATACCTGAGAGGATCGTCGGTGAACTATTTTGTGTTTCATTTTTTCAGAACTGGTGGCATTCCGGCAAAAAACTCCAAAGGCGAGAGGCTGCTGGTTTACATTGGGATCATTGACATTCTCCAGTCTTATAGGTAAACAAATCTATGCTTGCTGTGAGCTCTTGTTCCCTGCCTCTTAGTACACAGGATGTGCTCAGGTGTGTCGTCATCGTTGCGATTGGATTGCAGCTACAACAAACCCCCCCCAAAAAAGCCAGTCATTGTAAGACTTGTGTGAACTGCAGTGCTGGCACGACGCTTGACTTAATAGCGGACGTTGGTTCAATGTCTGATGATTTGGGGTTGTTTTTCTTCCAGATTAGCCAAGAAGCTTGAACACTCCTGGAAAGCTCTCGTCCACGATGGGGTGAGACGCTCGGTGCAGTCAATTGTGTTTGAAGGTGACATTTAAATCAGACATTTACAACTTGCCACGTCCTGTCCTTCTCTCTAGGATACTGTGTCGGTGCATAGACCTAGTTTCTACGCAGAGCGATTTGAAAAGTTCATGTGCAATGTCGTCTTCAGGAAGACCATGCGTGAGTGGGCAGGGCGAAACATAAAACACAGTCACTATCTGGGACCTAGTTCCAAAACAAACAAACAAACCAGCATGAATTTCTTTTCCTTATCATCCCTCTTTCGGAATTAGTGAAGACCTCCCCATCCAAGAAGCGGCGCACAGTGGCACACGGTCCGCAGAAAAAGGCCGGCGCTTCCGGGCCTCTGCTCTCGACACAAACCAGCAGCAACAGCCAGAACCACCTAGTGGAACATCAAATCAGCTCTGAGAACAAAGAAGAGGCGGAAGAGGACAGCGGTAAGAGCTGAGAAAAGGAACGGCAGAGTGCGAGACGGTTAAATGCACAACGTTGACTGATCCCAGCAGATCTTGTTGGTTTGGTTCCTTTACCTAATATCCTGCTACCAAACCGCATGTTTGTTTAATGAAGAAAACAGACAAGGAAAATCTTAATAAGTTTTAGTGAAAAGAAGAACAAGACATTTGTTACAGAGATCTGATGGAGAGATCTCTGGAGTCGAGTCCTGGCCGTCGCCGGAGTCAGACTGACAACTTTCTCCCAAGAAAGTCCTCAAATGCACAGACAAACAATCTGACTCCTTCTCAGTGTCTTCTCAAGTGTCGTCCTCTGATTGGATGTCCATTCTTCTCCCTTCAGTTGCAGGGCATCACTGTCATTGTTTATGAATCAGGAAGCAAGTCCTTATTTGGCCGTGAGCCAAATGGTCCATCCTTCCTTCCGGTGACCTGTTGAAGCCATTTTGCGGCAAGACAAGCTCAGGCCACAAGTTCCCATCCCTGTGACTGGATGGGTCACAAACTTTATGAGGGTCGCAAAGGCAATTCCTTCAGCTGACCACTCTCTGGTCACCCCAGGTCACTGTTTATGAGACTTAATGAGTTACACAGTCTTTGCTCACAAGGTTTTGAACACCCCCAGGGCACTGATCATGATCATCAAATATACACCAAAGCACTACTCACTAACATTCAATACATTTATACATCCAACTCAATATAATAATTCCAACATAAAAATGTAATGTTACAAATATAATAGCACAATATACAATGACGCATGATGTTAAATGTCTGATTGCAACAATCTCTGGCATGTGCCAGCGTGTTCAGGGCTCCTTTCACAACACGGCACTTACAGCTGTTCCTCCTCCTCCTCTCACCCTCCTTCCCCCTCCCCTCACCTTTCCAGCCATCCAGTCAGATCGTCCTGATCTCCTCCCAAAGACCTCGCCGCCCAGCAGCACTGTTGGCACAACATCCCAAATCGCCTTTGCCCCCGCCTTGGGAAAACCTGGATCCGCTCCCATGAGTCAGCCTCCCTCCTACTCTCAGGATGACATCAGGTTAGTGGGTGTGGCCTAAAACAACACATCGTATTAGAAAAAACAGCGCCTCCAAGAGTTCAGAGGAAGAAGTGCTGGGGGAGATTGGTTGGTTGGTTGGTTGGCTAGTTTATGTAAATATTATGACTCACAACTTCCTAGTCATCGTTACTTGTTGTCATCTATTTGTTCTTAATTGTAGCATCTTTTTTTATACGCTGCCATCTTGTTCTCAGTGCAAAGCTTGAAAGTCTTGAGGATAGTGTTGGTGGTGAGGACGTGAGCTCACTCAGTGACATTGTTCCCAATATGAACGAATGCTCTGTAAGTACATAAAATCACTCAACCTAAATTTTGCTTCATTTCTGCTGCCTCGTCAGTGGCTGTTGATGCAGCTTATTCAAACCGGTGCATCTTTTTTTTTTGTTTGCAGGCGTAACTCTGAGAAAGACACGTGAACTAATACACACTGAGACAAAATCCTGGATGGTTGAGCATGGAGGAAACGTTACAATCGCCCCCATTGTATGTTTTTTTTTTTTTTTTTTTTTTTCTAATATATATATATATATATATATATATATATATATATATATATACATCCATATATATATATATATATATATATATATATATATATATATATATATATATATATATATATATATATATATATATATATATATATATATATATATATATATAAAGGTGTCACAAATGGTGGCAAAAGTTGAAGAGGCTACCACCGAGTCCAAAGCATGGATCTTACCTGTTTTTATCTTTTTACTTTGTTTTTGCACTTTGAATTTCACATCTGCAAAGCACAGTTAGTAGCATGTAGGGATGTAACAGATCCGACACTAGTCATTTCCTACAGGTATGATAACTTTGGGGTTATTGAACACTATTGTACATCTCATGTTAATAATCCCTAAATGGGAAACCAATGATGTTTTTGGAAATAATGTGCCTATAATTAGCACAGAGAATAACATTGGGACCAACACTTACTTTTCATTGAAGCACAGTTTCAAAATTAGTTTCAAATGAAATTATTCCTTTCAATGTTTTGAATTTACTGTTGCACACTGATATTTTACATCAGAGGGCTGTTCCTATTTAATATTGTCTTAGGTTTTTTTCTTATCAAAGACTTTAGTTGGTTTTGGGGAAACAGTTTTAAGAGAAAGTTATGGAATATTGTTTTAAGGTAAGCTGCTGCTTTCTAAAAATGACTCTGAATGCATGCCATGCTGGACAAAAATCCTCTGATGCAAAGTGTACTACTTAAAAGACTGTGAAATTCGAATTTCTTCTTTTCTGATATCAGTTTTGCCACGTTGACCGACATGTACGTCTGAATGAAACCAAAGAGCTGATACTCAGAAGGCTTTTGATGAGGCACGACTAGTGAGTTGGCCAACAACCAGTTGGTTTTGTAAGTTTAAGAGTTTGACGACAGCGTCTCATTGTAGTTGGCCAAACAATCAGCATAATCAAACTCAGAACACTTTAAGTATTGAACCTTAAAACAAAATACGGGGTACTTGTGTTATTGTTTTTTTCTTCCTACTTTGACTTAAGTGTTCTATTTACCTCAACACACATTTAACAGCTGTAGCTATTTTGCTGATTCTGAGACATAACATCAATTTAACTGAATGAAAGTATAATCATGACGTGTTTTCACCCACTGCCCTTCATACTTGTGCCAATTTCATGAGCAATATAGCGGTTTAGAAAACAAAGTACAACATTTATATTATTTATTTTTATTTTTTAATTAAATTCCATATTTGGCAGTCGCAGAATCACATAACTAAAAAGGAATGTTGCTAATGCGGTACTTATTTCAGTGCGATGCTATACTATTGGACAGAGTAAATGCCGGTCGACTACTTTTGTTTAATGTGTGAGAGGTGTCGTCGTGCTGTGTAAAAATCTCTTACATGAAATCAAAGGAAGTGAAACGGTTTGAAAGGTTTCAACTCTCAAATTATTTCAGGTTTTAAAGGTACTCTCTACCAAGATAAGTGAAGATACTCTGACGATGCATCAAAAGGCTTTGTGGGCTTTTTCTTTTTTTAATCGTTATTATTAATACTGTGCAATATATTAAATGACCATTTTCTAACTAATTGTTAAAGTAAAACCTGTGCCTTATTGAAAGAAACACATTCTTAAACAAGCAGGTAAATCAAACATGGAACTTGAAAGGATTGAATTTATCATTGCATGTGTGGCTCCTGAACCTGACTATAAAGCATCTAATTCTAGAAGAAAAAAAACAGTTTGCAATGAGCAGTGAATTTTATTAACATGTTTTTATACTTTATAATTCAAAGGCTATATTGGGGTGTAACTTTCTCAGGCCAAGTGTCAGTGTTCAGGTAATTTTATGTCCTTACTATATTGGATTCAGTGAACTGTGTACATGTGTCCTATATAGGCTTAAAATTGTATTTATTTTACTTTCTTCTCCTTTTTTTTTTAATTTTTTTTTTTACCTGTATTAAATGTGTACACATTGACAAGAATCCTAAGAATATCTTTATTCAGAAGAACATATATTTGTCAAAATCTTTTGGAAAAGACAAGTTTTATACATGTGGACCTTCAGTTATTAAAAAATGTTGATTGTGTTTTATAACAATGCATTACATTGCTTAACCTTGTCATTGATACATACCTTTCATAGATAAATAGAAATACATGTACTGTAAAATTGCATAATATTTTTATTTTCGATAATAAGGTACATATGTTTTTATTTTCCAGGTGATTTGCATTTTTGTATATTGCCGATCCAATAAACATAAAATGGGTGATGGAATTACAGGTTTAATTTCTTTTATTTTGGGGTGCCGTTTTGAGGATGTTTAAGATGACAAGAAGTAAACTACAAAATGAATTATTTACATGAATCATGAAAGACAAGAGAGGAAGAAAGGTGAAAGACAATAAAAGGAGATTAAAAAAAAAGAGGGGAGTACTATTAACAACTGTGCCAGTTGACCTTAATCAACATTAACATGAAAATAAGCACAGTAATATAAAATATTCGGATATATTCTGCTGTTGGTCGTTAAATATAGCTGACAAACTCACTCCCGTCCCTCAACGAATCGTTAGAGAGTGCTGTAAAACATGACCAATCGTATTGGATCTTCTTCCGCTGTCGTCCAATAGGCTGTCCGCTTGTACGATTGACACAGAAAGCAACAAGAAGTTTCCAAGATGGGGCTTGAAAGTACAATGGTCTGGTAAGCGTCTAAAAAAACTGTATTTTTACGAGGTTTCTCAAGTGTCCGTCTTAAACGACGAGTGGGAATTCCATTGAGTGAATTTCAGCTCAGGTTTTAACCGAAATGTCGGCGTTAAATTGGTAGCTTGTCACCAATGACGATTAGCCGGCTAACGCGGCTGAGTCATTGTGGCAAAAGGTGTCCAGGTTGTGGTGTTAAGAAAGTATATTTTACTATTTAGCTCTTGGTTGATCTGTTGGATTCTTTATATTTTGTCCTTCTCCACCTATTAACCGACGAGCACGAGGATGTAATATTTTACACAGCCTATGGTAACGTCACATGCTAATATTAGCCTGCCATGCTAATGCTATTACTACATTGTGATGATAGTAAAAGTTACGTGTCAATACTCTTTCCCGGCGGAAGAACCGACCGTCTGTCATTTGAGATGAAATGTTAAATTATTGAGGACAGCTACTTTAAGTGGGGATGACATGTCAGCTACCAACGTCAGCCGATTTGATTTTCCTTGTTTAGCTAAATGACACGTTTATCTACGTTGCCCTCTTAGTGTGGACAACAGTGAATATATGAGGAATGGCGACTTTTTACCAACGAGGCTACAGGCGCAACAAGATGCTGTCAACATTGTTTGCCACTCAAAAACACGAAGCAATCCAGAGAACAATGTGGGCCTTATCACCATGGCAAAGTAAGTTCTCGTCTTCTTATTTACCTTTGAAAAATGGAGCCTGTGATGGGCCTGACGTGATTGTTCAACTCTCCAGTTTGCTATTGCTGATGGACATGTTTGATTTTTCTTTCTTTTTTTTCTTGTTCTCCTCCATTTAGCAACTGTGAGGTCCTGACCACACTGACACCAGATTCTGGCCGCATCCTGTCCAAACTCCATGCTGTCCAACCCAAAGGAAAAATCTGCTTCTGCACAGGGATCAGGGTGGCTCATGTGTGTAACTTTAAAAGTTCTTGGACCAGGAAAAATGGTCATACCTGCTTAAATTACTGGGGCCTAATGTTGGTATGATGGTTAGATACTTGAACTGAGGATAAAACCTAAAATGCATTTATTCTTTTGTTAGCTGGCCCTAAAGCACAGACAAGGAAAAAACCACAAGATGAGGATCATTGCCTTCGTTGGAAGTCCTGTGGAAGACAATGAAAAAGATGTGAGTCTGTTACACCTACACAAAGCATGATACAAATCTTTCTAGAGAGGAAGTTGCCTGTTTCTTCCTTCCTCCTATATTTTAATGCCCCTGCGTGTCCCAACCTGCTTCTTTGCAGCTGGTGAAGTTGGCGAAACGCTTGAAAAAAGAAAAAGTCAATGTGGATATTATCAACTTTGGCGAAGAGGTGAGAAATGTATTACTATGCTTTGTGTCTTTAACTTGTCTATTTTTATAACGCAACAAAATTGAGACTCAACTGCTGATGTTCTTGTTGTAAGCATGTTGGAAAAGCAGGGGTTTTAAATGGCTATTCCACTGTTTTCTCCAGGAGGTGAACACAGAGAAGCTCACAGCATTCATAAACACTTTAAATGGAAAAGAGGGCACAGGATCCCACCTGGTCACCGTCCCACCAGGGCCCAGTCTGGCTGACGCACTGCTCTCATCGCCCATTCTGGCCGGAGAGGGAGGCTCCATGATGGGACTTGGTGCCAGCGACTTTGAATTTGGTGTTGACCCCAGTGCAGATCCAGAGCTGGCCCTAGTAAGCAAATCTCTGTCCTATCTGCCTAATATGGTAGTTAGCACATGCACTGTGTGTTGTTATTTGTCTTGGTGTCGCTGTTTGAGATGGGTGTGACACCGTGGAGCTTGCCTCTAAAACACCTGCATATTAGAAGTCAGTGGTTTTCTGCACATAGGGCAAAGACTGATTGTTTTCTGCGCATTTGTTCAGGCGCTGCGTGTATCAATGGAGGAGCAGCGACAGAGGCAGGAGGAAGAGGCCCGCAGAGCTGCTGCTGCCTCTGCAGCTGAGGCTGGCATGCCCACACCCACTGTAGACGGTAAGAAGAGAATTGGGAAACCGTTGCTTTCGGTCGTGAGACTGCAGTTGACACTTTGGAGCTTCAGTAGAACAATTACTTGAAATGATCGCTAATCTTGGCTTTGGCTGTTGTCACAGAATCAGAAGAGGCCTTGTTGAAGATGTCAGTGTCACAGCCCGAGAGTGGTGCAGCAGTGCTCCCAGACTTCAGTAGCATGACAGAGGAGGAGCAGATAGCCTATGCCATGCAGATGTCTCTTGCTGGTGGAGGTCAGTTCCATTTGGTCATGGCAGCAGTTCATGGTTTTGCTTTATCATTACTTTTGTAGCAAATGTTAGATAAAAAATTGCTTTGTGTTTTTTTTTATACAGAATATGGCGATATGGACACTGGTGCCTCCATGGACACTGCAGAATCTGCCAAGGTGAGACATCATGTGGAGTAATTTGCCTCCCACCCCACACAAACTTGAAAATATAACAAAAAAAACTAAACTAAAAAGCAAAATGAGAAACGTATTTTAAACCGGCCATGCACCGGTAATTGCCTTTGGGAATAAATAAAGCGTTCTAAACTTAAATATGATACAACTATAAATAAAGTTATGATTATGAATTGTGCAAGATTTAAATGAAGACCTACTGCATGCAGGAGGAAGATGACTACGATGTGATGCAAGATCCAGAGTTCCTTCAGAGCGTCTTGGAGAACCTGCCCGGCGTCGACCCAAACAATGAGGCCATCCGCAATGCCATGGGCTCCCTGGCCTCCCAGACAGGAACCAAGCCAGATGGCAAAAAAGATGAAGAGAAGAAGAAATGAGGGAATGCATATACAGACTATTGGGGGAAAAAAAGAACAATTGCAGACCAATTCAGGATTACTTAACTATATGAAAAAATTGCTCAGGCTATGTCTAACTGGCAGCCCAGCATGTGACTACACTCTATAATACCGTTGTTTTTCTATTAGACTCTGACAATGACTACATAGTACACAATTAGATCGCCCACTACTATTAAATTGACAAGTCTCCAAAAATATGACATTGTATATCTTCAATTTGACCTTTATGCTCTTTATCCTACATTTGCTCCACATGATATACCCACTTACAAAAGAGACGTATTTTGATGTAATGGCTGGCTGTAAGATGATAACAGCCCCACTACTGTCACGTCTTCGTGTGTTTTTTGCAATAAAGGCTACATGTAAATATATTGTTGTCTTTTGATGTCTTTGGTGCCTCAGAAATCCTCGCACTATGCAGAATGAGAACACAAACGTGCCACGGTTGATCGCCTCGATGCATGAAGCGGTCCATCTTTATGTTGTATCAATGCGTGCAGTGGTTGTTTTGCTGAGACATTTAATCCTGTTCTGATGTCACGATCGTACGTGTCGTTTGCAACAATCTCCCATGTATTTTTTTCCCCAGCGTTATTGCAGTCTGATAGGATGCGCACGGGTCATGTGACGGGAAGCGCAGCATTTTCAGCTGAAAACGAGCTAGGATAGTCGGGAATCGCACATCCAGGTAAACAATCAAATATACATGAAATATTAAACGGGTATTCCCGCCCCGACCAAAATCGTCCGTGCCATCGCCGACCTTACGACCACCGGGTTGCCTCCGTTGCCAGACCCCAAGTCCAACAAAGCGTTCCCACTGCTTTCCTTTTTAAATGGCGAACGCTAGCTCGTTAGCTCAATGACCCCTCTGTGTCTTGGCTGCAGCTCCGCGGCCAGCTAGCCAGTCTGTGCCGCCGTGCACCAAAATCGCTAGCTAAGAAGAACCGAGGCCGCTTTCCTCCACCCCTGCTTTGTCGGGCCCTCAGACGGCCACCCCCGCCAGCAGAGCCCGGCGTGCGCCGACAACATTAATGCTGCGTTACCCATTCAAACACCGATTGGCGATCGCCGCTGTTGCCACGCAGGGTTTGGCTGCAGAAAAGCCGTCGCTAGCGCGCTAGATGGCTAAGCGCAGCCCCGTTTCCTAGCTAGCGTCCCTGATAACAAGGCAGCCCGCTGCTGCTTGTCACTGCATCACTTGACTGCGATCTTCGATTTTCAATGCAACATTTCCACAGCGGTTGAATCGTTGCAAACAATGATGAGCATCGTCAGTAATTAAATGGCGCGTTGTTTTGCCATTGTAGCGACCGTGATTTTGTTGTTGTTGTTTTCACAGGAGGTAATCCCGGTATGGGGGACATGAAAACCCCAGATTTCGATGACCTGTTGGCAGCTTTTGACATTCCTGACATCGATGCCAAAGAGGCCATCCAGTCCGCCCCTGATGAGGCGGAGGGACCCCATGGAGCCGCGAGTGCCCCTCTCGGAAAGTCTGACAGTGTGGTGGGTGTCGGCTCCTCTCTCAGGCCACCGAGCCCTGCCGACCCCCAGGTCGACACCTCCATCGTCAGTGTGATTGTCAAGAACAAAGTGCGCCTGGAGGCAGTGGACGGAGGCAACGGAGACACGGACCAGGACCCTATCGATGTGATCACAGGGGTGGACGTGGGCCCGCGGCTCGGAGCCTGTGCCCCTGGAATGGCCGAGTCCGAAGCCCTCAACCATAACGGATTCGGGGCGTCGGGTGTCTCCGCTCCGCTCCCCCTCGGTCAGACCCATTCGAACGGGGCGCCGTGGTCAATGGGCACCTCCAAGGTTTCCTCAGAAGCAGCGAGTGCCGGCCCCATCAAGTCCCACAAGCAGGGTGGGAACATATTCAACAGACTCAAACCGTTGGTGGCTCAGGGTTCTGGAGATCCGGTGGGCCGGGCCAGAAAGATGCAGCTGCTGCAGCAGCAGCACCAGCAGCAGCAGGACTCGGTGCAGGAGAGGGCCGACGGAGTCAAAGCGTCGTTGCCCTCGTCTTCCTCTCTGTCGGCCGGCTCTTCTCCGCTGGTGGCAGCCGGTCCTGTCGGATTGGCCTCGCCTTTCTTTCCGCCATCCAAGCCTCTGCTGCCCACGCCGCCCTCCGCCCTGTCGTCCCACCCGCTGCACTCGTCGCAGCCTTTCAACGGGGCTCCCAAAGGCGGCCCGGCGGGGTTTCACCACCAGCAGATGGAGGAAGAGGACTCCGACCCCGACCTCGGGAGTCCGCTGGTGATCCAGGAGAGCCCGGACTCGCCGACTTGCACTCAGCTGAGCCGATGCTACAAGACAGACTCCGTCTCGGCTCCACCCATGACTTCTTCCGCTTCTCACCCCCGACCCGGGGACACTCCTTCAGGGGCGTCCGTATCTTCATCAGCGCCCCAGTCTGGCTCGACGGAGAGCCCCCAGCTGGAGGAAAGGCATCCCGAACACGTCATCGAGGAGAGAGACTCGCCCGAAAGTCCCGAGCCCGAGATGCCCAAGTCGAGCGCTCAGGTCTCCTCCAAGAGGTGCTCCAGCCCCGCAGTGGCCTCCTCGCCGCCCCCCGCGGAGCTGCGGGAGCCCAAGGAAGAGGAGGAGGAGATGGAGGTGGGCAACGGTGTGGAGAGGCTCGGTGACGGCAAGGCCGACAAGGAGGACTGCGCTCGAGCGGACGAAGAGAAGATGGAGGCTGACGAGGGAAAGTCCAAGCAGGACGGAGGAGAAGCCGGCGCGGCTGCCGTGCCGCCTGCCTCGGGAGCGCCGGCGCGGCCCCTCAAGGTCCGGATTAAAACCATCAAGACCTCCACGGGCGGGATTACCAGGACTGTCACGCGGGTGGCGCCCAAAGGCGGCGCCGCCGCCGCCGCGGGTAAAGACTCGGACCCGAAGGCTCACAACGGGGATCGCAAGGCGGCGGGGAGCAAGGCGCAGAAACCGGACGCATTAGCGGGTCACGCGGCGCCCGGCGGCCAGAAGGTGAGCGCCCTCAACGCGCTTCCCGTGTCCACGTTGGCCGCCAGCAGCGTCATGCTCGCCGCCGCCACCAAGGTCCAGAACAAGATGGCGGCGTCGGAGAAGACCAAGGTGTCGGCCACAGCCGTCAGCATCACCAAGTCGGCCGCCCTGCCGGCCACGCCGGCCGTGGCCTCGTCGCCCAAGTTCTCCGTAGCAGCCGGCGGCGGCGGCGGGATCAGCGTGCGCGCCGCCGCCGCCAAGGCCGCCAACGCAGGGGGCGGCGGCACCCTCCAGCCGAGCAAGCCCGCCTCCATCGTCAACAGCACGGGCGCCGTCATCTCCCGCAGTCAGTCCAGCCTGGTGGAGGCCTTCAACAAGATCCTCAACAGCAAGAACCTGCTGCCGAGCTACAAGCCCGACCTGTCGGCCCCGCCGCCGCCCGAGTGGGGGCTGCCGCTGCCGGCCACCGGCTACCGCTGCCTGGAGTGCGGCGACGCCTTCGCCCTGGAGCGCAGCCTGGCGCGGCACTACGACCGGCGCTCGCTGCGCATCGAGGTCACCTGCAACCACTGCGCCAAGAGGCTGGCGTTCTTCAACAAGTGCAGCCTGCTGCTGCACGCCAGGGAGCACAAGGAGCGCGGCCTGGTCATGCAGTGCTCGCACCTGGTCATGAGGCCCGTCACCGTGGAGCAGATGATCGGACAGCAGGACATCACGCCGATTGGTGGTGAGGAGCATGTAAACATATATTCTCGTATGTGGACAAAGGTTCGTGGACAGGCCGTCGGCTTTCGACGATTCTGATGGAACAAACCAAAGAGAAGTTGTGATCAAAATCCGTTGGGAAAAAAATTGAGAAGGCCATTTTGGAGTCAACTCTTTTTTTCTGTCAGCAGGGTCAAGCAGCAGCTTATGACTCATAACACAACAACTGATTTTTACATCTTGCAGAAGCTCCTCATCTTTTTTTTTTAATAAACAGTGCAAAACTTATAGTATACAGTGTAAAACTATACACTGGTCGTAGTGTAGTGTAGTACTAGAAGAGACAAACAAGCCACAGCTCTTCTGCAAAACCAGTTCAGGCATTTGCTGACTGATTTAGCTTTTTCCTACTCAGATATTTCAGTAGGTACATTTATATAAAATGAAATTAGTTGCATTATATGTGGTGAAACAAAAAGGCACACTTTTTTTAGTGTGTGATTCACCGCCATTGACCAGCTGCCGTGTGTTCTCTCTTGATTTTCCACCTGTTGCTGACCAGGCCTGCTCCCCTTTTCGTCTTCCTCTCCTCCAGTCTCCTCTCCGTCCACCACCGCCACAGGGGGCTCGGCCGCCTCGGCCAACTCCAGCCCCATGAAGGACGCTTCGGCCCCGGCGGCGTCGCAGCCTCGGACGGTGCGGCGAGCCCCCCAGGGCCCGCAGGCGCTGATGCCTCTGCCGTGCAAGAAGGCGGAGGGGCTACAGTACAACAACTTCAAGTGTCCCGAGTGCCAAACGCAATTTGCGAGCAAGACGGAGCTGGTCACTCACTTCCAGCAGATCAGGGCCACTCCCAACTCGGTCAGTTTACTCTTCTTTTTCTTCTACTTCTTTTGCTTGCCCCGTATGAATTGTTTTGCAGAAAACGACCTCTTGGCCAGACTGACTCGTCCTCCTCCGTTGCAGACGTGTACGCAGTGCTCGCCCCCCATGATGCTGCCCAACCCGTGCGCCGTCGCTGCCCACCAGAGGATCCACAAACACAAAGCGCCGCACGTCTGCCCCGAGTGCGGCGGCGTGGCCCGGCAGGCAAGCTTTCAGACCCACATGGAGGAGGCCTGCCTGCACTTTGCCAGGCGCATCGGTTACAGGTGCGCAAACGCATCCCTGAAACTTGAATAGATAATTGAATAATAGATGAACTTTATTGATCCCAAATTGGGAAACAAAGACTCTTTTTTTTCCCCACCTGGCTCGTTCTCGTTGATCCGCAACTCTTTTCCCATCCGTCACTGCGCTCGATCCAGATGCTCCAGCTGCCAGGTCGTGTTCGGGGGACTGAACTCCATCAAGTCCCACATCCAGACCGCCCACTGCGAAGTCTTCCACAAGTGCCCCAGCTGCCCCATGGCCTTCAAGTCTGCGCCCAGCGCACAGAGCCACATCAGCACCCAGCACCCGACCCTCACCGGAGGACAGGCCAAGTACGACCACGCACACACTCGCACACACACACCGGGGGGGGGGGGGCTGCCTTTGAATGATTTCATCGTTGATGATCCCTCGCTTTTTTTGCAGGATGATCTACAAGTGTGTGATGTGCGATACGGTCTTTACCCAGAAGCCCTTGCTTTACGTGCACTTTGACACTCACTTGGCCAAGCAGAAGGTGCACGTCTTCAAGTGTCCCGACTGCACCAAGCTCTACGCCCAGAAAGGATCCATGATGGAGCACATCAAGGTACGTTTCCCAGTCAGGCACTCACGCAGACAGCAAATCAGCTCCTTGCCTTTATGTGTTGCCCGTCCACTGGCATTCCACAGTGCACGTGGTGTCAAAAAAGGCATACAGCAAGCTCTTGTGTCGGCCTTAGCAAGGTCCCTCCTCCGTGGCCTTGTCTTAAGTTCCATATCGAGCACGCTGGGTCGTTTGCCAACTGAATGCGATTGCCTGCACTGTTGGTTTCTATGCTAACATCCAAGACTCTGTGCTCTAAAGACCGCTCACAGAGGGCCCTCAGCCAAACAGACCGAGGCTCAATCCGACACTGCCGCCGCCGCCGCCCCCGCCTCGACCCCAGCCAACACGTCCAGCACCACGGGCCCCAAATCCAAGTCATCGGGGAAGCCGGAGAACTCGGACGGGGAGGACTGGGGCCGGGAGCAGGAGGACGAGGAGGACGAGGAGGAAGACGACGACGAGGACGACGACGCGGACGAGGACTACGAGGCTCCCGGGAATCACCAGTCGGCGGGGGCGGGCGGCTCTCAGACCTCCTCCCCGACGGAGTGGACCTGCCCCCAGTGCCAGACCACCTTCACCGACAACGACGACTATCTGAGTCATGTGAAGATGGAGCACGGAAAGGTGTGTCCGGCAGCCTTTCCTCTATTCCTCTTCATGTTTTGATAAGTTCAATCAGCCCGCTCACTAGATTCTGTTCCGAGGAACTCTTGATTTCCTTTGGGCACTGCGCCACTTTTGAAACCGAGTCCTTTTTGCCTTATCTCTCTGTGTTTGCCTGTGTGTTTGCCAACTGTCAAAAGTTCCCCTGTCGTATTTGCGGCGGCACCTTCAGCACATCATCCAGCCTGAGACGTCACGAGCGGGTCATTCACGAGGGGAACAAGAGAGTCTTCCATTGCCAGTGAGTCTCCGAAACGCTCACCTTTATAAAACTGAAGGTTTAAGACTGCATCTGCACCAGAAGTTGATAGAAGTAATTAAACAGCTGTTTACGGCTTCACTATCAGTGATAAAAAATTATTGTCCAATATACTGGCCCCGTGTTTAGTTCATAAATCAGTGTCTTAGGGCGTATTCACATCAGCAAAGTTTCACATTGCAATTATGGCAAGAGTCCCAGAATTTGACAACAAAGCCACAGGTGTGCAAAGATCGTTCGATCACTGGACAAAACGGTCTGATCCATTTTGCAACATCGAAGACGTTTTGCAAGAAGCGTCTCCTCATTGGTCCACGTTGAACCACGACTCGTGTTAGCTCGACAGTCCGACGACGTGCGACTAAACTTTCTACTATGCTAACCAAAATAATATTTCTCATAATGCCCGTGGCTACGGAAGCCTGTTAGGTGTAAAAAGGTGTGTGGCTTCAGAACTGGTTGGAACCACGGTGCGGTCGCTTTCACACATCAACCGAACTGCACCATGGTTGGGAAAGGTTTGGAAGCGAAGCGAGACCACCTCCCCGGCGAGGTCTCGGACTGGCTGTTTGCTTCGCACCGGAGTTCGCTGGTTTGTATTCACACCAGCCTAGAAGGTCCACCAGGGACTTTTTTGGTTTAGTCCGAACCAAGCAGGGCTGGTGTGAATACGCCCTTAACAGTCCCGATCACATTAAGGTCTCACAGGTGCCTTGCAGCCCGTCAGATTTCCACACTGAAATTTTATCGATCCTCAGTTTATTGTTTAGGTCTGTTCTGTCTCTACTGTTGTCCTAGATAAGTGATGTAACGCTGCTGAATGCTGTTTTTATCTCTCCAGATATTGCACAGAAGGCAAGCGCACCTTTGGCAGTCGGTTCCTACTAGACAAGCACGTACGGCTGCATCACAGAACCCCTGATGGGCAGGTCAGTCCGACAGTGTTGTCTTTCAAATATAAATTGCATTAATACAATTGTGGCTCAAACTAGGGACGTTCACAATTAATTGTCAATTGATTAAATTAAATTAGTTGCAATTAATTGATTTTTTGGCGTGGTGTATACCTGTATACCTAGAACAAGTTACTTTTAAACGACCTTTCAAGTCAACTTAAAGTCAGAGGGATCAATGTTTAGGATGTTTTCACTGTTCTCTAATGCAAAAATTGATCACATTGGACCCTCAACATTATTGAAGGGCCAAATAATGTGTTCCTTACACATTTTTCAATGTGAAATTTAGATTCTCAGGAAAAATTAGTATTAACGTTAATCGTTAAGGTCAATCAACGAACGATTAATGAATGAATGGATAATTTGCATCCCTAGCTCAAACAATAACATCAAGGTAGCGAAAAGCAAGTCGCAGTTCAAAAGCTCCGTCCATCATTTTCAATACCTGCTTCTTCCATCACCAAGTCGCCAGTTCATGGCAGGGCCACATCGAGAAAAACAAAGACATACAACCATTCGCACTCTCTCATACACACACACACACACACACACACACACACACACACACGGGCAATATAGAGTTCCCAATTCACCTCACATGTGTATTTTTGGTCTGTGGGAGAACCCGGAGAGAACCCAGACACAGGGAGAACACGCAAACTCAGTTCAAAAGATATGAATCCAATAATATAGTATTTCTGTGTCTCCTCAGGGGCCACCTGTGACCAGGAAGCGAGCAGCCACGGGCGGAGAAGGAGCGGGCAGCTCCTCGGAGCAAGACGGCGAGGCTGGACCTCCTGCAGGCCGACTGGCGGGCGGAGACGAGGAGGAGAACCCCGGCGAGGACGGCGAGGAAGGCGGCGGCCCGGCCAAGAGGAGCAGAGCGTCCACCTCGGCGGCGCCGCCGGCAGCCACCGAGCCGGAGGAGGAGGACAACGTGTTCCGCTGCGTGCCCTGCGGCTTCAGCACCGAGGACGGCGCCGAGTTCCAGCGGCACATCCCGCAGCACCGGGCCGACACCGCCTCCTTCCAGTGCCTGCAGTGCGGCGTGTGCTTCGCCTCGGCCGGCTCGCTGGGCCGGCACCGCTTCATCACCCACCGCGTGCGGGACCCCCAGGGCGACGGCGAGCGCGGCGCCCCCCGTGCCCATGCCACCCCCGACGGCTCGCCCAGCGGTTCGCCGCAGGCGCACGGCGAGGACGGCGATGGCAACCTGAGCTGCAAGGTGTGCGGCCGGCGCTTCGACAAGGCCTCGGACCTCAACACCCACTTTCGAACCCACGGGATGGCCTTCCTCACGGCGCACAAAACAGACAAGCCCCTGTAAGAAGGGGGCAAATGTGGGGTGGCAGGAGGGTCGCACCATCGCAGACAGATGGCTGGACGATGGCGGGGTTTGTGGGGGTCGTGACAACCAAGGCAGGCTGTAAAATATGAATGTTGTGAAACCGTGAAACGGCCGCTCCCTGCTCGTTTGTTTTTGTTTTTTGTTTTGTTTTTTTGTAACTGCCCCACCTAAACACTTTTAATCTCTTGACAGCACCTACTTTGTGCAATCTTAGCTGCATGTTGGATCATGTTAGTGGTCACCTAATTAATAAGCAGACATGCGGGAGGCGAACAGCCGCACTGACAGAGCATCAATATCTCAGCCATACTGTATTAAACACACCTCGTCCGTCTGTTTCAGCTGCACTCACTCACTCAGCACTTGGCTCGTCCTGCCCATGTAACACTCGTAAAAAAACAGACAGCTGTGTCGCAGATGTTTTATAGTTCACAAGCTCTCACAATGCTCCAAACCGTTCGCCTCAAGCCCTTGCCCCCCCACCCCCCCGCCCCCCAACCTGCCAGTAAATGTGTTGCAATGTCTCCAGCAGAGGGCGCTAAAGTTGAGCTCGAAAGTGCGTCCCTTTGGGAGAATTTGACAACATTTCCTTTTGTTGCAAAAGTAATTTATTTATACTGGACGGAGACACGGAAAATGTTGTTGGGATCTGTTAAGAGTCAAATAGGTCTCCTCACGAGACATTTGAAGGCAAAGTTATTGGAGGTCTTTAACCTGTGTAGCGTGAAAACTGTGATGTCGTTAATCGTTAAACTAGAGTCAGACGAGAGGTCAGGTTTTGCCTTCCTGCCAGTAGTATCCGTGTACGAGTTTTGATATGTAAATACGTGTAATGACACTAAGATGGAAGCGGTCTGGTTTTAGTAACTTGCTATGATAATGTGAATACATATAGTATTTGTACTTGTACTGTTCCATTTTTTTCCTTCCCCAACAGTTTGAAGTTGAATAGGAACGACTACAAAAAAAATAATCCCACCCCCAGCCACCAGAGGTAGCTATACTTTGTAATTACAAAGCGGAGAGAGAGAGAGCTTCGGGGATGGGCGGGGTGTCGTGTTGTCTTAACGTCTATGAATACAAAAGTTTATCTCTTTGAGACGGTTCTCTCTTTTTTTTTAATCTACAGATTCAGTGCTTGCTGTATTCATGGTTTACGTTTTAAAAGAAAAAGCCTTGGTGGCCTATGAATGGATTTTGTTTTTGTTTGTTCTGTTTTTATCTTTTATATGTCATAATATCATATTTATATAGCTCCATAGTGGAAAAGTCATGTCATTTTCTTTTCAACGGTTGTGGTCTGCTTGCTGAAATGCCATACACTTTTTGTGCTGTTTTGAAATAAATGTGTAAAAGATGAAAACTTGCAGTGTGTTTCCCCTCTTGTCAATTGCAAACAAGCCAGTTCAAACTTGAAAAAAAACAAAACTGCAGAGAAGTCTAACAACACATCAAACAAAACAAAAGTGACAAACTAGTATTGTGATGCCACTAAAGCTCAAGCAATATTATGAAGTCCTCAGTCGTCCAGCAAGATAGTAACTGCCTCAACAGACACTTACCCTTACAGACATGGCTGCTAAATGCCACACGCAGTCGTCACTGAAATCACCTTCAATATTTCAACTAATTCACATGCCTCTCTGGTGGCACGCCCAAATGCCGCAGCTAGGTGCAATGGATGCGCGCACTCGCACACTTTGCAGTACGAATGTCAAACAATATGTCAACTTGCGCAGCCAAATATTAAGCCTTCGTTCCCTCATTCACTTTTTCTTTCTGACATTAGCTGCGCAGCTAACTCTGGCTAGTTCAACAGACTCCTCTTCACTTCTAGCTTTTTTTTTTTTTTTTTGAAAAGGCTATTGATTCGGCAAACATTTTATCGATATGGTAGCCGACTTATTCTCCTCCTATCCCCTTCTTTTCTTCCTCCATGTAGCCCCGCTGCGCGTCGCTTTAAGGTTTTTTTGTTTTTTTTTCTACCGTTAACTTTGGCAATGACGCTTTTCTCTGCACACTGATCTCTGATCTTGAACCGTCCGCTCTGGGCCAACCTGACAATCCACACCCTACATTTGCACCTCAATCAGGCTGCGATGCACGCGTCCAGTCAAAGCTATGACATAAAACAAACAGGTAAACAACGACAGGTTCGTACACAACTTATTTTTATTGTCCGATTTTAGACTAATCGAGCACAGGAGGCGGGGATTCATAAATAATCAGAACAAAAACTCGGCCAGGATTGCTCATAGGGTGGACTCAGGTTTGGTTTATTATGATGCGAAAGGTGAAGAAGGTGAATATTTCCACACACACACACACACACACACACACACACACACACACACACACACACACACACATATTTATCTATTATTTTACAAGTGACAATATAATTAATCTTCTCTCTTTTTCTCCGTCTCCACCTCCTCCAACTCATGCCCCGTCTTGCCGCCAGCAACCTCAATTTCCCCCTGGTGTGAAGTCTGTGGTTCAGACTCAACGGGTGGATGGTGAATCTCGATCATCAGCACATAGATGAGTGTTCCCAGCAGCGCCCCAACACAGGGGCCCACTATGGGCACCCACCACCAGCCGCCTCCAGCCCTGCAGTGACATGATGTTACATACAATCAGACGCATTGTGCCAAAGTGCCATGTGTGGCTCCACTCGCGAAAGACCTCACCTGAAAACATCCTCCCCCCAGCCTCCAATGTAGGTGAAGAGTCGCGGTCCCAGATCCCGAGCAGGGTTTATAGCGTACCCGCTGTTGGAGCCCATTGAGACCCCGATGCCCAGCACTATGATGCCCACCACCAGAGGTTTGAGACCACTGGGGAGGGAACTGTTTTTGCTGTCCCCGATGGCCAGTACGCACGTCAACAGTGCAGCCGTACCGATCACCTGAATCACAGAGATATATACATATGATGTTAATATTATGTACTTATATGTGTGTGTGTGTGTGTGTGTGTGTGTGTATATGTATATATATATATATATATATATATACTGTATGTGTACACACACACACAAATATGTTTTTGAAGGATCATTGCGGCAAGAGTGCCTCACCTGGTCCACTACTCCTCCCCACAGACTGAGGTAGTCTGCTGGGTAGGTGCAGAATATACCACCTGTGCCCTTGGGGCCCGACACTAGCAGTTCACCTCCCGAAAATGCGTTGATTGCATCTGCACAATTCACATGACATATGTAAACACACACGCACATATAGACATTATTATTCATAATAAGCACCAAAGAAACAATGTGTTGACACTGAATTATCTTCCTCGGTACACAGCTGGAAATGATCTGCAGCTGATAACAGGTCCTGATAAATCTAATTTGACTGACACATGAGCCCTCTTTGGAGAGGAGGAAATGTGGCACGTGACTCACCATAGTATATGAGGGAAACTGTGGCTGCAGCTAGGAAGGCTCCCACCAGCTGGAAGAAGGCATAGAAAGGGAGCTTTGTCCAGGGATGCCTGCCCAGGAAGCACAAGCTGAGAGTCACAGCCGGGTTCAGGTGGGCCCCTTAAGGAGGTAAACATGATGATGAGTTGGGAGATCTTTAAAAAGAACAACAACAATATCTTGTTGGCTGCAAATGCATCAACGTTCAAAGTGTGAAGGCCATGTGTTAGATTTAGTTGCACCGAATGGGAAGAAAACAAATCTATATCTATAGGATGAAATCTCTGAACCCTGAAACCCAGTTCACAACTACTGTAGACACATTGTAGGGCAATAAGGTGGATGTGGACCTCCTCTTTATGTACGTATAAATGCTTGTTATTCACGTATGAAAAAACACGATTTATTTATTTATTTATTTATTTTAAACTTTATCTCACTGACCTCGTACATAAATGTAGTTCCTGTTGCATTACAAGCTATTCAACCCCTTTAAGTAAACACATTGGGCTTTTATATGTTCACTATCAGTTGGGGGTCAATCAATCAATATCCTTTACTTAACCAGGTAAAAAAGACTCACTGAGATTGAAATCTCTTTCAAGAGCGACCTGGTCAAGAGGGCAGCCAAAACAAAGTTACCACAACACATACAACAACAACAACAACAACAAAACAGCAGTCACAAACTATAGTGAGAGTGCCGCTCAATCTTTGGGCATCATGAGAGCTGTTCTTTCTTACTTTGTAGTATTATTAACCTTGAAAGGCGTTGTGAGTTGTCATTGCTGAGGCACATTTGGTTGAAATGCTTTCAACATTTATCACTGTCAAAAATCAACACATCACCCCTGAAGATGCACTTTCAGCTTTGAACGTGTGGCACACACAGTTTGCTCAGACTTTGTTGGTGAGGCCTCTCACCTGAAACTCCTGCTGACGCATATATCCCACACGTCACACCGATGGCGAAGCCCAGGTTGATAGACAGGTACTGGCCTTTCGTCTCTCCGCTCGTGGTCACCTGGGCAGCGGAGCCACATCCAAAGAGCTGCCATCAAAAATGAAGAGCTGCGTCAGTTGTATGACAACGTTTTTAAAAACGACTATACTGTGGCCAGATCTGTCTAATGGGAACAACACAAACATTAACATCCATTCGAGTGAAATCGTCTTTATGGTTTCTGTCGTAAACATTAATTGCCCCTTCTGCAGAAAGCAGCAAACACCGCCACTGATGAGCAACACTTTGCTGCACTTTCTCCCTCCCTGTCCTCCCACTGTTACCTCATGCATCCTCATTCTGTCCGACTGTCTCCTGGGCCAAAGTCCTTCATGGTTATCCATTGTGAGGATTCACAACCTCTTCTCAAAACAAGACAAGCAAGTGTGCCGTCCTTTTAGGGTAGGTTATTAAAATCACAGCCTTTTAAATTTTAACAGCTGCATCTTTGTCACCTCTGCAGGTTTTGTCACAGCGAGAACAATATTTGACCACAATGTTTTGCTTTTTTTTTAAAGATGGGACAAACACGGCTGTGGCTGTTACTGCACTCGTGCCACATCAAACTCTTTAAGTTGTTGGCAATGATAATAATTAAAAAAAAATCTAAAAAAAAATCTAAAAACTCACAATGAGCAGGTAAACTCCGAGGCATTCTGCCAGGCACTCCCGGACCAGCTTGCTTCTGATCCGACACCTCCTCAGCAGTCGCTCCATCCCCGAACTGTTCCTCTCGCCGTCCAGACACAGCTGAGCCGCCAGAACCGAGACGCTGCCGACTGCTCGTTCTGTGCCACCTGACTCGTGCAGTTGTTGCCCTTTCACACCGGGGCCGTGAGCTACGTCACACACTTTATGACCCGTCAGGCCGTGCATTGGTACATGTGCACGTAGGTAAGGAGAACAACAGTTCAGCGTGGAGGACATTGTGAGACCTAAATCAAGGGGAGTATGAACACTGAGCTGCTTGACAGGGTCACATTTGGTGGATTTGCAGCCGTTCTAGCGGATTGGAATCAACTTTAATCATTTTCTCCCACTTGATTGGTCGATTCTGTTGCATTGGAAACAAAGACAAAGTTCTGAGCCTTCCCACATGCACGCCCCATGTCCTTTTGTGTTGCGTGTTTTTATCTGTGAGTGACCACAGCATAGGAAGGCTGTTAAGAGATTTTCATCTGACACATAGGTTCATCATAATCAGCTACGATAAGAGTCACTGATTGAACAGACATGAGATTACGAGACTGTGCCCTTATGTTTTGCTTTGGAATTGGAATTGAAGGAAAGTGTTTCTTACAGGGGGAAAAGGCTGGGACTATACATGTTTGTTATGTTGAGACTTTGAATTAAAAGTCATTTAAAAAATGCATTTCTTTCATCATTACTCCTAGAAATCACAAACTAAGGTTAAAAGTGACATTTACACTCAAAGTGACCATCTCATGTCAACTGATGAGAATGCATCATGTCAGAGAAAATCGAAAGATCGGGATGATCTAACCAGGAAAGTGAGTTTCGTTAATTAAATCATGTTAAGTTATTTTTTGAAGTTTATTTTTTGAGGTGGCTTAGCGTCAAGACAAAAGAATGAGCAGGACATGTTTAAGTAAATATATTAATACTCTTTATTTAACACACACACTCATGTTTGTGTACAGTTCAATAATAAAATGTGTAACTGAGTGCTTTTTGGTGCCTGATCTGCCTCACTGTTGTCAGGTATGTGTTTGATTTGAAATTCAAAACAGTCCAGAGAACCAGATCATTAGATACATGTAGGCAGTTGCGTGTGTGTGTTGTGTGTTTCTGTTGTCACATGTTTGTACGTTTGTTGAAGTGTAGGCAAAACTCACAGCTTTACATATGCACTTCTGGACTAAAATAAACAAGATCCACGTGGAGCCCTTTGAGGTGACATACTATTTAAACCCTCCAAAGAACCTGGAGAACAGCGAGTTGTCGTCTCGCATGTCGGAAAATGGATGTTGGCCACCTAAAGAAAAACATGAAGCACATTAGGAGACGCTGGGATTGTTGGACAAGTTGGAATATTTTATTTCTGTGACACTTCAGGTTAGTGAGATGACCTGGTAGGAGTGGTCCAGCCTGATGTTCTGGTCCCTCCAGGCTCCTGGGGCCTCCTGAGCGAGTTATTGTGGTCTCTTCTTTGCCTTGACTGTCACGAACGGTTCGCTTCTCTTCTACAGTCTGAGGAACAAGAAAAAAACAAACCAATAAAGGATTTATTGCGGCCTTTGAGCCATTATTGCCTGTTAAAGCACAGGAATAAACATTGTCCATTATGACTCTCACAAAACACAGTTTCTCTCACCCCATCCGGCTTCACCACCTTTGTGACAGTGACCGACTGGAAGAACGATCGAATTCCGGGTTGGTTTGGAATCTGACCAGCGGCTGGCGTCAGAATCTGATCCAGGCCTCCTGAGGAGACGGCAGAGTCCAGATCTGTAAAGAAGAAATACAGAGAAAAAAAGAAAGTAAGTAATTAAGAACAAACAAACAAACAAACAAAACAACCAAAGGAAACGTACCTCCGTCCTCCTTGCGCTCCTCGCCTGGACTCTGTGGCCCTCTTCTCCAAACGTCATTAAACTGTTAGAACGAGTGGAATAGTTGATGAGTTTTTTTGTTGGTTTTCTTTTTGGGAACTACATCTTCATTCTAAAAACATTGCAGCTGTGGGTCCCATAACAGATTTAGCTATGGACAATAAATTCTGATTTCAGCTTATTTGTTTTGATGTCACTGTTGTTGCCGTTTCACTGGCAACAGGAGAGAGTAGGCTTTGGTGTAGACTGGCTATTTGTGAAGCATTGCACACAGGCACTGGTGGCAGCTAGAGCAGGGGGGGGGGTGTCCTGATGCCACTGAAGTCACAGACAGCCTGTTGCAGAGCTCGTGCTGAGCCAATGCCGGTGTGCGTTATGCTACAGGCTGCAGATGTTGCAAGATACAATTAAAGCAGTGAAAAGCAGACACGCATGCCTGGACATTCTTCTTCTGGTCCAAGTGTGGAACACAGCATTTATTCTGTGGCGCAAGCTTCCTCTCTCCGTCACTCAGAACCAAGGACCAAACTTACCATGAACACATCTACACAGCTAAACTCTGACCGCGTCATCATTATGATGTATACCTTTGAAAAAGGAGTCCAGCTGTGGGAAGGCGAGCCAGGAAAATTTGGCAACTCTTCACAATCAGACCTGGGCGCACTTGGTGGACCCACTTGCTGTCTTTGCTGCTCGCCAGGAAGCTTGAGCATGAAGTCCCTCAGCGGGTTCCCACTGGACCCACCTGGGATTCTGTCCACCCTGTCCTGTGGCGGCGGCAGCGTGGGGACACCTAGCAGATAAGGAACACATGCAGACTGGAGTTGACGATTCAGCAACGAAGCAGAAGTAGAAGCAGTAGCAGTGAAATACCAGGGAGAGGATTAGAGGTCAATACCAAAGTGTCCTGGCTCTGACCGTCCTTCCCATCCGCCCAGCTGGGAGAAGATCTCCTCCATCTCTCGGAGGACGTGTCCGAACGCTTGAGGTTCCTGGAGCCTCATCCCGTCGGGACCAAAGCTGAAGCCGAACCTCCAGGCACTGTCGAAGGGGTCTTGTCGGTCCCCTGCACCGTAGAAATACCCATCCTCCTCCTCATCGTCGTCGTCTTCATCGTGGGTCATTGCATCGAAGAAGGGGTCCCTGTCACGTCAAGGAGCACGAGCCCAAGTTCAACCTGATGTTTGTCCGTCACGTTAATCACATTCAACTCAATCGTATTACTCCCGAGGCAAAACGTAGTACAAACAGTAACCGGAACCATGCTGAGGAGGAACCCCTGGGGTCATCTTGGCAGAGGAACACTGGGAACCAAACAGCCCACAACTTTAGCCAGCTAATGCTAGCTCGCAGCCATCTGCTATCTACTTGACTTTCAGACTATAGTTGAAAAAAACAACAAGCAAACCTACCTTTGGCCAGGATAGTGGCCGCCAGGAACCCCAAAAAATCCGCGAAATAAGTCAAAAAGACTCATTTAATGTCGCATTTAGGGATAAACTAACTAAATCATAACTGAAACTATCACAGTTGTTGACGTAGTTTGCGAGACGCCGGAGACCATCAACACTGTCGTAAAGTAGTCTGTTCCGGCGTGACGCATGCTGTCGTAATACCGTCTTAACCAGTCTTAACCGTAAATACCAAAAACTAAGCGCAGTAAGAAAACTGTCTCGCCTGAACACTTTAACCAGTCTTCCGTCCATATCTACATTAACTTTGATTTCAGAATATTGAGATAGTATGGAGAAATAGTCCAGCAAAACATCAGTTTTAGCCAGAAATTAAGTCTCAGTCTTTGTTGTTTGTAGGGTAAAAGGGTCAAGATGAACTGAAGATAGTGGTGATTTAATGACAATTTCCTTCAGTATGGTGATTTAATGATGCACGACAGCTCCAATGGAATCTTGAAATCTATGAATGAATTTTTAACAAGCAAAATAAGCATTTGGGACACAGCTGAGTCTCTTTTCGAGATGCTGAACGTTTGTTTACAAAACAAAATCTGAAGAGCAGCGTTGAAGCTGGAGTCTGATAGCCATTACTAGGACAAATACTTGAGGTATTATACTGGTCAAAGATTTGTGTAATATTGGCCAGAAGTGAAAGGTGTCAAGCAGACCAGCCTTCAACAACACAAAAATACCTGTGCAATGATGCAAGATGCTATGTTTACAACCCACACGCAAAACAAATGTACACTTTTTTTTTTTTTTTTTTTTTTTAAAGACATTCACATCGAAAATGACGAAAATGTCTTTTTCTGGTTTATTTACTTAATATTTATATATTTTTACAAAATAAAAAAAAAATATATGAAACAAAAGGCTAACAAGTCTGCAAGTATTTGAGAAGGGAAAGGGGAAAAAAACATCGAACAAACAGACTACAGTACTTGTGTTTTTTATATGTACAAGACAAGTTTATCCATTTAAATCTTTTTTTTTTTTTTAAAACGCACAGTACAAAAAGGAAAAAAAGAAATCACTGACAAAAAAGTACAATGCTGTCCATCAGTATTCATTGCTGCAGGTTTCTTTATAATGGGGGACAGGTGGTGGTGGTGGTGGTGGTGGTGGTGGTAGGGGGGGCTGTGAAATGGGAAAAATAAAACACACTGGAAGGCAGACTGGGTGTGTATTGGCCTTGGAAATCATTCTCAACATCTCTTGCAAAACATGACGGAACTTAATGCAACATAATCGCTAATTTATTGGAACAGTTACTGTACAGGTGAGTGGAGATGTGGTGGGGAGAAAAAAAGCCTGTGCAAGTAAAAACAAAAACAAACAAAATAAAGAAAGCACAGTACACAACCCACACCCCCCCCCTTCCCCCCCTTCCCCCTGCAAAGTGTACAAACATGCACGCAGTCACATGACAAACACACCTTTCCTCACAGGCCAAGCCAGTGAGCTTGCTTATATGTCTTTATATATAATATATCTATATTTGGTAAAAAATAAACTCCACAACTCTACCAATTTAGATTTGTTTTCTTCAAACTTAAAATTACGTTTTTAAAAAAAGAGGGGTGGGGGGGGGAAGAGAAGCAATCGAGCAAATTGTGATTGAGTATTTCCATACGTGAAGAGGGGAGCTGACACCAAAACAAAGGAGGTGGGGAGTTAGGGGTGACAAATACAAAACCAGCCTGCAACCCCCCACCTTCACATATTTATTCATTTCTCCCATCAGTGAGGAACAAAAAGAGGGACCATACAGGAAACATTCATTCTTTTAGAAAACAGTTCTATGTTACATACAAGTGAAAAAAAAGAAAAAAAAAAGAGGGGGGGAGTTGGGGACACATACAAATTCCCAAGATTCAACATTTCACCATTAGCTTTCCGACTCCCATCCCTTTCTCGGCCTCCTGTCCCTCCCGCCCACCTCAAGCGTCGTTAGGGCGCTTGCGTTCTCTCGGCACAGCGCCTCCTCTGACCGCAGTAAGAACTGCAGGAGTGCTGGGCCGAGAGACGGGGTGGGAGGGAATCTCTGCAGGAGGAGGAAGGAGTTTACTTTTTTTTTGGCGGAAGGAGTGATAAAGCACCCCCCGCACCACCTTTGTTTCCAGCTTCCTCTTGCCAATGGTGTAGGGGTGGAGCCGTGAAGGGTGGATGTTAGTTGGCCCCCCAGTTGTAGCTGTTGTAAGCCGACTTGTTCATCTGAGACTTCTGCTGAATGGAAGCGTTCTGGCTCCGCTGTCCAGTGCCGCTCTGTTGAAGGAGAGTGACTGGATCAATTTCGGATTGCACCACGGACGCATTTCATTATCATTTTTTGCAGCACCTTGTTAAAGTTGTACGGAAGAGGATTAGGGTCAAAAGAAGAGAAAAAAAATATGTTTTCTTTTTCAAATTTCCAATTTGAGAATAAAGTTGAAATTTTGAGATGAAAGTCGTAATTTCTAGAATAAAGTTGACGTAAAAAAAAGACGAAATTTTGTGAATAAAAACGAAATTTTGCAATTAATGTAAACGTGAAGTAAGTCAAAATGTTGAGAATAAAGTCGAAAGGTTCTGTGCAAAAGTCTAGTGGAGTACTTTGGTTTTGCCAGTTGAACCTTGTGGGATACCCCGTTTTTGACCTAAAACTCAATCTTATATGAAAATCTCCTTCCAGTAATATTTTTCTCTCTTCTTGTGGCCCTAATCCTCTTTCTTTCTGCCTTTTCTAAAGCTTGACTAGTTATTAAATCTGCTGAAAATTTCAGTAGAGGATATCAGACTAGATACATGCAGAATATGTTTCTTGAAGGTAATTATAACAAGAAACATAAAGAAATTAAGGGTGTCAAAGTTAACGCGTTAACTCAACGCCGCTTTATCGCCGCCATTTTTTTTATCGCGCGATTGACGCACACAGTGCTTTTTGAACATTTGGCCGCTGCGTAGATTGTGGAAACGGGAAATGAATTGACTCACAACACACAGTCACACGCTTGCAGCCGGCTTGTAAACCCAACAAAAAAAGAAAAAGACACTGAGCGTAGACTAACATGGATAAGGCGTCAATTGTAAATGGAAAGTTCCACTTCAAAACCCTGCCAGTGATATGCATTTACTGTAACGAGCGCCTCCATTCGGCGCCCATGTTGCCCAATCAATGTAGTAGTTCACACCAGACGCGAACAGGCTCAAAATAAAAACCGAATGACAAATTCGATCATATTTGTATGTTATATTTGTTAGTATATTGTATCAGAGTGCGAGAGAGATTAAACAAATACACACACACAACTGAATGACACAAACCTGTGCATCTTTTGTTTTGTTAGTAGTACTTGTCATTGCTCCAACACGAATAAACATGCTGCATTTGCAGAAAGCAAGTATTTGCCTACTCCCATGTTGATATGATTATAAAAAAAAGAGGAAAAATATCAGTTTACGGTAGATTTAGAGCAGATAAAAAAAGATGCGATTAATTTGCGATTAATCGTGAGTTAACTATGGAAAACCATGTGATTAATCGGATTCGTTTTTTAATCGACTGACAGCTCTAAAAGAAATATATGTTCTGATTACAGAATTAAAAAGAGAAGCCAAACTTTATTTTTTCACGATCATTTCAATGAAACAGATTGGCCAAATGAATTTCATCTGAGGAGTCGAGGGAAGCCTCATGAGTAGATGTTTTACACAAACGCTTCAATAGTAACTCCCACGCTACCTGTGCATCCTGCTGCAGGTGGTGGTGCAGGATCTGAGAGTGGGGTTGTTGGTGCGGTGCCAGGATGTGCATGAAGGGAGCAGGGGCGTAGCCGGCTGCAGCCGGGGGGTTGATGGGTCCTGCGCTCCCCAGGGCCGACGGCAGGCTGAAGGAAGCCGTTGGCGTGCCGGCGTGGAAAGCCTGCTTGTCAAACGACTGCAGACACAAAGCGATTCAGGACGATGGGATCAGCATAAACCTGGATTGTCAGTAATACTACTACTACTACTACTACTACTAATAATAATAATAATAATAATGATGATTAAAAAAAAATGTGTGTAATGGAGAAAACAATGCAATTACCTGTGTCTTTGTGTAAACAGACCCTGAAATATCTGGCACTCCTGTGTTGCTTGATGTTACAGAGACCCCTGCTGAGATAGAGCAGACAGGATGCGAGGTCAGCTAGCACCAAAAGAAATTCCAGACGCCAACTCCTCGGTCAGCGCAGCAAGTTTTAGGAAAATCCCTTTCAAATGTTCCATTTGTTTGTGGGGAGGCAGGGGAACAAACAAACAAATAAAAATCAGGAGAAGAAAAAAATATTACTTGATGATCAGTCTAAAAGACATTTGTTCAAATCTGGTAGTGAAGACAGCTTTGTTGGAAAAAGGCCCAGAGGTTAAGCATTTTTTTTCCTTCAAAAACTACAGTTTAGAAGCACAAAATAAGACATTCTTTTACAAGGACTTCAAAATAAAAAAATGCTCTGTTGAATATACCCAACAATGTAGCCAAGACTGGGAGAACATTGCTCGTTATGATTACACACTGAATTGAGTTCAGGTACGTTTCTAGTCACAGCAACGCAGAAAAAAGGCAGTGACAACTGTCTGGACTGGGGAGGGAGGACGGAAAATCTTCACAATCCTTAAAAAAAAACAAACAAACAAGAGAACAAAAGAAAAAAAAATCTGCTCAATTTACTCCTTTTATTTTTGCCTGGTGACTGTCAGGAGGCTGCAGCTGGAGAACACTGACTGAGGTCTCTGGTTAGTAGCTGTTGTGCACAACAAGCCTTGGCAAAACATGAAGCATCCATGAATGCATCTGTCGCTGTGATTTCTGGTCGTATGGTTGAACGGTGACGATGAAGATGACCGTGCGGGGGACACACCTGCCGGTGATAACGTACAGTCAACACCCCGTTGATACGCTCCCTCCCATCACATTCACACCACAAGTGACACACCTGAAAGAAATAAATGTGGAGCGAGTGCGCGATCCAAGCGTCAACGCGGTTCCAATGTCATTTACCGCAAGGGCAGCGAAGCCGGCACGCGACAGCAGCGACAAGGTAAGCGAGGAAGAGAGGAGAGAAGAAAAAGAGAGGGCGGAGCCTTCATTCACAGGAACTCATCCGTTACTGGCAGCCACAGCTCCTGTGACCTGCCGCACCGTGGGTCTGTGAAACCTGACAACTCAACTCCAGAAATGTACGAGAGGTGGGAGGAGGAGAAGGAGGAGGAGGGGGTAAAAATCAAATGGATGGCGAGTCGCCCCGGAAGAGAGCAGGGGATAGAGGGGGACAGTGGGGGACAGAGGGCGGAAGACGGGCTTGTCAGAGGTGCAGGCTGCAGAGAATGTGGCGTGCCGGGTCTCCCCGCGGGAGCCAGAAGAGGAGAGGATGGTCGGTGACACGAGGAGGAAGACGGGAGGGACCGGGTCCCCACCGCCACCTTTTTCTCCACGTATATATAAAGATTGATTTTAGAATCCCTTTGTTTTTTCTTTCTCAATTTGGCATGTGGTGTCACTCACCGACTCCAGGCCCGCTGACAGAGCTGGCTGGCTTGTTTTGTGCAGAAGCAGCGGCGGCGGCCACAGCAGTGCCGTATCCGCCCTTACAGAAATCCCCACTCCCCGAAGCCTGGCCCACATCCTCATAGCCTGCAACAGTCAGACACACAGCCGCAGCCCACAGCGTTAGACACACCAGGCGGGGGGAGGGAGCTGGGGTTGGGGGGGCGTGGCGGCAGACCTGCGTCAGCTAGCGTTTGCAAAATGAGTCGCGGCCACACGGACACGTTTCTTTGGACAATGCAAGGCAAAGGGCCGAGTTGTCTGGGAGACTTTTGCCTTTGGGAGGAAAACTGATTGGATCGTATGCTAGTTTGACATTACCTGCATTGGCACCCGAGTGGCAGAGGCGCCACAGCAAGGTTGGAATTAACGCCAATGTCGTTTGCAAGCACTATTTGACCCAAGTCTGAGGGGAGGGGGGGAAGGGGGGGGGGGGGGCGGCGAGGACAGTGAATCGGGTGACGGCAGAAAGCAGCAGATGGTGCAGCTTAAAACAAAAAAAGGTTGTTGAACGCGTGCCCACCAAGAGTGAATGTGAAGTGATGAATTCAAATGAATTAAAAATAGTTATTAAAATAACACCAACAGCGTAGAGACCAGAAGCCACCAGGAGGGGGAAAACAAAATCTTTGAAGATGTTGGACTGTCTCGGAGTCAACAATATGAGGCTGATGAAGGTGTGACGTGTTTGTGATGCGTGTGCAGAAGAAGTGGCGGAAGGTGAAGAAGCCTCCAGGCAAAACTGACATCTCTGAAATGAGCAAAGCAAGCTATGAGAGACAGCAGGAGACCAGGATATGAACCCAGCTACAGAGCCAGCAGCAACAGGCCCAGCCCATCTTCCCTCAACCGTTTAGGATAACCCATCCATTCCTTATATATTCTCATAAAGAAAAAAGAAAGAAAGAAAAAAAAAGGACACACCTTGTCCCTTTATTGAACAAAAACCGCATCAAGACTCAGCAACCCAAACTGTTTTGTAAAAGCATCACGTGCCCTGACACAAGCGTAACAAACCTGTTGACACGAGCATCGTGTTGATGCTTGGAGACGCCGCAGAGGTCAAATAAAATATGTGCTTCATGTCATCAGTTTCAAAAAAACAACAACAAAAACAATCAATGGAAGCTCAGAGTGACAATCACTGCTATTGAATTTTAATGATTGCGGGTGCACGACCTGAGTGAAACCTCTGAGCATGCACTTTCAACACGGCCAGTGTCTCACCAGTGCTGTATCCATGGGAACCATAACCACTAGCCTGCTGGAAGGGTGCAGCTGAAGCGTTGACGCCGACATTCACGCTGTGCTGCTTGGTCGAGGTAGGAGCCACCTGGAAACAAAGAGAACACAAATCAACTCCATAGTGAATAAAGTCCTGCAAACAGCAACAAATGCATAGTAACTAAACCAGGGGTGGGCAAACTTTTTGACCGGTGGGCCGCAATGGGTTCTAAAATGTGACAGAGGGGCCAGCGCAGCAGCAGGTGGATGGAGTGTTTTGGTGACCCACCTCATAGGAGAAACAAATATATCATGGGACAAGTAGAAAACAGGCGCTTTAATGTCAACTAAAAAATGAACAAAAGTAAAGTTCTAACAAAATCAGTGTCTTTGAAGCCCCACGGTATTTAGCTCTTTTTTGAATTGACCCTTAAAAAACTGAAGAAAATGGATGGAATACAGCTATTTTATGACTTAGTATTAATATCAATTCTTCAAGTTCGACGGGACGGATTAAAAACTTAAAGGTGCAACGTGCATATGGCCCCCTGGACATAGTTTGCCCACACCTGAACTAAACAAACAACTTATTTAATTAAGCTCCATATTAGCTGTATGTCTGTTAAATGTTAATAATGCTAGGGCTGCAACTGACAATTATTTTTGTTGTCAACTAATCTAGGATTATTTTTCTGATTAGTCACGATTATCTTCTTTATCTTCTCCACCTATTTTGGACCTCTGTTTAACCTGACTCGCTTCAAGCTTCACACCTGTGTTATACTGTTGCACTCTGACAGCATATGTTTTTAAACAAATATATATCAAAAATAACGACGCACAATTCATTTATCTGTGACATAGTTGCAATATTTTTCAATGTAAAATACCATAGGTATACTAATTCACTTTGAAGGTCAGAACTTTGAAATGACACACTCGATGAGTCATAGGTGAAAGAGTGATACAATTCAGTATAAACGGCAGCATTGACAGGGGCTGTGATTCACTAATGACTGCCATAAAGTAGCATTTACCTAAGTGAACTATCGTTCCGTGATTCTTCGATGTGCGTTACATTCCCCGAAATGTGTTCCAGCTTGTGTTTCACTGTTTCTGGGTGTCTGTCCTCAACGTTATTTGTGAGCTCCTCTCTGCAGTGTGTGATGACACAGCGACGCCAGGGTGTCAGCGTTTAAGGTGCTACCGTATCGCTGTAGTGTTACCATGGAATGCTAGGTGAGCTTCAGAGAGTTTGCACCCAACGTGTTTCGCTGCTTCATTTGCTTCATTTTCTAGAAACTTTGGGTCGGACTCAAGCCTTTTCAAGTAACAGCAATTCTTCTTCTCTGCTTTTGCGGGATGTCAACAACGAACGACACCACCTTTGGCACTCAGTACTGCACTGCAGGTACAAATGACAAATGAGCACGTAGCAGCCAGAGTGTGATGTCATCATTCAGCAATTTATAATAACAATATCACGACACGTCGACGCATACATTTTCTTTGCATTGACGAGTTTATGTTGCCGACGTATCGCTGGAGCCCTAAATAATACCATTAAAGTAAAAGTATGCGTAATATAAGACAAAAAAACCCCAAAAAACGTACAAACACACACAAAAAAACGCTGAATTAAATGAAATCAAAAAGGTGATGTAACAGAACCAATATTTTTCTTCTTACTGGAAACACAGCAGGTCCATACTGGAACGTATTGGGCAGGCCCGGCATCCCAGTGTAGTACGGCAGACTGGTGTAGCTGTAGCCCGGGGGCAGCGCAGGGTTGAGGAAGGGCTGCTGTGTGGTGTGATGCGTTTGGGTTTGGTTCTGTTGCGTCTGCGCTAGAGTGGTGGCTGGAGCCGGGGACGACGCGTCCCCTCGACCAAACTTTGATAAGTCACCTGCACGCACGGGGAATTTGGAGACGATGAGAGAGAGCTTGAAATGTGTGAGAGTTAGGATGAGAAAGGCAGAGGCTTGGCAGCCGGTTGGAGGTCTCACCAGAGTAAGGGTTGCTCGTCAGGCTGCCGTCTCTGCCGGTCAGTGCTGTTTGGGGAGCTGCGAAAGGGATGCTGTAATAATCCTGGAAGAGGGACAGAGCAGTTTCTTAATGCAGGCCACAAAATACAGAGAGGTGGAGTCTGTTAGTCTGAGAGCAGCCGAAGCTAAACTCACCAGCGGTATCCTTGTCTGCAGCATCTGTAGGTCGTCGTAGCCGTACACCTGAGGCTGGGGGGGAACACAGAGTGTGTCAGAAACTCACGTTAATGTCTCAGTGTTCAAAATGAGCCGAGCCTGGACCTACAGGGTAGGCATGCAGTAGTCCAGGAGCCATGATGTATGGGTTTGGTAGCAGAGGGGGCACTCCGGGTGGCAGGTTTGGAGGCGCTTTCCCTGTGAACACGCACAGGTAAAAACACTTTATGCAGTGAGGTTGTTCCCTTGTGGGGAAATACAAATGTCAAACAATTTATATACGTGCACCCTCGCTCCATTGTTGTACAGCAAGGCTAAAAAAAACAAAACAACAACAACAATACACTGCTATTATTAACAATATTGGCTAAATCACGCAGACATGTCTGCATGATGCAACACAAAACTGCTACACAAGTAGTTCAAGTACCACAAAATTTCAGTGCTTATGCGCTTTGCCAGTGTAATAAATCATATTAGTTAAAAAAAAATACTTGACCAATATAGACAGATTAGCTTCCCTCCATGCAATTTTCCCAAAACATCAGCAAGAAAACACAGTTTCAGTCAAATTATATCCAATTCCCTGTTATTCCAGGTTAAAGAAAAATTCCTTTTTAATTGACTGATTTCGCAATTCTGTGACTTCCACTAGAAATCACAGTGCCCCACTGTTGGTATAGCGACTGGTCTGGTAAAGAAGTCGGAGCTAAAAGCTCAACAACACACTTTCCCGTTGTGCAATTATCTCTTGCATCAGCCTCTGTGTCAGAAATAACAAGGAATAGAAAAATGTAGTCACCTTGTCAGGAAACTAGAGAGCACCTTACTGACTAACAATTACAAGGAACCAAAGCTTTTCTAGATTCCAGAAATGTCAGTATTCAATACCTGAGGATGCTGCAGAGCCGCGCGTGGATGAGGAAGAAGCCGACGAAGGGATGGCCGAGCCCAATGTCGACACCAACATGGTGGCAGCTGCTACGGCCGGGGCGCCCATGGAGGAATTATTGAGGCCCATGGCCAGGCTGCTGACGGGGCCGAGGCCGGAGCTGGCGGACCCGGTGGCGGAGCCCAACGAGGAAGTCTGAGTGGCCCCCAGCGACACCTGCGCTGCAGCGGCGGCCGAGGAGGAAGAGGAGGGGCCCGAAGACGACGCAACGGCCGAGACAGAGGGAGGGAACGCGGAGGAGTGCAGGCTCGAGTCTCCGTCCACGCCGGGGTGCTGCAGAGACAGAAATGATAGGAGGGGAAAAAAAACACATGCTTATGGTTCCGTAGACAACTTTTCCGTGACAGTCGCTGCATTTCCATTACCTCTAGAATTGCGCAAAACCTAAATATCGCAATAAAAAACTGGTCATGGAAACACCTAAACTTTGAAACACCTCTCAAACATTGCTCCAAGGTTTTGACGCTCTCGTGAGGTGGTTTTTCAGACGTATCCACATAGAGGTTTATCACTAAAGTGTCATGGAAACACTTTCTCTGCATTTACTCGTCACCGGACATGACATACAGGGTCAGATGACCAGTTCACTTCAAGTGAAAATGTCACGTTACGTTTGGACGGAGGATTTACAAGTAATCAAAGGGAAAAATATAACAACCATTCCTGACAGCAAACAAAAGCAAATGTAATTCTCGAAATTCTTGCGGGACGAAACTTTACGAGAATTACGGCTTATGCGCCTCACAACATTCAACGACTGCAAATTGGAATTGTACTTTGTCGAAATTTTAGAAATATCACTTTTTTTTTTGTCAAAAAACTATAATGGAAACGCAGCTAGTAAATGATGGAGGCACTGGCGAGGTAAGAGGATATTTGAAAATGACGTTTACAATGTGTCCCCTGTAGGCAAGCACATAAGACCCCATGAACATGTTTGAATGCATCTTTAATACATTTAGCATGTCGAGCTTTTAGTAGAAGGTAAATAACTTACTAGTAGACTAGAGTTTGATGACCTGACTGATGATGACACAAGGCTGTTCTGTTGTGATGGGTGAGAACTGGAGAAAAGAAAAAAAAAAAAAGACATTGGTTCATATGAACATATTTTGTGGGACATTGGCAATAGAACTTGACAACAGCCTCTCACTTGTCAACTACTGGCATTCATGTTTTCCCCAGAAACTCACTTGTTGTGCTGAGGAGGCGGGATGCTGTTTGAGGGGAGGTCCTCGCTGTGCCCGAGGGCACTCAGGGACGTCTGGTTGGGCGAAGTCAGCATGGAGGCGGGGCTGTCCGTCAAAGTGCCCATACTTGAGACTTGAGTCTGCGAGACCGAGTCGGGGACCGGCTTCACCGATACTGCAGAGCCTGCTGCAGCTGGGGCGACACGATGAGACGGTCTGAACAAACGCACATGCTGTACCATTCCAACAACGCTTTCTAAACAGCTGAAAAAAGAAAAGGAAAAGATGATGCTGTCAAACAGCGGCTCACCTTCAAGAGATTGTGTCCCTTGTATCGAACTGAAGCCATTCTGTAAAAATGAACAGTCAGGGTGAGCTCACAGGTTTCTATGGAAACAGGCTCTTGATAACAAGTTCAACGGTGTAGGGCTTGGAAAAAAAAAGAAAGAAAAAAAGTGTTTTGTATGACATGAATTTTAAGTGCAGGTGAAACCAGTGCTGCATTGGAATGATCAGAGCCTTCTGAAACAACGTTGTTTAATTTAGTGTGGCGATGAACGCCAGTGAAATCATGTCCACCCAAAAACAGGACCTCCAAATCTCACAGAGCCCGAAGCTGTTCTCAAAAAAATAAAGTGCTGTTTTCAACACATTTATCAACTTAATGGGGTCTAAATGTTTTCTCAGTTGGTAAATGACGCACCCACAAGGACGTGTTCTGATCGCACGCTACACTTTTGCCCTCGCTATTCACAAGTGCTGTTTGCTCTTACCTTGGCCTGTACGTCCTTCTGAGGGGACGAGGAGACTGACGGAGGGTAGCGTCGCGTCTGGGTGGGCCTCTGATCGTAAAGGTCCATTTGGCTGGAGATGGAGAGAGCAGAGTTGAAGAGAGCGGCAGCTGACTCGCTGCAAGTTGTAACCATGTTGAAAGCACAAATTTGTATTCCAACAAACAGTCGTTCTCGTGCATCGTGAACTGCGCCGACTGCCAGTGGTGACCAAAAAACAAACCTTTATGATGTACTAAATATGAGGTGGTTAAAAAAGGTAGTTTTGTTTCAAAGAAGCCCACCCACCCCCCAAAAAAACAAAAAAACAAAAAACAAACCTGCTGGGGCTTGTGTACAGACTGTTCTGAACTTGGTTGGCTGGCGTGGTGGTGGCGGGGGTGGAATCATACTCTGGCACGACTGGTTCTGACCCAAACTGCAGTGCACCAAATTGGAGGTTGAGGCCCGAGATGTCTGTTGATCCTGGCATCTCGACCGCCATCGCAGGGATCTGAGGAGGATCGACACACAGCACACAGAGGAGACCGGGCAACACCGAATGTCAAAAAAAGAAGAAGCAATTGTCCCAGCAGCTTTACTCGGGATGCGATTAATATTTCATGGTTACTTTTGTTGTAATCGACGTCCTCTTCTTCTGCTGTTTGAGTTTGTGCTGCTGCAAAGGCAACGGGCTCTGGGCGTCCGAGGAACTCGGGGACATTTGCTGGCCTAGAGAAGAAACTGTGACCATTTTGGGGAGGGATGAGGCAGGAGGGGGCACGGCGTGGGGCAAGGATGTGGTCAGCTGGGGGAGGGAGGTGGACGAGGAGACGCTGGAGGAAGGGGGCAGGCCTTTGTCCTGCAAGAAAACGTCCAACATGGACGAGGTTGAGGTGGCGGACTGGTAGGGCTGCCGCTTCGTAAAGGGTGTGTGGACCGCTGAGTCGGGCTGACTCTTCATATCTACGGGGGGAAAAATATGTGCCTATTATTTTGAACAACACATGAGATTGACCTAATTAATGACAGAGTGTGTTGCCTCACCATATTGTCCCAGCGATGTGGCTCCAGTGTCCCAGGATGAAGGCGCTGTGTTGGGAGGTCCACTCTGAGAGTGCTGGGCAGCTAACTGCGCCAGCGCCTGGGCAGTTTTGTACTGCTCCAGGAACTGGGATCCGGTGGTGCCTGTGCTCACTCCTTTAGGCTCTCCTACATCCCCGAAACCCTTGTTCAGCATGCTGACCTGCAGTATCGGCACATGATGAGACAATGTTGTTGCTATGAAAAAAAAAAGAAACATTTGTTTGGGATTGCTAAAAACACACAGTCCACCACCTTCACTCCATTCTGGATGTAGACAGTTTGGTGCAAACTATTATTTAAGCCTAGCAGCAGTAGACACACAGCAACAGAGAAGCGCTTCTCTGGTGAGTCTCACCATGCTGTGCTGGGTGTAAGGGGTGCTGGGTGATGTTTGGGAAAGTGGCACTCCTTGCTTGGAGTTGCTGAAAACCAGTGACTGGGACAAGGAGGAGGGCTGGGCTGCCTCCATGGGGGGGTTCTCAGTCTCAGAGGAGGAGGGGGGCGTCTTACCCAGGAGAACTGCAATGTCAATCCTGTAGTGAGACGTGAAGAGACGACATTTAAAATCCACCTTCAGTTTCACAATGGCGGCAAAGGCATCTGAAACTATTCCTGTCGATGAAGGAATCTAAATATGTCATTCATGTGCAAATGGATTTCATTATAGTAATAAAATCCAATGCCGTTTTCATGAGTCTTAATAAGTAAAATAAAAGAAAGAACATGTTAGGTGTGAATCACATCCTGGCTATGTGCATAAAAACGAGCCGATGTAATTCTCTCTTTAAACCAGGTCAAGAAGAAAACAATTTTCTGGGAAGCATCGTCCAGGCGAATAAAATGCATACGTGACCTCTGTCCTTTAGTGATGGTAACATTCTCTTGGGGCAGTGGCATGGATGCCACACTGGAGGCAGTGAATATCTTGGTCTCTGTGAGCTGCAAAGTGCACATGTTTAAAGGATTAGTCCAATTTGGAATAAAAAAAAAAAAAACAGCACAAAATCTGACCGACAAAGGCATATTAAAAAGTGTTTGCTTAAAAACTGATTCTGCTAGTGTTTACTTGGGTGTTACGTATGAAGAGGTACTCACTTCCTCAGCCCAATCCTCTGTGCCCCACTCCTCTTGAGCAGTCCTCCACACACCTGCAGGTTAAAGAAGTCCAGTGTTTGGTGAGGCACAAACAGGAGCTTCAAACAGAATACAGAATGCAAAAAAACAACAACAAACCAAAAGGTAAAAAGCATTTTTACCAGGAGAAGACTCAAACTTTGCAGGGTAATTTGTTCCCTCTCCAGGCGAGTATTCCAACCCTGAAGTGGAGAAGTGGAACGTTAAGAAAGATTGATAATGCTTAATTAATTGCCATTAAATGATCATAACATATTTAAACAATGTGCAAGGGGCAGAAGTGCACGGCATGGTTAGTTCAGATGAAAGGCACAGAATTCGAAAGAAAAGTGAACCTTTGTTGCACTCTGACCCAAGAATTGCCTTTGGATGCTACACATGCTTCCCTCAACCGGTTGGACATTAACCAGATGCTTGACTGATAAGATCTGTTGCTTTTAAACAGCAGGGGCAACTTTAACAAATCCACTCACTGGTTCCCTCCTCCAGTTCCGAGCTTCCTGTGTTGTTCCAGGTGCTGCCCCCTCCATAGTTCTCTTCTGTCTGGGCCGGCTCCGCGTAGTCAGCAGGGTTGAACGTTCTAAGTAACAGAAAGCGAAAGGAGGGCTGAGTGGCAAGCTCACAAACAGCTGGAGCTGCTCGGGTGCACTTAGGCAGAAATCTGCAGTTTATTTTGCTACTTAAAAGACATTAAGCCGAGGTAGGATCCCTATTGAAGAGCATCAGACCGGTGGCGATGCCTGCATGCTGTCCGAGTAAATCTGCACCACATTATCATTATGTCGTTTTAATAGACTGACTGGGGAGGACTGCAGGAGAAGGACAGGAAGAGGAAATGATACCGGACCCAAGTGAGCACATTAGCATCTCTGAGGAGTTTGCAGTCAAACCACAGGGGGAAATAAATAAAAGTTTACCATAAACACGCTTGGAGGTTGAGACAACTTCCATAAAACTGCTTAGCAAGATGAAGAACTACAAAATGACAACTGAATCAAGCCACACACTGTCCCCAATCAGTCAAACATTATTTTGGTGCAAATCTAAGGGAGTGTATCGTACAACTCCATCATGTCTTAACTGCAGTGTTTGTGATCTGTGCCAATTATCAATCTGGCTTTTCTGTTAAAACACAATTACAAAGAAATCACAGTGAATAAAAAAGCAAGCAGGCAAATAAATGAATTAATGAATATATAAAAGAAATAATTGAGGATAACAAATAGAGAGCTGTACTTTATCTTTAGTTCACTGTGAATAATGGCTAAGCAGAACAACTTTAACCTCATGGGCCATTCCCGCTAGAAACACAGTTGCAAGTCACTCAAGAATGCAAGGCCATTCACTTTCTGTGTGTTAACAGTAGCCAGACACTCAGCCCATGAACCTCAGGTTGCCACACGAAACGATACAGTACCAGCAGGCAAGGGTGGTGCATAAGGGAAAAACTGCAAAATCCAAAACAGTATCACTTTCACAGATGCATTTATACCATTGGAATTTGAACAAGGCAATACAAAAACATCTCAGCACGCAACATGAGCAGCTGCAGGGGAGAGGCCTCCTGAAGTTTGACTGCAAAAACAAATTAACGTGTACGACATAAAAAATATATATTCAATGTCCTTTAAGAAAGCAAAGCAAAGGACTGCATTCCAAAGAAACAGTGCAACACTGAACCATAAAGAGTTCGGCATCACAACCTGAGCAGAGCTGTTTTCTGATCCATAGAGCCTCTACTACATATTCATGACGCCATCTGAGAGACTGTGTGAAGTTCATATTCAACACTTGGGGGGGGGGCTTTGAAAGAGAGAAAATCTATATTCAGGCACATCTTGGGAGGAAGCCAATCAGCCCTCGACCTCGGCAGTTGATAAGCCTCATCAGGTCACACACGCTGCTTCAGCAGACTCAGAAAAGATCTTTTCAAATGCAAGGATACAAGGAGTACCATCACATCACAGTGCTTTCCTTCAGCAAGGATTTATTTCCAACAACCTAAAAAAATGCATACCAAAATTGCACCCAATGCATGACAGCAGAAACAATTCTATATCTCATTATAGTTGTCAAACTAAAAGAGTTCGATAAAGCCCTGCCTCATACTAGTAAACAGTGACAAGTTGATCAATTTTAAATCTAAAAATTCTAAAAAATTTCAGCCAACTTAAAGTGCAAAGATCTTCAGCCAACACGAATCCATCTTCTTTGCCGTACATTTCCTTCCTCCTTTGGATTAAAACTAAACAATAGGCTGGGGTCCTGCTCTCCGGTGCCCATGGAAACAGATAAAAGTGGGACAAAAGGCCTTCTGGTTGAAGGCTGCGCAGGTGTTGTCTTACCCCATGCCCTGTGCCGAAAACCTGCTGCCTCGCCGTCCAGACACTCCTAGGAAGACCAGAAAAACCAACTTCAGGCACATACCATGGCAACAATGCCAACAGTAACAGCAGCAGCAAAAGAGCGCTTTCTAACAGAATAAGAAAAACCCAAACAAAACACCGTCCAAAGCATGTCCATGATTTTGCCAAGGTTCATTAGAAAAACAGTGCAGCCCCTTACCCACAGTTCCTCTTCCTCTGCCTCGCCCCCGTCTGCCTCGCTCTGCCCCTCTTCCAGCAAACCCAGCCTTGGCTCCATCCAAGCCGTTCTCCTGACCTCGAACTTAAATTAAGCACACACAGGAAGTGGCATTAGGTTTTACGTTGCAGACGCCAAAAATACTGTAGATATTTGACATCAAATCATGGTTTGTAAAGCCTGGCTTATCCCTGCCTTTGCACATCTTTGACCGTCTTTTGCACATCTGCCCCTGGTTTGTTGTACATAGATTGATTGGATTTTTTAATTATTTTAAAAAATATATATTTTATTGTCTATCTTGTAACTACTCTATAGTTTAACCACTTTTAACTGTTTATTTTTATTCTTCTATTTTCACTTTTTGTATTGTTTTTTGACTGCTGCAACAGTGTAATTTCCCAAATTTGGGATCAATAAAGTTCAATCTAATCTAATCTAATCATAGTGCTGTAACTAGAGAGAAAATGCTGAGAATGGCTGCGCTGTAAGATGTGGGTTACTTGACACGCTTTTCTGGTAATCTTGTGATCAAAATTGGTAAGTGGGTTGCTTTGATTTAATAAATTATTCTTAAATTCTCTTAGTTGGTACTTAGTTTGTCATCTGCCAGTATACTGTCATTTCAGTCGCCACATACACACCGATGTGCGATTACTAAGAACAAGCCAACACACACCGTCAAATGCATGACGACTACCATCTCAACATTCGAGTGACTTCACCTTGCTTCAGCTTTAGAGGTGAGATATTAGGAGGGCCTTTGGGAGTCTGCATGCTTACTCTAGAACCTTACATACAGAACAACAAGGTAGGCAAAAGAGAGAGCAAAGCCGGCTTAAACACTTACACTCTCGTCCTCTGCTGGCTCCACGGCCCCTGCGTGGAACTCCACCTCTGCGACGTGCTACATCTCTCTCTCCTCCTTTCTCTCGGTTTTCCTTCCCTTCCTCTCCGGTCTCCACCTGGCTGGACTCCTTCTGCCCAGACACACCTTTTTTCTTCCCAACCATTTCCCAAGAGTCCTGAGAGAAAAAAAGAAGACATTTGAATGGAATTACACTACTCAGTTTGGTGATGGACTACTTTGCACAGCGTCGTGAGGATAAAAACATATTAACAAACAACAGTTGCAAGAACACAAACGTGAAGGTCAATAAATGTGTGTGTGGACGCCAACCGTAACAAAACAATAGGACCGACTAAAGAGTAAGTTTTATCATCCCATGAATGTCAATGCTCTCTGGCTAAACTGCACCATGTCAAAAGTTACACTTAATATCAAGGCTTTGATTTAACTATGAAGGCTAAAGCTGGTGTTGCTGAGCCTGGCCCGGTGGGGGTGAAGATAAAAGTAGTTTTTGACCAGACAGTTGTCATTACTTGAAAACTTCACAGCACTTTTTACAATAATGACTTGTTTTACATCTGCATACCGTCTCCTTAGCCCGATAAAACATACGCTCATGTTTACGCCACATCTGACCTGCGCCAGGGGCCATATTGCTGGCCAGTCCAGTACCATATTTATTTAGGCCAGTGTGGCACTGATTTCTCCAGAATCTACCCCCGCAGAGCTAAGCCTACACACAAAGCCAATACTCACAGTGTCTGGGCTACCCTCCAGCAGCACGTTAATGGCTCTGTTGACATCCCCATTGCAGTCGTGCAATGCGATCATAGACTCGTCCTGGTCCTTGCCTGTAATGTCGATAAGCTGTGGAAATGGAAAAAAAAAACAAAAAACAAAGACACAATGGCATGATTTACTGTTTCATTAAAGGACAAGCATAACTTTCAAAATAGAGTGGAACATATTTAAAAATTTCTAATTCTGTAGGTGCATAATGAAATTAAAGGGTTCAAAAAGTGATTTGGTAAACCGGTTATATGACAAGGAAGCGGTGTCTGAGAGCTGGAACTAAACAGTTGTGAAATTCAGATTGACCTGTGTTTATTTTGTACTATTTACCCAACTCTTGCTGTCATAACAAAATATCTTTTCGTAGTAAACAAATGACAGTACACAACGATAAAGAAAACGTGTTAGCTGCAGAACTTGTGTCCTCGCTGATTTTAAACCTCTTAACAGAAGGACAGACTGGGGACCAAAATCCAGCAATCCAGCAATTCCTTCCTAATAAATGAGTCCATACAAATGAGTGTGCCATGAAACACATACTTCTACATATTCCTCCTTTTAACACATTTTCAACAGTGGTATGTAACTCAAACACATCTTTACTCACCTGCTTGACCTTCTCTTCAAAGTCTGCATCGTTGTGGTCTGAAATCATCTGCGCAAGTCGGATCTGCTCTGCGGTGGCCTGATCAGAGGAGGCGGCAGATGTCAAATATGAACACAAGATTGACCGACAGACAAAGAATGCCTGTGCTTGAGGTTGTGCATGCTGGACTGACAGGAGCTGGGTCAATGGTACCTGAGGCCTTTGCTTGTGCTGTGTCTGACTCTGTGTCTGGCCCTGTGTCTGCTCCCAGCTGCCCCGTGCTCGGTTCCCGCCCATGGACGTCATCATTTACAGTATATACAAATAACAGTATTTACAAAGAAATAACACCTAGTAGAAACGAGAGAGGAGGGGGTGGAAAAAACAATGTTAGAGATGCGTGACTGTGACCTACTTATGTCATGTACTGGTCTGCTACACTATAGCACTTCCTCAAACTGCCTGCTAAGGTGTTGGCTAGTAGGGCGAGTGTACAACAGTGTCGTTAGGACACAGACTGCTTTGTTTCCGCGGACGCTCGTAACACGTTGACAGAAGGGTGTTTCTGTTTGTCACTAGTTTGGCCACCCGAAGCTAGTCGTGGCTTTGACCCGGAAAGGAGGAGTGTCATGGTGCCAGTGCACAGTAACACTAACAGGCTTAGTGAGGGACAGCGTTAGCCAACTTATGTATCTCTTCAGAACATTATGCAACACTTTTATCAGAATAGCTCTTGTGGTGTAGAGTTAGCCCATGCTATGAAAAGCAAGTATATTTAACTAAAGCCAGCGTTATAAATGCACTACGGACCGCCAGAAGATACAGACAGGGTACTATTTTGCACTCATGGGTATCGTCTCTTTTCGGCAGCAAACTGTTAACCTTGCTGTCGACATCTTTAATCTTGCTCACGTTATGTAAACCCGTTAGGACTAGCGCACAAACGAGCCATAAGTCAGGGCCCCGCCGGACATAGCCCGTTCCATTCGCCAGCCACATGGCCAAAATGCTAGCCACCTTGCTAATATTTGAGAGGAAAGCATCCGACATTGGGTGTCTCGGTGGGCTTCCGCCTCTCACAGATTTACCTCATGGCGACAACGAGGCTACCCCACAGCCAGCTGCGAGCTAACCAGCTACCTAAATGCCGACAACTTGCTAGCCGACACTAACTTGCAAAGCGGTAGCTGCCTTTAGCTCGGTAGCCAACAAGTTAATAAGCTAATGAACGCCTAGCTTTGAGCACTCAAGCTCCGACCAAACAAACAAACAAAAACGCCCATGTCACTCCACTGCCACTACCTCCAGTTAACCGTTGTGCAATTAGCGATGCCGACTTTGAGAATTCACACGGAAACGCGTTTTCGCATAGGTTACTTGAGAACTGTTAGCAAGTTAGCCACTTTAGCAGAGACGGCTTCACAAACTAATGTAAGCACTAGTGCCCACTGTTGGTGGGCAGAGTGGCCCAGGAGTAACCCGACAGCCGGGTTCTCGACACAGACATCGGCGAGGCTAAAGGTAGGGCCTGCAGGCCGCTGAGATAAAAATAAATAAATAAGTAAATAAACTGGCGATACTGACCAGAAACCGGCTCAAAATGACACACTGCCACACAACCGACCGGCAAGTGGCCTCGTTGTTGACGTTCTAACCGGATGAGGGACGCGATATCGCACCCGAACCCAAAAGTGCTGCTGTTAAATAGGTAAAAATATAGCGAAGCGAGTCGCTCACACTGGAAGCGAGAGACTGAATTTACCTGTTTCTTTTCCACTCTGACACCACGGAGAGCTGCGTCACGTGGTTCACACAGCTCTTCGAGGAAACCGGACCCACGACATGTGATCACGCTCTGAAATACAGTATTCGCTATTAGTTGCATTAAAGCAATCGACTCAGGTCAATGACGAGGCTGTAGAATAAGATTTAAAAAAACAAACAAAAAAAAAAACAACAACAACAACAACAAAAAACACAACCTTTATGGTATTTACATTTGATACTTGTGCATGGTTGGTTACCTTTATTAAAAGAGAAAAGTTACATTACAGTCATCAGGAATCCTTGACACGTTGGACACTGATTGAAGATACCTTGATGTGGGAAAAAAATAAGTTGGAAAACAAATAAATTAGTTGAAAGAATAAAGACACTATTCTTAATTCTTCCACACACAAAAATTAAAGTTGCCATGAATTACACAAGGGGTACTTTCTCATTTCTACCCTTTGGCATTTCTTTCTAAAGCTAACACACAGAAACAGTAGTAGTTGGACAGTGGTGAAATAATTGATATACATCAACAATTTCTGCTGAACGTTGGGTTAAAAGGTCAAAGTTTACAAAATTTAAACGGCATGAAAAGTCACTTTGTGGATTGGACTTAATTGTATTATAGCGAATGTCATCTTGCGCTGAATTATTACTGTAAACAACAAATGTGACGCAGTTATTACGGTAATATCTGGAGCGTCGTAAACCAGCTGTTACTGTCGAGAATCGGTATCATGGTTTTCCAGACCTGACCGGACCTCGCCAAGATAAACTGCGCGAATAGTCGTGGACTGTAAAAGTATGTCTTAGTACACAGTTGACATAGACATAAATTGTCAATGTCCGTTTAAAAAAAAAAAAGAAAAGAAAAGAAAAAGAGTATGTCCCAGAAATAATATATATAAAAGTCAAACTCAAAACTGCACATCACGCATTTGTTTTTGTGTGTGACGTATCTGTTGGAAAGAAACGCTGAATCGGTTTATGTAATTATCCAACATAGAGTTCATTTTCGGTAGAGTAGTTCAGTGTTTTCTTTATTTTTGCTCGTTCACTTAATTAACCAACGAACGGCGTTAGTTTTGCGCATGTGCTATAGAGACTGGACGGATGGGTTGGAAATGGAAACGCACAGCACTTGGCGTCAGATGATCGATAAGATAGGCTGGAGATTCAGTTGATCGTTAGAAACGCTAGGAAATGAAAATTCAATTAGTGTGTGTACCAAATGTATAAGTGACCGTTTGTGCGACTTGCGGCAACAGAAAAATTGACACTCAACAGTTAGCTTCCAAGGTAATGCTGTTAGCATGATGCTAGTTAGCCAGCAAAGCTACCTTCTCAATTCCGTCAACGCTGGTGACTGAACAAGGACGTAAACAATCTCAACATGGAGGAGTCGCCTTTATCGGGGGTTAATGTTGTTCTGGTCATGGCTTACGGGAGTCTGGTAAGCAAGACAGTCAGTTTTGAAGCGTAATTAAATGCATAATAGCTGTATCTGTGACGGGCATGTCTCGTTTGTTTTCAGGTGTTCGTGCTGCTGTTTATTTTCGTCAAAAGGCAGATCGTACGTTTTGCCATGAGGTCCCGCCGAGGACCTCACGCACCCATCGGCCACAATGCACCTAAAGTAAAGCGAATCCTTCCCTTTATTGCGGAATTTATTGTATTATTGGGCATTAATTTGTATCTCCTCCGTATAATGATAATGTGCAGGGTTTGAAGGAGCAGGTGGACTCCAGGTTGTCCATGGTCCAGGAAATCCGTTTTGAACCTCGACTCTTGTCAGAGGAAGACGACAGACTGAAGCACGGGTCGCAGATCGGTCAGTTGAATTGCCAACACACGTTTTGCCTCTACTTGTTCTTTTGTGCCATTTAACCCGTTTATATCTCTAGGTTGCTACAACTACCTGTACAGGATGAAAGCCTTGGATGCCATCCGCGATGCAGGTGATTGGTTGGTTCACATTAACAATGCAACATGGTTACTTTCATGCACTAAAGCAACCGAATGATACAACTTAAGGTTGTGCTGTCTAATCATAAGTGATTTTTTTTTTGTTTGCGTAAATTGGACATTACAATGGGTAATTTCCAAGCCCGGTCTTTTGTTCTGTCCCTGCGTCACAGGCATTCCTCTCCAGGACATTAGCCGCAATCCAAGTGCTTTCACCGGCCGCAATTTCAGGAACTGGCTGCTGGAGTTGAGGAACTCGCACTCTCTGATCAAGAGCAGCCGCAGTGCGCTCATCGACCGTCTGCTTGAAGGCTACGACAGTGCTCGCCATGGAACTGGGGTGCGTACAATCTGACATGTTCTGTTGGTGAAGGTTTTGCTCCGGTATGCAACTGATCAGACGTCCAACTCTTTGTTTTTTTCCCCCAGGTTTTTGGGGAAGCTGAGTTTCTCGAATACCAGCAAGCGCTCAGTGAACTCGCTGATGTGTAAGTGCAATTGTACTGCTCTCAATGTGTTGTTGCTCAAGATGCTCAAATTTGCTTCTCATAAGCACAAAACAAAAACAACGTAGCATGTTAAAAATTCCAACAAAATTTGCCCGACTGTACTTCTTGAATATTTTTCTAATTCCGTCTTGTGTTGAGTAACACCTCTCTCCTGTTTCAGGGTTAAGGCCTACTCCAGCAGCACGAGCCTGGACCAGCACCATCAGTCAGCAGCTAAAGACCTGACAGGCTCTCCTGTCCGCAGCACTCCCTCCACCATCCAGGTCACCTACCTGCCCTCCACTGGCCAGCGTAGCAAGAGGCCCAAACACTTCCTGGAGCTGAAAAGTTTCAAAGACAACTACAACACACTGGAGAGCACATTGTGAGGGGCTGCTGCTGTTCATAGTGTGTGTGTGGACAAGTTGTATTTTTTTTTTTTGATTGAGCTTAAAAAAAAAAAAAAAAAAAAAAAAAAACACCAGTAAATTTGCAATAAGAAAACTTAATTTCAAGTTATATTGTGACCATTGGTGTTCTCATAGAAATATTTTCGATTTTTTTTTTTTTTTTTGCATCTTGAAGTATCGTGATTGTTTCTTGGGGTTTTTGATATGGACCTACCAGCTTTTTCGATGGACAAGTATGATTATGAGGTTTTTATTGACAATTGTTTGATGTAAAAGAAAAAAATAATGTGGAGTTTATTTTTTAAATGACCGAATGTAAATATCACTTTTCAATGACTGTTTATGTACAGAATTAAGATATTTATATGGCTTATAACTTATTTGATTTGTAATTATGTGATGTTCTCGTGGTTTATGATAAAGCTATTTACAGCCCACTTCCTCGTGCTGAGTGCCTTATTTTCTCCACAAGGTGGCAGTATAAGGCGGTGGCTTCAAGATCAAAGCAAATGCATAAAAAGTACAAGCGAAAACTCAGCTAAACCACGAATTTTAATCTGGCAGGCAAATGTTTAAATTGACACAGTTCAGCAGAACCTGCATCTGTTTATCTACAATGTTCACAGTTTGTACAAATGTTCATCTTGTATAGCAATGGCAAGTATTTTACATAGAAGTCCACACAAACAATGCACAATGATGGACAGTTACGTCACCTGTTAGACTAACCATAGTTAAACACACAACTTGCAACAAACAGCAGGTTTAATAATGAGTGGCTTTAAGGCAGCACTCGGCAGCTTAAATAATAGAATGTTTACCGACCACCATTTACCTCTGCAAGTAGCCTTGCCTTACATTAAAGTTCAAAACAGAAATATAATTAAAGCGCATATGTTAACATGTAAGCCGAGTGTGTATAAGTTAAAATTAAAACCACATATCAACGTCTTGCTCACATATGTAAAAGCATGTCTAGGCGATGAGGTGTGAAGTGGCGGGAAATTTTAACCCTTGACCTTTCCACTTTGGACGGTGAAAGAGCAGCTAACTGTCAACACTGTGTGATCATATAAAGTGTAATTTATATGTTTGACCTTTTTCAAAAAATATGTTTGTCAAAAGAACCTGAAAAAAAAACAATCCTTTCAGAACTTTCAGATGTTGCACGGGAGGAAAATGGAGGTGGTAAATATAAGACACAGGCAACTTCAGGTAAATTCTTTGCATAGCACAGACTCTAACTTGTTCCTGGGAAAATATTCCTCTGAGTTTAGTTTGTTTTTTTTGTGAATGAAACTGAAAAACAAAACATACAAAGAAGAAACTAAATAGCAGTCCCAACAAACAACTACTGAGTGTTGACTTGCGAAGTCAGCCTTTTCTTTACGCTGTGGACCACAATTCAGACGCTAGTTGGTGTTTAAATATACATATGTATTTACATAATATATTATCATCTTGCTGAGCCTTTGGAGAGAATCCATTCAGGACATGATCTCGACCACCTTAATGAAGGGAAGAGCCTTGTTGGTCAGAGTTGTCGGTGTGAGCGGTTTGCTGTAAAGGGAGGGGGGGGAGTAATTAATGATCTGTTCTTGCTTCGTTGATTTAATCATTCGACGGAAAACAATAAGAAAAGGAATATAGCAGAGGTGAAAAGTGGCTCCTCACCTGTACACCACTTCTGGCTTGTTCTCAGTGGGTGTGTGAGGTGGAGGATCCTGGCCGGCCAGGAAGTACTCCATGTGGTCGTGCATTTCTCTGTTCTGTAGACACAATGAAATGATGAAAATGAAGGTCGATCATGAGAGGGATTGACTATACTGTGCTTTAGTCACCCATTTCTGATTTTTAGTAATTCTATGTTCCGAACTGAAATTCATGACCTCATGTGTGCAAGATACATAAAGCTTTGATGTGAGAAAGAAGTATAAGATGAGATCCCTGACCTCGGCCTCCAGGAACGCAACCTTCTCCTCCAGATCTCTGATGAATCGCTCCCTCTCCTGAATGACGGTGCGGGAGTTCTGCAGCTGCGTGAATAACAAGTTAACAACAAAAAAATTACATAGATATATCAATCAATTTTGACCTTGCGGTACGCATCCACTTTCGCTTGTGCATACCTGCTCGATCATGTGGCGGACTTTTCTTTGTTGACTCTTCAACATGTCATCCAGTTGATGAATCTTTTGCTTCAGTGTGGCGACCTCCTTCTCCAGCTCTGCACACCTGAAAAAAATGCATGTATGGGGAAACGTACTTAACAGGAGTAATTACTTTCATATTTAGTTATTTGGGCATTCCAGCTTAGGACTTAATAATAATAATAATAATGATGATGAGTGTTTTCCAATATTTGCAGCATACCTTCATATGAAATCATTTGTAAATGTAGCTGGTGGATTAGCTGGTTGTATCTCACCTTTGCTCACTTTCTTCGCTCTCCTCGCCGTTTGCTTTGAGCTGCAGCAGCTCCGCCTCACCGGCAACCATCTGGTCTTTGAGGAGGCTGCTCTTCAGCTCCATGTTTTTCAGCAGCCTCTGCAGCTCCTCCACCTGCTGACCCCTCTCCTCCGACTGCTTCTCCACGCTCTGCAGCACCTCGGACTGCTCGCTTAGGCGGATGCTGTACTCGTTCGCCTCCGCCTGTGAAGAGAGCCACAAAGTGGAAAATAAATCACAATGGAAACAGCATAAAATGAGTGACTGGAGGGGTTTAGGGTGATTATAGTGGCCCTGTGGGAGCTCATGTACTGTGTTTCCTGGCACTAATTCAAAATGTGCTAAATAGGTGTGTAGAACCTCCTCCTCATATATATATATATATATATGTATATATACACATAAAATAGCTTTCTCAAGTCATAATAATTAAATTACAGGTGTGCTACAAGGAAATTCCATTTTTTTTTTTAAAGGAGACCAGTTTACAATAACTTTGTTTTTAAGGACTCAAATTTAAAAAACAAACAACAACAAATCCTTTAAGGTAAATATTTGTGTCTTCCCATGGACCCTCCACACATTATTTCAGTCAGGTTTTCTGTTTAAAAAGTCTTATTAAACCGCTTTCAAAACAAAACTATTCTATCGTTATGCAACGCAAGAAGGAGTGGGAGACAGAGTGTGTGTGCCATGTCCCAACATGACCCAATGGACAGGCTGCGCAGCTGAGACCCAAACAGAGGAGGCTCAGTGGTTCAGGGATAAAACCACCCGATAATGAGGTCGATTACAGCGCAGGAGTGACTCATGGCTGCAGACAGGGCAATGGTTTCGAGTTACTCATCGCCGACCTGGAGCCTGTCCTTCTCCTGCTGGTGCCTCCTCTCCATCTCTTTCAGCTGTGCGTACAGACGCCTGGTCACCTCCCGGAGCCTCGCCGTCTCGTCCTGGTTGTTGTCCTCCATCTGAGGCGGAGCAAAAAGCAGAAGCGAGTGACACGATTAATTAAGGCTAATCCGACCAGCCTGGATCTAACAAACGGATGAGCGAGGCTGCTGCTGGTAGTGATTATCGGCTACGAGCTTAATAGCGGGTTTGTCGTCGCGCCTGAGGCACTAAGAAGCCTTTTCTCTGCAACTGTTGAGTCGGCAGACTGAGATCACCTTTAACCTTTTCGGCCCCCGGGAAAAAATAACTTTCTCCTGACAAACGTGGCACATGTTGATCGCTGGATAAGTCTGAAGCTACTTGGAGCGGAGGGCTGTTTTAATGAATACATGTTGGTCTGCATGCCACATATGTCTGCCACAGGGACAGGAAGGCCTCAGCGAGCTGAGCCGTCTTTTGTGGCCACAGGTGTTGTGTCACAGGAGTTTCCGAGATATGCTGCATCTACAATAATACACAAAGAACGTAAGAGTGCGTGTGTGTGCCGATAGTTTGGAAACATCCAGAGAGCTCAGCACTCGATGTTCTTTTTTTTGAAGAGGCCGACATTTTGTTGGCTTCCCTGATTTCTATGATTTACTTTAAAAGCACGGTAGAAACCACAAACCACATGAGAAAATTGTGCAATGTTGATTGCTGACTGGCTCGGCTTACGTGATTGTCGATGAGTACTGTGTTGCCGTTGGTGAGAGCCGGTTGGTTGGTGGGCACGCTCACTGTGAAGCCATTGACTGGGTACTGAGGAAGGAAGGAGAAGAAGCTGGTTTGTGGAGCTACAGGTGCTGGTGGAGTTGGGGAGAGGTCACTGCACTGTTTTCCTGCTTAAATAGAAATGACTGTGTTCTTTAAAAGGTCCCATGTGAGTCAAATACAAGGTACCATGAGTTTCTAAAAACAACTTAGGAAGATGAAGAAAACTTTATCTGGAAATGCTTGCTAAAAACAAGTCCCAGTCCTGGATATCGGTCTTTTGTGATGTCACAAAGTGCACCGACACCTCCCCCAGGTTAGTGACAACACATCCAGAGGCAGATGTTGACTCCACTCTCTGAGACTAACAAACTGATAGGAGGTCTGACAGTGCATTGGTGCAGGCAGGGAACTAAAACCAAACGGTGGTCTCAGTGAGTCAGTTATCGTGCGAGGCTGCTCCACCGCGGTCGCGGCTGGAAAATAGGGATGTGGAAACAGTTCACATATGGGAGCGATTACATAACATTTCCACAGAAAAATCCCTGTCTTTATGAGGGTTCATAATTATACCTTATTGTTGTTGCTGTTCTGCCGGGCCGCCATCTGCTCTCTCAGGGTCTTCAGACAGTACCTCACCTGCAGGCAAACACACGTTCTGCATCAAACACTGGCTCTCTGCTACTGAACAGCACCTTCAGAGAATCACTCAGACACACTCAGATGTTTCCCACCAGCCCGAATGTGTGTGTGTGTGTGTGTGTGTGTGTGTGTGTTTGTGTGTGTGTGCGCATTGCCAGAAACGTTGCATGATGCATCACTGTCGGACACACACTGACCTCCTGAATCTGAGACACTTCGTCCGTCAGCATCCTGACACTCTTCTCCCTCTCTGACCGAGATTCCAGCAAAACCTGAAAAGGGGGGGAAAAATAGCACAAGTGAACTCACAACGTAGAGCCAATGTGATCGCAAACAAACAAAAAGAGAAGCTCCCGGACCTTGATGACCTCAACTTTCTCGTCTGTCGGGGTGATGAGTTGCAGTGTCTCTTCCTGCTCTCCTGGCTTCTGTGGCAAGACCACCGCTACGCTGCTCTCCTGCATTTAGGCAGCAGACAAAAACTGTGAACGTCCCATTCCAGCCTAGAAGTACCGCCCTTTTATCCACCAATCAGCTTGTACCTTGCTGCCGCTGTGCTGCTCCCTGGTGCGGCTGGATGTATCCTGGTCAGGCAGAGGGAGTCTGAGACACCGATGCCGGTCCTGGCACGAAATTACAATGAAATTGGTGACTGGACGACAAAGCGGTTTACGAGAAGGAAAACAAAAACAACCAATGTCGAGAAAGGAGAGGTGGGCTCAAAACAAAAGTCATCATGGAGAAAGAGGGAGGAGCGTGGAAAAAAATATAGGGCCACTCTTGACTGTAAAACTTCCCCGTGCTGCAGAGGTTCCTCACTGGAAACCACAAAAAAACCTAGCAACCGGAACCAAAGAGACAAAACACTGCATCTCCAGGGCACAGTTTGGTGGCCATGGCTAAATGCTCCGCCACAGTCTAGTTGTTGGGGGAAGTTGAGGTAAGAAAAGAAAGGAAAAGAAAAGAAAAGAAGAAAGGGAACCAGTCTGGTCTGGCATAACTAAAAATACCAACAATCCAAACAACCATGACTGGATCCTGTTTAAGTCAGATCAGCTGCCTTGGCAACACAGTGACAACTGTAACCTGAACACAGTTTAAATCAACAAATGAAAAGAAGTTAACAGAACAACATTTTAATATTATTACTGAGAAGAAAAAAGGTGCGTTTATTTTTGGCCCTCAGACTTTAGTTTTACTATATTTTCTCCGATCCAGATGAATGTGAAGACCGCTGTCTTTCATTAGTTTGAATACAATTTTAAACCTTTGGTAAATGTAAAAAGCTAAACATACCGGGTTAATCTTGGAAAGCTGTGGGGAGTTGGGTAAAAGATAAGAAATTATCTAATTCAAGGCACCTTTTTCAGACAAAACAATGACTAAGAGAAGATAAGCCTTACGTCACCTGCTCAGGCCCAGGGAGCAACTGACCTGTACAAACTGGATCTCTGTGTGCAAAGCCAGCAAACCAGTTCAAACATTTTCACCCAAAGGTGAATTACATAACATCACAACCGATTGTTTATCTTTTTTTCCACCAACTAGCTAAATCCTTGACAGCATATCTGTGCTGAAAACGTTAAAAGTGGATGTGAGACGTGACAGAAATGCAGCCCCATCCTGCCATAAACAATGTTTAACCTTTGGCGGATTTTTGATAATTGTCATGGGCGGATCGCAGCTGAAGCCTTGAACACTCTGTACCGCCTTGGCTGCGAACGTCAGTGGGCTTAAGTTTTCCATCGGAAGCAGCCGGGAGCAAAGCAAATTAAATTGCAAGTAATAGACTGTAATCAGGCAGCATCAAAGGAGCAGCAGCAGCAACAACGGTAGGCGTGTTTTGTGCCGGCCCGGCCTTCACTGTTCTGTTTTCCAATGTTGATTTTTCAACCTTGTTAATTTCACTGAAGAACAATAACAAAGACTCAATGTAATTGTGAAATAATCAGGACCACCAGACAAACAACAACAGCGACTCTTTCGCATCTCTTAGGTGAATCTTGCCTGAGAGACGCGCTGTACGTGACACATAAAAAAAGCGGTGAAAGGGTGAAAGGGTTCAGAAGGCCTCAGAGTGCGTGACAACGTAGGAAGCATACGGAAGCAAACTGAAGAAAGGAGGAAGGACAACCTGCCGCGTCCCAGTGCTTAGCTAGTGACGCTTTCGCCTGCTTTACAAGTCAAAACACAGGCTTAATGGTTTGGCTCTGATGTCGGCGCTTTGTCTGTAATGAGAGCGTCTGAAAAACCATCAGAATGCGTGTGAGTGACAGGTCGGCGTTCCTCCCTGCGATCCGACTGCTGCAGGGCCTCACTGTGCCTGCCAGGGACACACCCAGGGAGGTGAGAATGGAATCCTGCACAGAACCGACTGGTGTCTCCCGCCAAGGAGTCTTTTTGATAGATGCGCCTCTTCCCCCTCAGGCGTGTTCCTCACATCCACTTACCACAAAAAGCACTTCAATGGAAACAACAGTCTTCAACTGTATCAGCACTGAAAACAATGTGGAAACCACATGAGTGTTGAAATATAGGGCGTGTCTGATCTTATCTCTGTGTCGCAGCGTCTCTGCATAGTGTTGTTGTTTATCCATGCACATAAAGGGGCTACAAGGGGGGCTACAATGTTTATGGTGATCCTGGTACCAAATGCTTGACACCAAAGGTTTTCCTACAGTCGTAAACTATCGACCAAGGTGTTTTCCCTTCTTCCATCCCTGCCTCCCTGGTTCTCAATCTTGGCTTGTGTCTTCCTACTAATCAACGCCCGTGTAAACGCTTCGCCTTCCACCCATGATCTTGCCAAAGAGAAAAGGTTTGGCTTCTTGGCCAAATTGCTAAATTGGCCAAGAAGCCAATTTACCCATGCAGGCTGTGAAATGCTTTGGTCCCCTACCATTTTATCTTTCTTGCTTTTTCATGATTAGTGGGGAGATTTACTGGTTGGCCTTCCCTCCCTTTCTGCTCTTAAATCACCTTACCATTGCATGTGTCTGAGACCTTTGCCTTAACTACAAAGTCTTTACAAGTTCATAAATACTGAAAAACTAAGTATGTCTCTCTTTGCATTAAGGGAAATTATATGAAAAAAAATGTTATTCAATGGTGCATTTGGTTCTAAATGTCCAAACCAAATGCGGCTGGACGACCACATTTGCATTGAAGCTCACCCTGGTTATGTAATTTCATTGTGATCAGCAGTTTCTCCTGCTCGGTATGTGCGCTGCAATAACTATCTGGGTCCTGAGGCAAAACATCAGCTGCAGTTCAGGGAACGTTTTATCCACAAAACTAGTTTGCCAATATTGTATTTTATCATTTGTCATTTTATATCATTGTAAAACAAGCTAACCCAATCCTTTCACCTGAAGTTTTTCATGAACTAAACATTTCATGATAAAAACAAATGTGTGACAAATGCCCCCACTTATCTTGAGCTAACTCTGTATTTGTACATTAACTGAATTAAATGCCAGTATAGTTATGTGGGAAAACTCTTTGCAGACACTCTACAATATTTCAGTACACTTGATTATTTGAAAGGAACTCATGTATGAAAGTCAGAACTGCTCGAGCTTATTAAGCGATTGTCACATGTGAGCTTTGAAACTGTGCACGCACCTGTTTTAAACGTGTCAAAGCTGACGCCCTGGTCAATTTTCTCACAGTATGTTTTTAGACTGCAGCTATTTACCTGCAATGGCCCCGAGTCTTTTTTCTGTCTCAGGCGCCCTGCTCCAGACCAAGACAGGTCAGCCGGGTGGTGTCTTTGACGCTTTTTAAAGCTCTGCGACACCTTTTTTCTTTGACCTCGAGGTGAGAATGTGCTTTCACGTAGAACACAGCGAGGTGAAAATAGCAGACAGACAGGCAGGGTATGTGGAGAAAGAGGAGATGTGATCGTCTGCCCTGCATTAGTCACGATTAATGGTGAGGATGTGACATCACCGACGATCAATAGAGGATGAACCAGCCCGAGTTATTAGTAGCTGTTATACACACAGCTGGCCGATACTGAGCGACTTGTAACAGACAATGTAGGACCACCAGAAATATGAAGAAATAGAGTCCCTCAAATTGGAAGGCAAGGAAAGAAAAACAGCCCTCCAAACTCCAACACATTGAGATGAGAACTTATGGTGGCTACCATTCTGATTTTTAAAAACTGTCAGGCAATATTTCACAGCTAAAAATGACATAGACACGCTTGAGCCCAGTCAAAACTCAGCTACTGCTCGAGATGATAAGAGAATCTATAAACACTTAACGCATTGATTGACATCAGCGAGTCCTGCTCCAACCCGACACACATGAATCATCACAACACAAACTGTCACCAATGCAACGCAAACTGAATGATGCGTTTGCTCGCAGCAGGAAACGTAACTGACAAACAAGAAGCGACCTGAAGTGGCAGAAAGTTGCCGTTTAGCCTATTTAGTTAAGTCAAGAGCAACATTGAACTTCGGGTTTTTAATGATTAATTCTAAGGACTCTTAAACCGTTGCCAATAAGCACATTTGTCTTTAGGCACTGAGTTAACAGTATAAATGTATGAACAAATAAGAAACAAAAAGTGAATAAAATGTTTAAAAATGTGCCTCTTTTTTTTCCTTCTTCAAAGGCATTCAGGAAAATCACTATCCGAGCCCAGACGCAGAACCTCTGATTTCCACCAGGTGTAAGCTCTCTCTGATATCTACCTGTTTGGACGAAGCTCTTCTCAGATCTTCCAGGTGATGTTGGCTGTGCTGTGTTCCACACTGTCTTGTGTGACTAAGTGCGTGGGAAGCCTCGGCTGCCTTCCCTTACATGGCTGGGCGAGGCTCCGCCGGCAGCCCAACCCTCCTGCCGTCAGAGAGACAGCGTGCCAGTCATCAGAGGAGCTCAGCTGTGAGCTTCCCCTGCAACATATTGCACTCAAAGGAGGAGAAACGCTGCAAGGAACATTTCTCTAAATAGACTGCACAGTTTTTTCATCAAAACTGTGTCACCAAGGAGGTTTGCCATAAACAAATTTCAAACGCGTAACTTGTTTTTTTGTTTGTTTGGTTCTACGCAGATGTTCAGGCGACACCGAAGAGCTCGGCAAATCTCAGACAAATATTAAGTGAGCGAACTCCGTCCAACCTTAACACTGAGGTGAAGATGTAACATACTATTTAACATGTAAGCCCTCCTGGACATTGAGTGACCACTAGGTAAAACTGAGGAATGAAGGACGCCACATCCATCAGCCTTTTGGCGACAGCAGACGGCATCAGCACTTTGAGGAATGTGTGGCCTGTTATGCAAGAGAGATTAATGAAGCGTCTTTATATAACACTTCGCGGGAAGCATGCGTGCGAGCCAGTGTGCTGTGTAAACAGAGCTGTGCAAACAAAAGCCAAAAGCCACAGCTTTTGGCTTTTGTCCGATCACTTGAAATACGTTTGTATTAAAAAATAATCAGATTTTCATTATGTCAAATGTTTTTTCCATTTGAGGTTTAAAGTCTCAGATGTGTAACGGCACTGAAGGTAACATTTATTATCTGCGATTTGTGTCTTGTTTTTGAGATATGTGAAGTGTCTAAAGCCAGAGCCATTGAATGGCCATTTATTAGAAATCCTTTGGATCCAAAGCGCCAAACTTTTATTTTAGAGTTTCTATAGTAATTCCTGCAGATTTATCAATACACCCCCTCCCCAAAAAACAAAACAAAACAAACAAACATCCATTAGCGTGTATTCTGATTTTGCTCGTGTGGACACCACAGATAAGTTACAGTTCACTGACAGAAAAATTATGTAACTGAAAAATATTTAAAGATCTGTGTCTCAGCCTTGCATGCCCCTTTATCCCCGAGACAAAAGGCAGACAAGCTTGCAAAGTTGCCGTCTAAACAACCCGGTTTTTTGAGAAAGTCATATTTATAGTTGCTTATCCCTCTGTGGACATGTTGGCAGTCCAAACTTGCCCTCTGACGGATGCCGATGTCATACACAAAAGAGTGGATCCGCTTTCTGACCATGTAAGTACACTGGGAAGCCGACAGCACCTGAAGCAAGACAGCGAAGCTACTTTAATGATATCCTTCCATGCACAATTCTCGCTCAGACGCGCACATTCTCACGCAACGACAACAACAACGCAGACACTCTGGAACATGTTGCAGTAAAAACAAACTCCTGAATGCAGGTGGGTAGGATGACAAGTGTCCCAGAAAAATACCGGTTAATAGACCAGGGTGCAGGAGGCGTCACAGCTTGTGTTTACAGTCAGGTCGCAGTGCAGACCCAAAACAATCTGTGGCCTGTCAGTTTGTTCAGTTTGCACCGTCAAAGTCATTCTGACACACATGTGGTCCTCATCAAAGGACACAAATCACAACATTTATTTTGGATAAATCTGTTCTTATTTCACTTTTGCACCAAACTGCTTCACATTGGTACACCGCACGCTATGTGGGGAAAGTGCAACATGACAATGTAGGACATGAAGGAACAGGTTAGTGGATCATGCTCCCCAGGCGGAGAGTTTAGTGAGGGAGAGGAACATTATTAGAACTTCCAAATCACATGCAAATATCTAGAAATCTAACTTTGCATCCATCTAAAATGTAAATAATGATTGATGAATGACTGTAAATAGAATTATAACTAAATCAGAAAAAGTGCCATGCTTAGCCTTCAGTGCCAAAAGCCGATCATAGAGACTGCATTTTGTACACAGAGACCTACATTATCCGACTGTGGGAAAGGCACAAAGACAAACATACCATTCAACTAGCACAACAAAGCGGTGTAAATATGATGTCATGAGTTGCTGAACAAGGGCATCAATGATTAGCTTCTCAGATTACCGTTCTTTAAGTCACAACACAACACAAAAAAACTATGCCATGGTGTCAAATGTATGACAACAGGCTCACAAATGCAGGGCTCACTGTCACGGACATGAAGCATTGTATTTGGGAAAATTTCCCAAAATGTTCATCATCAGTGGGTTTCAAACCAGGCCAAGACAGACAACACTCTAAAATGTCATTTTTAGCAAAGACATTTAAGAAGTACTAAAAGGTTTAATGAGTGAAATGAATTTTCAATATAACTGCACAAACAAGAATCAGCGCATGTAATCTGGCAGGTAAAGTCATCACAAAGTCATCAGCCACAGGTGGTGGCACAACATCATAAAGAACATAAATGCTGCAGCAAGCAAAGCGCGGAAAACCATTCACAGATTCAGTTATAGGGTGGTATTTTGCTGTACATATTCTCAGCTAAACAAGATTTATGGACGGTTGACGCCGAAGTGGAATGCTGTTATTATGGTGACACAAAAGAAGAAATGCAGTAAAGTGAGAGGTTACTGCACTTGACATTCAGGCAGAGTTTTTACTTGTTACAAGTCCCATATATTTGCATGTGCGTGAGTCTGTATATTTAATTAAGCCCTTTATGGGATTTAAGTGACTTCAGAAATGTTTACTTTTCATATTTACTAACAGCTACACCTCAAGGCAAAACGCTTGACAGGGTGTAACTTCTGACCAGTGTCAAGTAACATAGAGGCTATTTCAATGCGTAGGAGAACCTGGATAAAAATGACATATATTCTGTTCCCACAACTCCTTTGTTGTTGTTACTTCTGAAAACCTTACATTGCTCCCTTTTATGTTAAACGTATACAATTATAATTTACAGGCTTTGTTCTTTGGTCTAGTTCTTCCATTAATGACGCTGATGGTTAAACTTCAATCGTAAAGAAACCGACTCATGTATCGTCAAAGACGAAGAAGAAGAAGAAGAAGACGAAGGCAGCAGCGGTGTAACTAATTAACGGAACCATTTGCTCCATATCGATCCACCTCTAGTTCCTTTGTTGTTGTGTGTAGAAACATTAAGCTAGCGACGTGAATCATCACTCACGTTGGGTTTGTGGTTCCGCTCGTCTCCGGTTTCCGCCGGTCCAATGACTCCTCCGCTCATCTTCTCGGTCTACAAACGAAGCCACATTAATTGAAAAGAACGGGGGGAAATAATACAATCAGCGGAAAGTAACGTTTGTTTACAGAGGACTTTCGACTGACTGAATGTACACCTCTGAACTAACTAGGACAACTGTGCTCAGCCGGGCAGGACAGAGAGCAGGATGTGGGCGCCTCTCTGCGCCTCCTTCCCGCTGCTGTACAGGTAGTAAAGTTAAAGCCTGAAGGTGTGTGTAACGTGTCTGCACATCACTGAATTGGAATGTCGGCCAGTTGCGAACCCCCAACTAAACTTGAACTTGAACATTGTTATTATTTCTTATTTGTAAATGCTGCAGTAATCCTTTAATTTTGTTTTTGTTGTTGTTTTTTTGCAAGAAAACTTTACGCTTTCGGCCGCATTAAGCATCCTGACCTAACATGTTAAGATTGGCACAGTGTAGCGTTAGCATGGCAGCTACGTTAGCTTGAGTAAAAGTAAAAACAGGTGGAATAAATTAATGCTTTCCATAGTCCAGAAAAACAATGTCAGCAATTCCAAATTGCCATCGACTGCCATCTTTATTTCTCAAGTTATCTCACTGTATTTCTGTAGCCTGTAGCATACCAGAAGTGTAACCACATGTGCTAGTTTTCCTTTTTATTGTGGTCTGATTTTTAATATCACCTTTTTAAAATTTTGTTTTTAGTTCATTTGATAGGATCATTATTTTTTTTTTTCATTTCACACAAGTTCACGTAGCTTATGTATCATGACTTGCTATTCACATAGGTTTTACATTGCACTTTGTAATAACTAGAAATGCTTTACATCAATATCTTACTCTCCAAATAGAATTGGTTTTTAATTGGATGAAGGTTTACAATACATTTAAATCTAAAGTGGAGTTGCTACTCTAATTTCGTTCAGCAAATTATCACATTTGTTCGAGTGCACTATCAGCTGGGGCTCACCTCAGAGACGTTGACAACACCTCCACCTGGGAGACATTTACTCTGAGTGCTGCTGAGCCACAACATTTTTCCCCCGGCCACCTGCCTGATCTTCTTCCAGATGGATTCCATATGCTGCCACTCCTCATCTGTTTTGGTTCAGAAAATCTTGCTCTGCTTCTCCCACATTTTGCTCGGTGCAGCAGTCCATCAGCCTAGCAACAGCAAAGTGTGATCTGGATGCCATGTGTTGCGACTAATTCGGTGTCAGACCCACAAATAGGATGTAGACCTGTTTGATAACAGGTCTCTCACTTGGCAGGTGGCACTGCTCTGCTTGTACTTGCCCTACTTAATTACTTGAAAGGCAACTGAACTTATTTACCTTTGATGGCACATGGGGATAACTTTGAAAACTTACACATCAGCCCACAATGTGATGTCCATCTGTCATCTTTGTTGAATAATGAATCAAATAAGTTGAAATAACCAGGTAAAAAGTTCTGATGAAGAATTGTCTTTGGATGATCCACAGAATAGCTATTCAGTCTTATGCTATGAGCATTAGTGCTTTAGGAACTCAGCAATTGTCTGATCATCCTGTTTTAACTTGTTCTTTATAACGAAGCAGGTGTGACCTAAAAAAATGAAGTAGCATCACCAAAAAAGCTGTATGAAGGACAAACATACATATAGTAAGTCTACAGCTTTTTTCCTGTGTCTGACATCTTGTGATTGAGTTCATTGCAAGTGCATATATGATGTATAGTTCACTTTAAGAGCTACATGTTTGGTGATACCCATGGAAGAGTACTTTCTTTTGACGTATACGACTGAAATACAATAATCCACTGTAAATACAGCCCAGGTGTTGTGACGCCTCTCCGGTGGTGAAAGGACTCAAACGGAAGCCCAACATTTTTAAAAAGCCCATCCCAAAGTAAACATGCTCTGGGTTTAATGACAAATTATTCTGTCCTTGTTAGATCATCAGCCACCTCTTTATACTCAAAGGTGGATTGAAGTCTTTCACTCAAAAGGGGCCAAAACATTTAGCAAGTAGTTCTAAACTCAAACTACTCTGTTAGTGCTGTGGAAGAACTTTACAGAGAATTTCTTTATGACCATGATTTACACCCAGGAGCAATCAAATGCTGAAGGCCCCTCTGCCTCTCTCTCTCTCTCTCTCTCTGTCTCTCACACACACACACACAAATACGTAAAAGAGGAATGTCATTCTACTCATACTTTGACTGCAACAGCTTGCCTACCGTGTTTCATCCCTAAACTGTCAAAAACTGTAAACTCGCGTTGAAAAATGATGGTCCGGATTTGTGGAGAAGTACTTTGGTATAAGCACATTAATATGGTGTCATTCAATACATCAGTATTCAAACAACGGGAAATAAATGCAGAGACAAGAGTGTGTAAGGACCAAGGAGAAGGTATGCAGTGGGACGGAGGGGGGGTGGGCCAGCAGGAGTGACACTGAGCTTTAGTAATCGCAGGGCACCAGCTGAGGATTACAGTCTATAAAGGGGAAAAATCAGCGGGAGAATTAAGATCAGGCTGCTGACAGCCATTATCATCAGGCCTCCTCCCCAGCCTCAGTTTGTTTAGTGCAAGTTTGCCTTTTCATCGCTGTACTGGAATATTCTAACTTTGACCCCAACATCTCATAAGAGCTTCGCTCCAGATTGTCCTACAACAGAAAACGCACCTTAGTGTTTGTGATGTAGTGAATCACTCACAGACTAGTTGCCTTAAATCAGATTTGCGCTGAACACACATCATTGGTATTTTCAACTGTATAAGGGAAGCAAAAACACAGGAACAAATCTTAATGAGAACTCTTCATCGCGCCTCTGTTGTCACAAAGCAAAGTGAAGGTGAAGTGCAGTGCTGCTTTTAATGGCGTGAGGATGAAACGTGATTTCACCTCTGCCAGGTTCAGACCTGCCACTGACTGGCGCACCTCTGATGTTCACGACGCAGACAGTGACGAAGTTCAGGCCGCACCCCAAAAGGGAGGATGGGTCACATGACTACTATGTGCTTGAGGTGTTACAGTTCAAGTTTCAGTCATTCATGTGAAACAATGATGACTTATACCCTGCTGGTTTCCACAGTCTCACAGTTTCAAGCGCTTCAAAAGAGTAAAACCTGTAAACCTGGCCCAAGACATTAGAAACACGATGTCCTGATTTTCTTGCTCCACTTTGATTTCATTCAAAACTCCTCACAAGGATGGAGATTCTCAAAGTGCATATTGCATACACATGTTAAACGTGAAGCACAAAGTCATGCTCATATGTTCATTAAGCAATTAACCAAGACAGATGATCAACTATGCAACTATGAAGAGGTCCAAAGTAGAATGCACCTTTTTTTTTTATTGTGCACATAGTCCAAAATCTGCTTCAAAATTTAAACGCCCTGGCCAGTATCATTACCAGCAGAATAATACACATATCGTATTAAATCACACACTTGCTCTTCATTGCCCAAAAACAGATTTTAAAAGTGACAGCTGTTTAAAAAAAAGTCTTAACACCTTCAAAAGTCATTGAAAAACAATCCACATTCATGACATTCTGATGCCAAGAAAACAAAGACAAAGCATTTCCAGTAGCGGTGACTCCTCCTCACATTGGAATTTCTTCTGCGTGAATATTTGGAAAACACATAAAACCAAATAACACGGTTAAAGATCATTAAAGCATCAGCGGTGGGGGCAGAACACATGCAGAGACAACAACGACTAACAATTGAGAGGCGAAGCTTATTCTCTTAAGGCATTAAAGTGAAAACACATGCACAAGATTCAAGCGCGACGTAGCGACATATTAAACTGCATTTAAAATAAGTTTCCTAAAGTGGAAAACATTGCGAGGGGTAGGACAAATTGTGCAGGAACACACAGTGCTATTTATCTGTATTTGATTGTCTCATCAAGAAAAGGTGTACACAGGTAAATACAGTGTAAAAAATATAGGCTCAGTTTAAATAGACCATCATTGTCACATTTGACCAATACAAAAAAACAAAAACAAACAGATTTTCAATACATAAAGAATCACACAAAGCTGCTGTCGGCACTAAGAGAGAGAGAGAGAGGCTATCATGCGCAAGGAAACAGGAACCATTTGAGGAAAAAAGGAGTTACCTTTTTTGTTTTGGTCAAAGAAGGTTTGGAATTTTTAAGCCTACAGTATAACTGCAAATGGAAAACTAAACCATGCCACACTAATGTTTACCACAGAAGTGTAAAGTGACAGCAAAGCATTTTCTAGATTTTTGTTTTTTTGGGTTTCTTTTTGCCTTGATGCAGCAACAAAACATCCGGAGAAGACCCATCGGAACACGATAATACTGAAGCAATCATAATCACAGCTGAACGCTCCAAGAATGTACCATCATTTTCATTCTGTTTCAGTCTGTTTAACTGCAGTGCTAAAAATATGACCAAGAAAAAAAAAAAAAAACCCATGAGGCTTATTTGTAGTGCATGGCAACCGAGTTCCTCTCGCAGCAGAGTCCTTTATGCCCTTCATACATTTCTGTGACACACAAGAAAAAATGGGAGAGAATCTTTTTATAGGCCTCTTGATGCCTTCTAACTGCTGACTTCAGCAGTTGGAGGTCTGTAGGTGGCTCTCGTTGAGAATGGAGGTGATGTTGGAGTCATAGAAACCGTCCTCGTCCTCGGAGCTCAAGGCGGAGGAGTTCAGAGCCGAGCGGTGAGTCTGCTGGGACTTCCTCCTGAGACAAAGAGGCGAACAGACAAACACACAAACACATGGTCAGATTCTTCACTTTTGCAAGTCAGTGCCAACGTTTGTCCAGTTCATTGTTACATAGTGCCACCTAGTGTTGGAAATATGCATGGGGGGAGGGAGCTCCTTCATGCTTCTGACGGGCGAGACTCAGAAATACTTGCCACAAAATAAAAAAAAAATCTTACTTGAGGTCAGTCTCTAGGGACGCCACTTTGGCGTGCAGTGCCTCCTGAAGCTCCTGCTGCTCCTCCAGGTCTCTGAGAACTTTCCGGCGGACGCCCTCCAAACGCTCCACCTCCCCCTCGCTCTCGTCCACCTGCCGCTTCAAGGCTTTGACTCGCAGGGACAGCTGTGGGAGAGGGGCGAGAGAGAAGAGAAGGGGAGAGGTGGTGAAGGGGTCAGAAGGGTGGGCGGGCGCGAGGGTGCATGAAGGGTCCCTAAGGTCAGGAGAGGTCGGGGGAGGCCTTCTAGTGGGCGAGTGAATTTGGGTGAGGAGGAGCACAGGTGCGATTAGCAAAGCTCAGCAGTACTGAATACGGTGGTTCTTCTAGCGATATATTAATGTGACAAACGGCTGAAAAAAACAGTCTATCAGAAATAAAGACAGGAAACTTGAGACATCTCAGGAATGCAGGGAATCCAGATACCTGCATCATCCAGGTGAGACTGGAAGAGTCGATTTCACAGCTACTACATCTTTAGTGTCCTTTTCTCATATTATGCCAAGTTTTCAGAACTGTTTTTCATTATGCACTCTTGTGGTGCAGCCGCACTTGATAAGTGATAAAAAAAACCCTCAATAGGTAGATAAACCCAAATGTGCATATTTAGGCCTTTGTTGTTGCCTCCTGCAAAAGTGTCCCCGTTTAAACTGTTGCCTTGTTGGACAACATGTGGTGGACTTCAAAGGATGGATGCAAAATTGTAGAACAGAAAACACAGTGTGGATACTGCACAGTATGGGTCCTTTAATGTGTTGTGTAGCGAACTTTAGAGCTGTCACTCTTTTGCCTGAGCTGGGTAAACCGGTTGCCCAGGATGCCTTCAAATTTTCCATTCAGATGCAATCTAAACAGCCTGTAGTTGCGCACTAACTTCTTAAAGATTTCTGCTGAGCACTCCCAGCACACTGTGCTCTGAACTACAGGGCTACAGTTCAGTTTTCCTTCTCAGCAAATGGAAATTCTATATGCAAATCTGGCTATTCACCTGATCTCTCTGCTCGACATGCTGGCTCCTTTCCTGGTCCAGTGTGGCGTTAAGCTCCTTCAGCTTTCTCTCCATTCGCCGCTGAGACGCCTGGATGCTGTTTTTTTCTCTGGAAATAATTTGAATTTGCACAGCATTAGTCAATGGCATTGGTTCAAAGTCTAGAATACTCATTTCAATAATGCAATTAGGGAGCTTGAAGCTGATGTTTTTATTTTTGTATTTGGATAATTTCAAAACACGCTAATCCTTTAAAACTCTTGTTTTTGATTCTTTGTCTGAGCTCAGTCGAACCTCTCCTCGCTGCGAAGTCTCTCCTCCAGCTCCTGAATTCTGCTCTCCAGCAGTGTGATTCCAGCAGTGGGGCGTGTCTGACTCTCCATGTCTGCTATGCGAGACTTCAGCTCCTTCATCTGAAACCGATGTGGGAAAGTGTAAGCGTAAAGCCAGCGATCACACCTCAACAAGAGGGTTTGTTACCTGTCGCTCCAGTGCGCTCTTGTCCATTTCGAGGTCGTGTCTGGCCGAGCGCTCCTGCATCAGCTCTGAACGAAGCTGGTCCACCTGAGAAGAGCCAGGCACAAGACATGAGTGGACCTCTAAACCACAAAAAACTCAAGAAAAAAACAAAAAAAAAATGCCTGCTGTTGATTTGCATGTACACATGCAAAATGCGGCACCTGATCTCTGCTCCGTGTGATGCGGTCGTTCAGTAGCTCCACGCCACTTCTTTCCTCGTCCAGTTCAATTTCCAGTGTCTTAATTTTATCCTGAAAGATCAACAGATAAAAACACCCCTTTTACACCTCAGCAAAGCCAAAGCTTATATTAAAACTTGCTATGGTAACTGCTAATCCTGAATTAGGTATTTCAAGAAAGATCTCCTTTTCCAACAGGACTGTCTATAAGTACAATATTTAGGTCAGAGTCAGGGCTACTTATTAAGAAGATCGAATGAACCACTCAATCCTATCAACAAGTCAGGATTGGTTTACTGATGTTGTTCGTTTTTTCTTGTCCTTGTGTATTCCTTCCAAAATAAATACCCCACCCTCCGAAAAAATATACTAAACTGTATCCGAACGATCCTCAGTTTTTGCCCTTATGGTCTCACCTCCAGTCCCCGGATCTCCCGAGTGCGGTCAGTCTGGCTGCTCCGCTCCGACTCCCGCTCGCTCTCCAAGTGTTTGAAGCGGTTGTTGAGGAGGTCTCTCTCCAGCTGAGCACTGTCCCGGTCCTCGCTGCACACCAGCAGCTCCTTCTTCAGACGGGAAACCTTTAACAAAAAAAACAATGTAGATGGAGCACGTTAGGATGGACAGAACTTCTTTTCTCTACTAGATCAGTTTTTGCTTGCCTATGTTCTCCTACGTCGACCTTTCCTGTCTGTCTGCCGCTCACCTCCTCCTGCTGGGCCTTCAGGTTGCTCTGAACCCTCTGCAGCTCGGCCAGCCGCTCCTTGTTGGTGCGCTGGGCCTCCTGCAGGTCCTTCCTGGAGCGCTCCCTGTAGTCGTCCAGCTGCGTCTGCAGCACCACCACAGACTGCCTGGACTCTCCCATCATCGCCTCCATCTGAAAGAGAGGCGCCCACGCTGACGACGGAGCCTCTTGTGCATCTGCCAAACCAAAAAAAACAAAAACTGACTCTGTTACCTCTTTGGTCATCTTCTCCAGGGCTCGGTCCAGCAGCCTCTTCTGCTCCTCCAGGTCTGTCTTGCCCTTCCTCAGTGCCTCCCTCTCCAGGTCCCGCTCCTCCAGTCGGTGGCTCAGCTCGTCCCTCTCTTTGGCCAGGCGGGACGCCGTCCTCCTGCTCTCCTCCAGCTGAGACTTCAGGGAGCGGTTATCGTCCTCCAACGTCTCGATCGTCTCTTCGGCGTCTGAGCTACGGGGGGCACTGGAGTGCAGCTTCGTCTGCGAGTGGGGAAAGAGGCAAGCGGAGGGACATTTTGGAAACTCCAGATTTGGCTTTCTTACCATTTGTCCAGATATAGTTCAGCATGTTAGCACTGGGATTCAATGCAAAGAAAAAGCAAACATTCTACCCCCTTTGCTTGACACATGGACATAAATCATTTTGACTTGGCACCTACGCAGATTGTGCGTGACTAATCTCTTCACATGACAATTTTTACATTACAAGTAACAGGATTATTGCACTGGAGACGTCTTCCTGCGCCACAGCTCCGACATGCATTCAGCATTTTGCACATCCTCAAAGAACAAAGGCGTCTCTAGGGGATTAAGTCCTGAGCTTCTTATGTATTTGAGTCTCTTTATTTTTTGGGGGGCTTTCATTTACTCCTTATCTGTCAGTTGAAAATAGAGAGTGCGTGGGCGGCCTTTCCTTTTATGCTCATAAAGTACAGTGCAGGTGTGTGTGTGTTCACGGCTGGGTTAATGAGCTGTACCATGCGGGCAAGCCTCTCTCTGAGACGAGTGTTTGCTTCCTGGAGCTCCAGGCTGCTGCTGTGGTCCACCACTGTCTTTCCTGCAGCCGATGACTGAGAAAAGGGGGAATATGATGAAATTGACGGGCGCATAAATCTGGATGTGTCCTTTCATGTATTTCAAACCAAACAACAAAAGCGGGAGGGGGGGACTGCACCTCCTTTGCCTGCTCCTGAGCCTTCTCCAGCTCGGCCTGGTCCTTCTGCGCCTGCTGCTTCAGCCTCCTGATTTCCGACAGCATCTCGGCCTCCTTCTCTCCGCTGGCTGTCTTCAAGGCTTCCAGCGCCTCCCTCTTCTCATCCAGTTCACCGCGCTGTCTGTCCAGAGTGGCCCGGGCCTGCTTCAGATCATCCTGGCACTTCTGCAACTCCTTGGAACAAGGCAATCAGGGACAAATAATGTGCTCAAGCAAGAATTGTTATTACGTTATGTCTGATGTTATGAAATCATGTCGTATTCTAAAACTACTGGCAACAGTTGAAGACCTAAAATGATGAACTTTCTCTTTTTTTATTGTATGTATGTATTCATGTATGGGTTTTTTTCATGTGCCAGTATCTGATGCATTTGTGTATGTATGAGTATCTTTGTATCTGGGGTATCTGATGAAGTTAGGGTTTTAAGTCGGGTTGCATTGGGTGGTAATGGGGAATTGCTTTGTGATCTATGGTTGTTGTATGGTGGCCCCTGTTCATAAGCTGTAGTTAGCTTCTGAGGAGTCCCATTTTTACAAACATAATTGGATTGATTGTATTTTGTATTTGTATTTTAATTGATTTGTGGAATAAAATAAACTGAACTGAAAATCAGACATATCAACTAAAGTGCAGATGATGCGCCAATAAACTACCACATCTTTTCAAACAGACATGCTGCTTTTTGCCCACACAGCCAAGCGTAATCTGCGTTCTGCCCGGCGACTGATGTAAATTACCTCTGCTGACGAATCAGAGGCGGCCGTTTGCTTCTTTGTGGTGAGCGTCGACTGCTGAAGATCCTTCAGCCTGCCGTCGAGCTCTTCCTTCTCCAGACGGGATTTCAGGAGCCTGCAGGAGAAATTGTAAGTGTCATAAAAGAAAAAAACCCAAAACACAGAGGCGACACGGTAGTCCGCTTTAAAAGTCCACCTGTGTGCGCGCAGACACACACACACACACACACACACACACACACACACACACACACACACACACACACACACACACACACACACACACACACACACACACACACACACACACACACACACACACACACACACACACTTCAAAGCCAAAGCACACAAAAGGTAGCAGAGTCAAACCACAACAAAGCAAACAGGCAAAAAAACGGACTGTTAAAATATAAAAAAAAGCTATTGGACGCAAATGACTAGTACATGACTGATTGGTTTGGAGGACTGATGTGATTGGGTTTGTTATTGTCAGATCACCGGACTTCAACAATCTGATGGTCGAATCAGGCGTCATCAGATCTGAAATCCACTTCGACAAACTCTCCAAGTGAATTTCGTGGAGGAGAAAAAAGACAAGCATCAAGTTCATATCTGCTGATTTGAAACTAGGCTAAACCTACTCAAACCACACAGCTTGTTCTCTCACATTTGACTGCTGACACGCTTCCTGCTCCTGCAAAAGTGAAGAGTCAGGCGAAGGAAAAAAAAAGAGCACATGCATTAAAAATAACTCAGGAGGAATGAAAAAGTGCAGGATTGAACCAGGATCATCAGTTCGTCCACTTGAAGTTTTACTTTTTTTCCCTAGAAAGTTTTCTGCAAAAGTCTTTCAACATTTTTCTCCCCAAGCAAAAAACAAAAAATGTGAGCCGTGTTTGATTTCTCACTGATGCTGCACCGTGTTGCAAGAGGCCAATTTAAAACAATTACTGTCTCCAGCAACGCTGGTGTCTTATTCATCTGCACGGAAACCAAAGTCAGGTTCAGTGTGAAGCCTCAGCAATCGTAAGTCTTTCTCACAAAGCATCGATTTGCTGAAATATTCAGTTCCCTCCAGGCTTAATGGTTTCTGGAATTGCCTGTGAATGCTGAACATATTCAGCATTTTTTTTCATCCCCGGGTTCACAACCAACCCACACGTCGCAGATGCGAGGTAATCGGACGTGAAGATATGTAAACGACGTGTAGCGTGTAAGACACTGACTCCTGCGCCGTCTGTTGCAGCTCCTGCGCGGTGACGTCCAGCTGCATCCTCCAGCGCTCGCTGCAGTCCCTGCTGCTCTCCAGCTCCTCCTCCAGGCTGGCGATGGAGGCGTTCACCCTCTCCCGCTCCTCTTCTATCTGGTTCTGGGACTAACACACACACACACACACACACACACACACACACACACACACACACACACACACACACACACACACACACACACACACACACACACACACACACACAAGTCATTCAAGCGGAGACATGTACAAGCTCTCTTTGTTTCATTGAGGGAAAGCTGCTCTTGATGTCTCAGTGCGTCTTCAATCATTAACAGGAAATCTCAGGCAAAGGTTCGATGCAGCTATTTTAGTCTCTTTACTCCACGTCAGTCCCAGCACTGAAAGCAGCAGCTGGCAGCCCGTCGTCTCGCTTCCTGTTCTGATCCTCCCTCCTAATTTTTCCCAAAAACTCGAGATGCACGACGATCTATTTCTGTTCAGACGCACACTTCCCCTACAGTACAGAACCACGGAAATAGTCACACTTGGAGAAACTTGCTACCGGGTGACGTTGCAACTGCAAAAGTTTTGCACTGCAATCACAAAAGGCGGGACTCTCTTTCCCCCAGTGGAGCGCGGTGGGCTCGGCCTGCCTGCCTGCCTGCCAGCCAGCCGCTGCCCTGACACAGAAAAATGCAGTGACGAGACGTCACGGCCTGGGTGGGTAATTAGGATCCTACTTCAAAGAGATGTTTAATGCCATCATTAATAACACGATCAGGTTGCCCGACAGGTCTGACCTGACAGTACGCCCTCTGCACACCTGCACGGTGGAGGTCGACTCTGAGGAAAGATAGTTTGGATGCCTGTCACACCAGATTGTTAGTGGCTCACTGTGCAATTTAAAGAAGAAAAAAACAAAAAAAACAAAAAAGCTCTTGTGTGATCTTAAAGCGAGAATGACTTTGTACTTCCTGACTTGATCTTTGTGCTGTAGCCATAAGACTGAATGCAAATCATTCCTGGTTTATTGCTTTGTAATTGTTCTCAATTTCTAGTTTAATGATGGAGCTGTAGGATGACCATGTTCTCACAGTGAAAAATAACTGTGGCTTGTCAGTTAACTCTGAACAGTGACGGAGGGATAAAGAGAAGCAGGTTGCAGTGTTAAGTTTGACCAGGTTTTTATCCAGGCCCCAGAGTCCAAGATGGCGGCCCATTCATTTCAATGAAGTTGCTCCCCCAGCGCATACGGCGTAAACGTTTGACTTCATTGATGGGCCCATAGTGCATGCAGAGTAGTTCCCAGCATGCCTCTGTAACTCACATTATCTATTTGGCCAAATGTTCTGGAGAAGGTCACTTACAGACGCGTCAGGACACAGCCAATCAGAACGAGCTGAGACACAGCAGCACGTACGACGTTGTGACGTCGCGCTGGGAAAAAACTCTTTTCTGGTGATTTTCTTGCCTTCATCATTTTTTTAAACGACTAAAAGACCATGACAAAAAAAAAAATCTACAATAGAAAAATTTACTATGAATCGCATTTCAGGTTAGAGTCGTCCTGTCAGCCGTTTTAAATGCATTTATCTTTGTAATGCGGTCTATGGGAAAAATACTTTTTGGGCCCATTTTTTTTTGCTGCAGTACCTCGAGAGGCCACTGTGAAAAATCAGCTGGTCGGCATATTGCCAGTCCAGTATCTGATAATACATCCATGGTCTTTATGTACAATAAGAGACTCAGGATGCTTTGACACTTGGGGTTGTGCAGCTGCAACGTGGCGACCAAAAGGTCTGCCGTGATGTCATGTAATAGTGAATAATACAATGGTCTCACTGTGAGTTTGGTGTAAACCAACACTTAGACTGGACCAAACCGCTCAACGTGTCTCTCTGTGGTCTGAGCACCTGTGTGACCTGCTCCATGGTCCTCCTCAGGTTCTCCATGTCCTGGCCGTACTGCTCCCTCAGGGCCTCCATTTCGTGGTCGTGGCACTCCACCTCCTCCTTCAGCGCCCCCTTCAGGGCTGTCAGCTCCCGCTCGCGCAGCCTCAGGGTCTCCTCCTGCCGCTGGCGCAGCATGGCGGCCTCGGCTAGGTCGGCCTGCAGGGTCATCACGTCCTGCGCGGGGGGGGAGAGGTGGAGTGACGTGTCATTGTTAGGTGTGTGCGTGCGTGCGTGCGTGCGTGCGTGTTATTACTGTCTGCAGTGAGTCTGAGGAGGTCTCTGAAACTCTCCTCAGCTCCTCCTGAAGCTCAGCCAGCTGGTCTTCCTGCAGGCGAACACGGGACTCTGCTGCTTCTCTCGACATGCGCTCCCTCATCAGCCTGCACACACACACACACACACACACACACACACACACACACACACACACACACACACACACACACACACACACACACACACACACACACACACACACACACACACACACACACACTCTGAGTCAATACTGCAATGAGAAACTCAGTACGGATCAAAACATCAGTGTGAGACCAAAAAAACCAGGACTGAGCTGGTGAAAGTTTATTGCTGCTGTGCCGCCTATAAACATATGCGCAAACACACACAAACGCACACGTCCTTACTCATCGTGGGCCTGCTGTAGCTCCTCCCTGCAGCGGTTCAGTTGCTCCTGGAGCTCCTCGTGGCTCCCCCTTTTGTAGTTTCCATCATTTCCTCCCTTTTATTCAAAGGACAGAAACCACACACACACACGCGCACGCGCACGCGCACACGCACACAAACAAAGTGCGTCAGCGAGTGTGAAGGCGAAAGGGAGGGAGAGGACAAAGAGAGCGGCGCACAAAAAAGACGAAGCGGAGGCCTGGAAACTTTGCGAGTGTCACTGTCAACGCTGCAAATACCTAAGGCGCTCCGAATCATTGGAAACTTAAAAGGAAAAAGAAAAAGGAGAATAAAAAAAAAAACAGCCAACAAATCCTGACTTGAATTCCTTGCCCTAGTTTCTGACAGACGGAGGGGAAAAAAAGACTCTTTAGGAGAAAGGGTCCCCTACCAGACAGCTACCCCACATTAACTAGTCTTTGTGACAGGCTGCAGGGGAGCAGAGCGGCGCCGCCCACACTCAGGCTCCCGTTGCCATGAGAAGGGGGACGTAGGAGTGCAGCCTCTGCACCCTCAAACTGCTCTCATCCTCATCCTATACACTCGATCTAGACGCGCACACACACACACACACACACACACACACACACACACACACACACACACACACACACACACACACACACACACACACACACACACACACACACACACACACACACAGGAGGGAAGACACAGCAAAAGGTTCACGCAGGGCTGCCGCCGCTCCTCAGAGGACCCCACGGTTGCCGCTTCTTATCTGTGATCTGTTATGAAGACGTGTTCTGCGCAGATTTGTTTCATTTTAGTCCGAGTCCCTGCAGGACGGTTTGCAGATAATTCTGCTCTGGGAGGTTTTCCGCGTCTCGCCATTCTCGCTAGAGATAATTAGCGGCAGATAGCGTCGCAAAATATGTATAAGCTATTTTGAGTGAATTGCATCAGCCATATCCTTGAGTGTGTGTGTGTGTGTGTGTGTGTGTGTGTGTGTGTGTGTGTGTGTGTGGATGCGTGTGTATTAATCATCCATAATACAAGCGGGGACGCCGATGCCCTGCTGAAATCTTGGCATAACAACAAGTGGAAATAGTGACTGCACGATGAAAAAAAAAAAAAAAAAAAAAAAGATTCAATTAAAGGCAGATCAAAATAATCGCTGGTTGGTGCACGTAGCCTCTGGTGCTGTGGGCGAATAAAAAGTTTGTGCTCGTGAAAGGATATCAGAAGCTGCTTTGTTGCATGATCCACTTATTTTATGCCTGTAAGTTTTGAAATATGTATTTTTTTTTCTTGTGTATTTTGTTGTTTTGTTGTTTGGTACAGCGACAACAAGAGATCAACCTCTTGTGAATGCATGTTTTTTTGGCAAAATGCAAAATTGCTTTCTTGCTGATATATCTACATTGAAGCCTCGTTCAACTGCTTTAGTTGCACATCAAACCCATCTTTCAACCTCTTTAGCACAACATTTGTTTTAAGGGGGAAATTGGATACAGGTTGCAGAATTCTAGCTAGCTTACTCCATGATTTTTTAATGAGCACGCTGACTTTTGCGAAGAGACAAAAGGTTCATGAAGCTACCCTCTGTGGCTTTGAATGTAAAAAAAACAAAAAAACAAACAAAAACAAGGAGCAGTGTGTGGACACTTGCCGCAAGTGCAAATGCACATACATCACGACGTCTGCTCGTTCAGCCCAACACATCAGCGAGCGACCCCGGGTGTCAGCGCATCGGCTCCATCACTCACCATTAACTGGTGACGCTGCGTTAAACCAGTCACAGCACGGCAGCACTTAGAGGGAGCCTGAGGCGCATCGGCGCTACGCAAAGAAAAACAAACGCAAAGAAAAACACTCCCCGGATCCCCTCCCCCCCGGCCGCTTCATCTTCCTCCCAGCTCGCATCTCATCTCATCGTGTTTTGGCTTCACACGTGCAGAGTCGATGTTGGGGTTGAGGGCCAGAGCAGCAGAATAAACAGCCTCGGGGCTGAGTGAAAACAACAAAGCAAAACAGTGTAAAGCTCTTCATTCTGCCGCTGGAGCTTTCAGAGGCTTCAGCAGTAGCTGAGATGACGGCCCGAAAACAAGTCCGCTGCTAAACCGGACTTCACGGTTGCTGCCACTACAAATGAGTCTCTGGCCAATGAAAGCTCAGCCCCCTGAGGACCGGCAGACCCCCCCCTCCACCTCCCTCACTCAGCTGTACAGTGCAGGGTTCCAGCCCGGCTCCATTATTGATGTCTGTGAACGGCTACGTCCTCAGCACACACACACACACACACACACACACACACACACACACACACACACACACACACACACACACACACACACACACACACACACACACACACACACACACAGCAGGTGCGTCGTTGCCAAGAGACCGAGCGCCAGACAAAATGATTGTCGGGCAGCCGTGGCCGCGGCTACATAACAAGGGATCATACATAATCAAGTGTGCGTAACGCGAGAGGTCGAGGACGCGCAGGAATAACTTTGGCATGCAGATTTATGCGGAGGGATGCAAATTTAAAAGGAGCTCCAGCTCATAATGAAATCCACGGTTTTAATAAGGTGTCGCAGGAGCACAAAGGAGCAAAAACACGTTGGCAGAACCCAGAGCGCTTTTTTGAAAATATTTTTGAGCTGACAAATAAAGTAATGGCACGCTAGAACAAAAACAAAAAGCAAAAAAATGGGGCCATGCTGCTGCCACTTATGCATCAGCGACATCACAAAGGGCCGCACTGTTGTGGAGACCCCCATCCTGCCACCCCACCCCCCTCCCGCTTCCCAACTGTTTGTTTGACCAACATGCTGAAATTACACACCAACAGAAGTCGAGTGCATGAGACGTCTTGGCTTTCTGCACGCAGCGGCGCTTTTGCAGCAAATACGATGCAAACTCAGAAGAAGCCTGCTGGGCATCCGCTCTGCCGGAGACGTTTTACAGAAAGGTCAAAATATCAGGTATCGACTGATGGGGCGCTTCCTAAATCTCACATGTCCATCTGGTAAAGAGGCCAGAGCAAACGGCAAAACTAGTTAACTTTTAGTCCATCAGGTTCTGGCAGCGCAGCAATGATTTTTAAGTGGAGAAACTACATGGAGGGCAGCAGAACTGGAAGGAGAACTGAGATCTGAATGCTCAGCGCTGCTATCTGAAGTTCGTTTCTTCATTTGGTTTTGCAGGTGCTGTAGTTTTTTTTAATTCACAGTGTCGGTTGCAAGGAATGTAAACAGGATTTGTAGCCTTTCAAGAACAAAAAAAAAGCATCACGTTCACAATTGTTACAATCAACAGCTAGCAGACGACGTACCTTAAAAGTGATTTCCCTCCCGAGGGATCCTCTGCTCACACTGGAGCTGATCAGCAAACAGTGCAGAGACAGTGACATATGTAAAAAAAAAAGAAAATTTAAATACAGAAAGACAAACAGCGTCTTTTTTTTTTTTTTTTACCCATTTTTAAGAGCCAGTTTGCCTTCCACTTCGTCCCCGTTGACGGAGGCTGTGCTGTGACTCCTTGGTGGGACCTCCTGGAAGGAGGAAAGTGTTGAGAGGGTACGGGGGGGAAGAGGCGAGGGGAACGGGCAGTGAGTTGCTAAACAAAGAGGCAATTTAATACCTTCAAATATCTTCTGTTGCCGTAGGTACTTACGGGCCTTTTCTTGGCCAGAGCTGGAGTGGCGTCCTTCTCCACAAACCTCCCCGACGACTTGAACGCTGGCGCCCTGGGAACCTCGGCAGCGGCGGCTGCTTTGGGAACCGTTGGCGAGCTCCTCCCCAGGCTGCCGCCCGTCGGGACGGCCGACATCAACAAACCGTTGGAGGAGGTGGAGGCGGACAGGGGGGCGTAGGGGTTGACGGTGGGGGAGGCGGGGGGAGGAAGGGACGCCTCCTTCCTGGCGTCGAGGCTCCTGGACCGCCGGCGCTCGTCGAACTTGAGCCGCTGCCGGGCCCCGGAGCGGCCCCTTTGCTGCTGGGTCCCCGGGGTCCCACTGTTGAACTTGCTGATGAGCTTGTTGATGGGCGCCAAGGAGTTGGTGTCGACCTCGGGGAGGGGCTGGTCACTGGCGGCCACCGCAGCCGGAGGCTCCGACGCTAATGGGGCGTGGAGCCCCTCCTGCTGCTGCTGCTGCTGCTGCTGCCGCTGCTGCTGCCGCTGCCGGTGGCGTCCCAGGGAGGAGGTGGAACCGGCGCCTCGGGCTTCCACGCCATTCAACCTGACGGGCTTCAGGCCCGCTTCGTTGTACTTCCCCTCCTCTTCCTCCACCTTCCCCTCCGCACGGAGCCAGTCCTTGCTTGCCTCCCTCCTCCTGCTGACTCCTGTTGCCGCTGCTGCTGCTTTGACCTGAGGTTCGGCCTTCGCCCTCTCCGCCTTCACGTCATCGTCCGCCTGCGTCCCTGCCTGCCCGTCACCCGGCGGTCTCCTTAGCGGGCTCCCGAAGACCTCCCCGTCCTCGTCGTCGGCCGCGGGGGCGGGTGAGCGGGCGGCGGGGCTGTAAGGGTTGGCGACCTCGGCCGCCTCTCGGAGGACTTTGGGCGAGGGCGGCCCCGAGCTGGAGGCGGGAGTGTTGAGCTGAACGCCGTATGAGTCGCCCTTCTCACCGTCCTTCAGGACCACATAGGGCTGACCGGAGATCCCCTGCACCCGCACGGCTACGCCGTACTTGTTGGTGGGAGTCGTTGATCCACTCGTGCTGCCGCCGCCGCCGCCGCCGCCGCCGCTGCCGCTCCCTACTTTGGATTTGTCCGCGTAAACCCCGCCGGTGTCATGGAGGTCTTTGATGAAGCGGATCTGAACGCCGTAATCCACAGGGGGCTTTCGGTCGGATGAGACGGCACTCATATTGGCGTCCTGGGTTTTTTCTTTTTCTTTTTTTGTCACTCGCGAGAATCCTGGGATGAAAAAAAAAAATCATAAATGAATAAAAAGAAAGGAGCGGCAGAAATGCAAATCTGATGAGTTACACACACAGAACGATGGGATCCAAGCGAGCGAGGCGCTTTGTTGTGATCCGAGTCACAGCCGAGCCGAGGATTTCACTGCCGTTACGGCTAATTCCCCCTCACCGCCGTTTCCCCGACACCGTGACGTGTCTATAGCCTGTCGCTGAACTCCCCACACATGAGAGAAGTCTGACCTTTTTTTCCCCTTTCTCCGCTTTTAAGAAAGTGCGCAACCAACACACGCGGCTCTGTTTAATCCTCCCTGCGGGATGTCACGGAGGGCATCGATACTTTGCCGACTGCAGCTGCGAGGATCGTTTTCGTTGGTGCCTGGAAAGGCCACCACGAGACCACTTTGCTTTTTTGGCTCTGTTTAAATGTGAGGCCTTAACGGCCCTGCTGTTACGCCCGACCCGGCAGCTGAGGATGAGGACGAGGAGACTTTGTGGAAGTTGCAACCGAGCGTCAGTTGCAGCAGGAAGCGAAGAATAAAGATTGGAAAAATGAGCACAACGTGGGACCTCAGACTGAGAAAAACGCTCTCAGGCTGTTTATCTTTAATCCTCCAAATTGACAAGACTCATTACATCCTAACCTTCACTTTCTCTTTTTTTATGCTGCCAGTTGTCAACTGGATGCTTCTTAATTGGCGTCTCAGGTTCCTCTCGTATCTCGGCTGACTATCTTTCATGGCGGCTCCACAGAACTAATTCCTCCCCGAAAACCACAATGAGGTGCATTCACGTCACGTCAAACCTGCCAGCGGGGCCACAGAGATCCTCTTTGTGCAGGCTGGAGTCGACGTTTTGATAACGAGTGTCATCGGGGGTCATCCGCAGTGCTGGCACCACTTTACGTAGCTTGCCGACTTTCTGTCTTTTGTGTTGTTTGAAAAGCGGGGGTTTGAAGGGTTCATTTCATGACTTTGACATGACTTGAGTTTAAAGATTTACACGAGGAGATGTTGACAATTTGTGCTGGACAACATTTGAACACGCAGTCTGAGGCAGAGGCCACTGGCTTTGTCATAAAGGGAGTCCCAGTCCCCTGGAAGGAATTGTGTTAAAAGGGTGTCTGCGCGCTATCTGACAGAGGTAAGCATTTACTCAGCCAGGAAAAGGTATCAAGACGAATTGAGGCGATTTGTTTGCACCGTGGAAAAACGCCGGACGTGACGTTTTGGGAGCTTGACCTGGGCCGTGGATTAAAAACCAGCAGCTCTGCAGCTCTGCTTCGCCTGTAAGATGTATGGAAGAGCCAGAAGAGTCTGGCGTGGCTCTTTAGATTGAAAGCTATGTGCATTGCTGGCCATTTTAATTTTAAACGCTCACTTCCACATGTTTTTCTGTGCACAGAGAGACTCTTCTTCAGTCTCCTCCAGCATCACAAGAATGTCCACCGTGTGCTCCCATTTTCCATCGCCCCTCCTGGTGATGAACACCAGGGGGAGGTTATTACTCCTCCTATTGTCCGGGCTCCGCAGAGCATTAAGCACCGGGGGTTATGTCAGGAATGAGCCCCGTCTTTCTGTGCCGCTCTTTCTCCCGTTGCCAGTTCTCCCAGACTTCAGAGCAAAGTCACTCAGGCAGAGGCTGTTTACTTTGTGCTGGGCGGGCGCGTGCACAAATGCACGTACACACACAGAGACACACACCGAGAGAATTGTACGCTGGCATAGGCACAATCCTGCTGTGCATTCAACATCAGAGATCTGGCAGTTCGTTTCTCGTTCAGCAGCATCCAATATGGGAGCTAATTATAATCTGGAATCAACACACACACACACACACACACACACACACACACACACACACACACACACACACACACACACACACACACACACACACACACACACACACACACACACACACACACACACACACACTTTCTCTGAAGTTCATCATCCTGGATTTAACCCCTGCTTCTTTGCAGCATCCAAAAATCCTTTCAGATTCCCACAGGATTTAAATTTTAACAGACTCTAACTGGCCGCCAGGTTACAGAGTAACAGGAAGCTCCTTGACTGGCCATCAAGTTCAAATTGACGAATCAAAGTCAGCCTTTGTCTCAGCAGCAGCGGCGGCAGCAGCGGTGGCAGCAACGACAACAACAGCAACAACAAAAAAAAAGAAGCATTCTTGGGATTCCAGCCGTTCCCTTTACACTCTGCATTGCGCGTGGTTTGCATTTGTATTAATAGGCAGAGATTAAGAGGAAACTGAGAACTAGGGCAGCAGGAACAGTGAAGCCCACACGCCAGGAAAAAAAAAATGTCCACACAGGCTATAGAGAGAAAAAAGTAAGGGGGCTAATTAAAAGATGAAAAACAAATGATTTGCCCTGGTCTGAAAACAGCAGCAGAGCAGCAGAACTGGGCATCAAATGCAGAGAGATGTGAAAGGATGGAGCGTTTGTTTCTCCTTTGCTTTTGTCTCGGTCAGCCCTCAGCAGCCGATCGCGGCTCTCACAGGTGTAAATAAGTTCCTCATGTAACTCTTCAACAAAGGGCCCAGTTGTCGTGCATAATGTCAACAGCCAGCGGCTGCCGAGCGCAGCCGGCTCTCTACCTCTTGTCACAAGGAACGGCTGCGTAAACAGAGACAAGAATGCCACCAAACGGGCCAATCCGCCGCCACTGCCACCTTCCCCTTTGCCCTCACATCGCCCCATTCACTCCCTCTGCATCTCTTGCATCTGAGCACAAATAGGTGCTAATTTGTGGGACGAATTGGGTTTAAAGCGGTGTCTGTTCGTCTGCACTATGAAAACATTAGAATTAAATGATTAACCAAGAAAGGACTACTGAAACATTATTGACTGACACACACACACTGACACACGCACATTTTAAAAAGGGGAATGCATTGCAAAAATCCCTCTGATCCATGAATGTTCCTATTTTACTTTTCAAACACGTAAACAGTGCCTGTGCACGCAGTTAAATATAGATGAAATGAAAATTCCTTTGGTCAAAAACAAAAATGATCAAACGGCTTTGCAGTGAATTATTTGTGAGGGGAAACCGTGGAGCAGCGAGGTGCTGAATCTGCTGAACCGTCCACTCCTCATTTTTTCTGTGCAAGCGTTATCTCTTTCTCTTTTAAAGTCAGGTAGATGTGGGTTTGATCAATCAGAAAATAGAAGTCCCGTTAAAAAAACAACACTCAACATGAACTGGGTGAGAAATCAAGCGCCAGAGCCATTTAATTAAATATTTTCAAACACACTGTGCGCACTGAGCGGTGAAAACGTGTTGGATCTCTGCTCTCCAGTGACAGATTCCTGTACCTGGTCTGCAGTTGTAACCACAAAGCAAAACACACTAGGAGAGGTTCACATGACCTCTGACCGCAAATAGCGCCTAGATGACATCTCACGGCCTGTTAGTCATCGGCGAATCGTTGCAATCAACAGTCCACTCCAAAATACAATTGGTTTTAGAGTTTATTAGAAACCCAACAAACAATTCAGCTCAATCATAATTTCCACCCAAATAAATGCTTAAAATATCCCACATTGATTACAAACTACACACGCCTAACCTCCTGCCTACATTTAAAAAAAAAAAAAGAAAAAAAGTTCGTTTTTCATGGCAGCATGAAAAGCAACTTCATGTGCGGTTCAATCAGTGTCAACCGCTTAACGACGCACGAGAATCAACTGAACGCCGCCACACCACACCTCCGCCCCATCTACAGCAGGGGTGGGCAAACTTTTGGACTGGTGGCCACAATGGGTTCTAACATTTGACAGAAGGGCCAGAGCAGCAGCAAAATGGACGGAGTGTTTTGGTGATGTGAGAAACAAATATGTCATGTGATTTGTAGAAAACATGTGCTTTAATTTGAATTGGGTGAAGATGAACAAAAGTAAAGTTCCGACAAGATATGTCTTTGAAGCCCCATGAAAAAAAAAGGATCAAATACAGCTATTTTATGACTTACTCACTATTAATATAATTTCTTTAAGTTCGGTGGGCCGGATTAAAAAGCTTAACGGGCCGCATATGGCCCCCAGGCCCATAGTTTGCCCATGCCTGATCTGCAGTATTGTTGCACCAGACGGCATTCTCCACGGCAGCACCACTTCACCCTGACAGGCAACACGGTAAAGGTGCATTCCAATTATTAATGGCAGCGAGCGTCCTCCTCCTCCAGCAGGATCAGCTGCTGCGTCACGGTGGCCACCTATCCATCCGGTAAGCCAGTATCGGTGCGCGCGTCGAAACCGCAGGCCGGCTTGTTTACTCGAGGGGAGGGAGGGGAGGAAGGAAAGGTGGTTGTGGGGTGGGCGCTTACGAGCGGAGGAACAAAGTAAACAACCCGCATCGCCGCGGCTAGAGCTGCTTTTCGCCTTAATGTAATAACCGCTCATATCCTCTTTACGCAGGCAGCGCGCTCGGATCCAATTATAGACTGCGCGCGTGCACGCGGGCAGACCTTAAAATAAATAAATAAATGAATAAAATAAAAAAAAACTATGTGGACAACAAACGATTTCCCTCTACCCCGCATCCCCCCATAAGGCTTGAAATAACGCTGAGTGCGGAGGGAGCTGCCTGCCAAATCCCGTCCCACAGCTACAGGTGTCCGTCAGCTGCTGCTGCTAATACTAATGAAACCAAACGCTCCCCCTGTTCGGCGAAACAAATCCCAAACAGCGCTGACAAGCACTTTCCCACCAACAGTAATAAAAAAAAAGTACCCGCAATTAGCTCTAAACAAGCAGCAGCTGTGTCAACACGGAGCCGACCGGTGCCACTAGTTCCTACTCCACCTGTCGGGATGGATCCAGGAAATAATCCTCCTCCCACCTTCCGTAGTAGCGTCGCAGCCCTTCACAGTAGTGCCAGCGCCGGGCGGTCAGCGGGCTGTCAGGATGTGCAAGGTGTTACTCAATGGACTGAGCACACCGGGAAATGCTTCTTCCCCCTGCGCCGCGGCTCCGCAACCTGTTGCCAGCACGGCGGAGAGCCTCCGTCCCGCCTCAGCAGCGACGCCATTGGTGGGGAAGGCAGCCCGAGGGGGCGGAGCCTGGCCAGGACTCGGTTCACATCCTTCGGCCCGGAGCACAAGTGGAGCGTGTGTGTAAGCGTGGTTTTTCCGGAGAGCAAGTCGATCAATATCAATAAAAAGGTCATTATTATATCCAATTGCTAGGAAAAAGTTAACCGTGCCTCATGTAATTTGTTGTCTTTAAAGCACCAATTGACCAAGCATCATTGTTACACTCGAGAATATTATCCATCCAAATCTCCGGAGAAAAGAAGCGTTTCTTTCTAGCTATTTATTTACAGCCTCTGGCAAACTATTGGATTTTAACTCCGTGCTAGAGATGAGGTTTAGTTGGACGTCGCAGCATCTGAGGGGGACTAATATTTTGAAAACAATTGTGCTCCAGTTTTTTCATTTTTAATAAATACTTTCTTATATATATATATATATATATATATATATATATATATATATATATATATATATATATACATATATATATATATATATATATATATATATATATATATATATATATATATATATGTATATTATGAAGGCTGTATCAGTATAGGAAAACCACCATGAAATCAACCAGTGAAGTTAAGAAAAGAAATCGAATCTTGTTTTTGTTTTTTTAGAATGTACAATTATGCAGCACATTGAGAAAGAAATCACATTGTTTCACTGGGTTCCCCATCCCTCATTTTAATTCAACACTAGCAATCATGTGAAAAAAAAACTCTGAATGAAAACAGACATGGCACGAGTACAAAAAATGTCTTTACTTCAGAGATCAGTACCTTTCCCTTTCCATTGATATGGGATTTGCTGGTTCCTCCGGATTCCACGAGGAGGCGCCAGAGCAGAGCAAGAGCACAGCACAAATACCGGTAAAAAAAAAAATAATAATAATACAAACAACCAAAAATAAAAAGGAACAGCTGAGAGAAACGAAAAAAGGCAACTCGGACATTGAGCAGAGAAAAGATGGGAAAAGTAGAGAAGGAAGAATAGTTATCAACACTATATTCTGTTACAGAAATTTTGAAAAAGAAAGAAAGAAAGATATTTTGAGCTTTTAAGTTATTTGGTCTACTTCAAGGCCTGGGGCAGCACTCAGGCCAGAATATAAACGTGTACAGTTTTGACAAGTACTGCATTGGATAACATGCAACCCCCTCCCAAGTGTGTTTTTTTTTTTTTTTCAATATGCACATCTGATATAAAATCATGTCACTACTTGCTATGCCAACACCACCCAAAAGCACTGATTTTACAATTCATGTGTACTGGAGATGAAACTGGATGAGTGGAACGGTACTGTATGAATGGAAAACATCATATGGTTTACAGCCAAGTCACAAATTCAGCTCAGCGGTTTCTTTTTTTTTTTCCTGTTGGTTGGTGCAGTCTGTGGAAACCAAAGGCAGCCCCATCCCAATGTTTCTAACTTGATATTTACAGTTTTTTTTCTTCTTCTTCTGGAAAACTGGCTGTGAGGTGTGGGCGGGTCTTAGCCCAAGTCTCCTTTGGATTTACCAGCACGAGATGGGTACAAAAATGAGTGACAGATACAAGCAGTAAAGGGTCAGAATGTCTGTACGAAAGCAGGTTTGTGCAGAATGTACATTATGTTTTTTTCCCCAAATGATGTTAGTTACGCAGGATGATATGTTAAGACTGCAATAAACCAATGTGTCTGTATTTGCTGTCCACTTTCTTGCGGTGCAAAAAGGCTGCGACAAGGCAGAGGACGTCTGAATGAATCATCTTGATGGCAAAACGAAGCGGTCGGTCAAAGTCGACGCACACATTTTGAGTGACAAGTTCCTCCCAATTTCTCGTACGATTAACTTAAGTTGGACTAAACACAAAGACGGGAAAAATCGATTATTACAATCTTGTGTTTTGAGCCGTTTTATTGTCAAATATCGATTAAAATGTGTTTTCTTTGTCTAACGTGTGTGTTTGGTGTGTCTGTGTACATCGCAGCGGAGCAACTCACAGCGGGACAGTGCAGGAGCTTCTGTGCCAGTCAATTACAAAGGTGTGTGAGGTAGTAGTGTGTTGGTGTCAGTGCTTTGCTGGTTGGCAGGCTAGATGTCTGGAGGACTGTGTAGTTTAACATTCACGAGGATTTGACTCCTGTAGTTTGGGAGGAAAAAAAAACATTTTTCTTACGAGCCACTAAAAGTGCTATTTATAGATATAAGTATGAATGTCAATGAGAGCGTTTCTCTGCTTAGTGGACGTGTTAAAGGGGCTCATTGGGGGTCGGGGGGGGACCGGGCAAGTAGCTGACATGACACATTGACCATTCGTTTGGACTGCGGCAAAGAGCGCCGCCCACTCCTCAACTCTCATTGGCCGCCACCAACTGGCCCAACCCCTGGCGCACGAACACGGCCTGGATGTCCTTGGTCTTGATGCAGAAGTCGCAGGCCCACACGGCGGCGCTCTCCCGGGTCAGCAGCCCGTACGCCGGCTCCGTCAGGCCCGTGCAGTCCCGGTGGAACCACCGCTGGCACGACGCCTCGCACAGGATGGCGTCCTGGTCGTCGTGCACCTCGGCCATGCACAGGCCGCACGGGAACACCATGCCGGGGCCGCCCAGCTTGCCCGGGCCGGAGCCGGGACCCGCGGAGGGGGCGGCGGGCCCCGGCGGCAGCGGCGACTGAGTGTTCGGGGTGGAGGTGGAGTTGGACGGGGGGTTGGGGTTACTGCCGGGGGTGTTGCCCCCGTTGTTGGTGGCCATGTTGTTCTGAGCCGAGGTGGGCGTGGCGTTTGCCATGGGCCCGCCGCCGCCGCCCCCTGTGCTGTTCTGCTGGTTGTAGGGCGCCGATCCGGGGGCGGAGTTAGGCGGAGTGGGCTGCTGCTGCTGCTGCTGCTGCTGGTTGGAGGCATTGGAGTTGGGCGTGTTTGTGTTGCTGGAGGGCTGCAGCTGACCGGGGGGCGGGTGCTGAGGCTGGCCCGATCCGTTGAGGGGCCCAGTGGGGGAGGAGTTAGGGTTGGGCTGGGGCGGCGCGGAGGACGGGGGTCCGCCGGGATTGGCGTTAGGCTGCGGCACATCGTGGTGGCCGGGGAAGCCTCCTCCTGGCTGCGGCGGGCCGGAGTTGCCGGGCGGGCCGGGGGTGGCGTTGGGAGGAGGCCCGTTGGGATTCATGTTAAGCTGCTGCTGCTGCTGCTGCTGCTGCTGCTGGGGGCCGGGCGGCGGACCCCCAGGACCAAAGTTCTTTCCATCTTCGTTGCCCGGTCCTGGAGGACTGGGCCCGGGGTAGGGGCCGTCCTGGGAGGGGGGGAACTGTCCCTGGGGGGGCATACCTGGCAGGCCTCCCACCATGTTGCCTGCGGGCCCGCCTCCCATGCCGCCCATCATGTTCATGCCGGGGCCCATGCCTCCGCCCATTGGAGGCAGCGGGCCGTGCGGCGGCCCTCGGGGGCCTCCCCCACCGGGTAAGGGTGGGCTGTTGAAAGGGTGCCCCCCCTGTCCGTGCTGCTGCTGTGGAGGCATGCTGAACCGAGGGTGGGGAGGCCCCCCTCCCCCGGGACCCCCCATCGCCCCCGGTGACAGCATGGGGTTGAAACCTGGTCCGGGGTGCATCGGCGGACTGAAGTTTGGAGGCATGTTGAACTGCGCCGGGCCGCCGGGGGGGAAGCCGCCCCCCCCTCCTCCGCCGCCTCCGCCGCCGCCGCCTCCGAAGCCAGGCATCCCTCCAAAGCTTAGCTGGTGGTGAGGCCCCGCGTTGGACGGCGGGCCGAACGGCGGCCTGCGCCCCGGCTGGCCGCCTCCCGGCCCACCCGGACCTCCCATGAAGCCCATGCCGCCGCCCATTCTGCCGCCGCCCCCATAGCCGCCGCCTCCGCCGGCTCCCGGGCTCGGGATGAAGGGAGCGCCACCGGGTCCGCTGGCCCCGCTCGGTCTGGACGGTGGTCCGAAGTCGTCATCAAACGGGTTGGACGCCACCAGGTGGTCGACCATCGGCGTGGGGGGGGGCGCGAACTCAGTGAGGTGGGAAAATCCCGCCGCCTGGAAGATGATAAAGCAGGGGGGGGGGAGAGACGAAGACTGAGATCTTGAAACAGTGTTCCAAATGTTTTCAGTAGGGCTGCAACGATTCCTCGAGGAACTTCAGTAACTGGATTACAAATAATGGAGGAATTTCATCCGGCTCGAGGCGTCGTTTAATGAAATTTAAAGCTCACATTCCGCACGCACTCTTTTTAGTGTCACATAACGTGCTTGTGTCACAAGCCAAGCGGCCCATGCAGATCGGGAGAAGACAGAAGCGCTCTTTTGGCAGCGGTGCCAGGGCGGTGCGGTTTCACGCTTCTGAAAGGTGCCCGCGCCACGTCTGGTGTGGACTTAATTCTGCTTAGGCAGAATCAAGCTAACGTACATTTCATCCGATTACTCGATGGAATAATCGATTACCAAAACATTCGATAGCTGCAGCCTCAGTTTTCATGTCCTTGAAGTCTGAGCTTCTTTCTTATGGAGAATCTGACAAGTTACCTGCGTGTTGGACTTCCGCGCTTTCTTCTTCTCCGGGCTCTTCATCTGTGAAGCTGAAATAGTAAAACACAAAGGGGAAGACAGGAGGGAAAGGGAGAGATATACCATTAGCCACACCAGAACCGGGCCTCGTCGTCTCGTGCCATTGGTCCGTCACTAGTCAAGTGCAGGATCACATTTGGATTGGCCAAAACCCCTTAGTGACAGAGTAGAGCAGCTTTAGACCTGGGGCCTCTTTCTCAAGTCCAACAGTTGGGATGAATTCAATGATGGGGACATAGACGGGCATGAGGACAAGATGCTGAACATCCAGGCGGCGTCATCACCAAGATAATGAAGCCTCGACTTGGCGGCGAGGGGGGGGGGGGAAGAAAAAAATGACCCAGGCAGACCAAAATGACCCAGGCGAAAGGGGGGGAGAGAGGCCGCAAAACAGGCAAGGAGGTCAAGTCAATGAGGGAGACAGGAGGAGACGAGGACATGAGGACGTGGAGAACGGGAGTTGGAGATATATAACACTGATAGCAAGAGAGACATGGATCCCCGTTCACAGATCGACTCTGTGGGAAAGCAGCCACCACCGGGGACAGTCGTGAAGTTTACACATGGGAGAGGGCGAGAAAGGATTTTTGCTAACAGCACCATTGCAGCCCATTGCAGCGCAGTAATGGATGACTCCGAGTCTGATCGGAAGGATGGGTGAAAATCAATTCCTACCTTTGCTCCGCTTTCCTTGTCCCGCCAGTAGTCTCCCCGATTCGGCAGCCATTAGCTAATATGACTGTCGGTGCATGTCACCGTTCATATGCAAGAAAAAAAAAGTTAAAAATGCCAACGTCTTGAAGGGCTATGAGACGAGAGGGTGGATTCTACCTTTTAGGTCATGACAAAAATAACGTTAGAATTGTTAGCATCCCAGCAGTAACTCGAACGTATTAGTAACTAAATTGCATAAACGCCGGCCCAGGTCTGCAAACTCCTTTACAGCTGCAAATCTTTCGGGTTTCTGTCACGCCGGGATTTGGTCACCAAATAAACGTCCAGGAGCTCGTTTTGCGATTTTTGTTTCGTTTAGAACAAAAATCGTGTTGACACGAGTCATGTCTCCTTCTATCCGAGAACTGGGTGCGTGCTACCTGGCCCGATTGTCAGTTGAAGCAAGTTACAGAGCACCCCCTCCTTCGGTGAATGATCACTTACAGATGTGAGGCGAACTCCTCCGCCAGCGAGCTAAGCGAGCTTGTTGCAATCTCGGCTAACTAGCTAGCCACGTTACTCAATGTGGCTCGCTAGCAGCGTTGAGCTTTTACACCCGATAATCGTAACACCAGCACATAAAGCAACAAATGATTCATCTCTCTACATTCATTAATGTCAATGTGCACTCAATTTCAAATGTCACAGCATTCACACGAAACAGCAACCGAGCGTGTTTTGAAGACTGTTGTTTACTATGCTAGCGTTAGCTCGGCAGCTAACGCTAGCATGCAAGTGAACAGAGCTAGCCATCTTGCAGACTGTCTTGGAAAGCAAACTGTACCCTTTCTCCGTTGCGTGCTCTGCTGTCCGTTAAATTGAAACTCTCTGGTGTGTCATTGCCAGCAAACCAGTCGCCACTCGGTGTATGCTTGTTGAGTCACCTTTCATCTACAATTCATTCAAAAACGCAAATTTGCCATAATTAACATGGCCTTCTATCGCCACCGGACAAAGGGGGACAAGCAAGAGTATCGCGCACCATGGAAGGTTCCATGTTATCGCCAACACGGGGGTGAACTTAATTATACTTTATGAAAAAGGAAAGGCGATTATTATGGGCAATCAATCCCAATGGTCAAGATGTGCATAAATGTTTACGAAAACACAATATCAATTGTAACACACATCATAGTAAACGCACATAGCATTGTACTCCATTTACAGTGTAGCGGTCCTACCTATCACTTGAACATGTGGAGCAGCGCAGACGGCACCATTTCCCAGCGACACTCTCGAGACATTAATTGGACATCTAATTAGGCAAATTAGCAGTTCTTATTGTCATTAATATTGACTTAATGTCCTGCGACAAAAATCCACATTTATGCGTGAGTCTAATGTTTGCTTTAGTTGAAGATCTTTCCCATTATAAGAGGGCTTTGGACGCTTGATCATCTTTGCAACGCCTGTCAGGTTCCGCAGCCTCGAAGCGATGCTGTCAATAAATGTAAGTGTAAATGGATAGATAGATAGATAGATAGATAGATAGATAGATAGACTTTTGACTTTTAAAATACACTTTATTTTACACATTCTGGCAAACAATGTTTACGTGTCAATCGAAAAGAGATTACTCTTAGATGAAAATAATTTACAAAGTGTTATAAAAGCACATTGTGTACTAAAAAAAACCTACACTTTAAGTACTAAAAAAAACACATTATTATTAATACGATCACATGATAGATAGATAGATAGATAGATAGATAGATAGATAGCTTGTTCCAATGTTCTTTACACATTAAAAAACAAACAAAAAAACAACACCCACAGCCTTAAAAACATAACTTAGATAAACAGGAAAAAACGGTTGGGAAAAAACGAGGGGAGAAATACACCTCGCTGTGTGAATAGTATACAGTATCTGCAATTACAAGTTGATCACCGCCCACCGGACCTTCCTTCCTCCGCCTTTAAACACCCAGTTACCCTCCCATGGGCGCAGTCATCCAGGAGCCTTGTACAGACGGCAGGGATAAAAGCACTCTGGGATTGAGACCACAAGCTGGAGGCAAGATTTATTTGCATTCTTTCCACACAAACAAAACAAAACAAAAAAAAGCATTTGTTCATCTGGAGGGAATACACTTTTAGAAGAACAAGCAGGTGGAAGATCAATTAATGGGACTTTTTTTCTTTCTTTCTTTCTCCAATTGTGAAGCGGGCAATTTGACTCTTTTCTTTTCTCTGAAGGAATTCATTTTGGAGCGGTGTGAGTGGAGTCGGCTCCGAAGAGAGCGGACTGAAGCAGCGGAAGTCTTTTGTTAAGAGCGGCTGAGATTTTCCAAAGGTGCGTCCCCGGGGCCCCTGGTGCCCCTGGTGCATGGCGCAGGAAGGTGCCGCACACTGGAGAGAGGTCCGCGGGTCCCAACCTGAGCTGCTATGGCAAAGTGGTTCAAAGACTTCCCCATCAACCTGAGGAACGGCACCGACCGGATCCGCTCAGCATCCGAATCGGGCTCCCAACCCAGGACCAATAAAGCGGGAATGGTGGCCGGCATCGGTACCAAAGCGGGCCTGCGCAAGAACTCCTCCTCCGCGGATTCTGGTGGCGGCGGCTCCTCCGGAGGTGTGAGCTCGCTCCTGTCCGGGAGGAACCGCAAGAACTCAGCCACCGAGCTGAGCAGCAGGAACGGCACCATCTCCCTGAGAGACGGCAAGGTTTGGGACGGCCTCCTGTCCGGGAAGAAGAAGAACCTGAAGGCGGAGGTGCCGTTCGAGGAGCAGCACCGACCTCTGCAGAAATCCCCCTCGGCCAACTCGTACATGAGCCGACTGATCCGGGTGGACAAGCAGGACAAGAGCCCCAACTTCAACGGCAGCGCCGTCACCAGCAAAGCGGGGCAGGAGGCTGACAAAACAAGCCCGTGCAGGACCGAGACTGTGAGTTGCTCTGATCTCTGGGATGATGTTATTGTCTGCTTTGGTCTCATCGCGGAATATTCATTGCCACCTGATGAGTAAATATTCCAACGTTTCAATGAGGCGGTGTAATCAAATAACAATAGAAAAAGAAAACGCGATTATTTGTCATTTTTGCATTTCTAATAAGATTAAAAGTGATTTAGACTTTTTTTGTTGTTGTTGTTGCTGCTCAAATGAGCTCAGTTATCTGCTATGTAAGTGCTTAAATGCATTACATTGGCTGAAAAGCTCAACATTTATCAGAATTCTGCTCAGTACATTTATTAGGAAATGCAATTAGATGTTGGAGGGTCAATTGAAACCGCCGACTATAATTCAAAGACAGTTATCTGCCATGGTAGAAAAAAAAAAAAAAGTCCTGTGAAAAGTTTTTCCAGTAGCACTGACCCAGTCAGGACACTGGAAACTGATATTATTGTTTCAGTTTGTGCTTCCCCTTTATCTCCCCACTCTGTCGTCCTCCTCCTCCCGCCCCTCCACCTCTCCACCTCTGCTCTTCGCCCCCCGGTACAGACCGGAGGCCTTTTACCTCCTCCCCGGTGTGTGTAATCTGGGCTGGGTAATTCCCCATCTCTCACCTCAACCTCTCAGTTTCATTCGATTCAGTCGCCCCCACCCACAAGTGAGGCTATCATGTTATAAAAAGCATCATGTCATCTGACACTTAGGTGCTATCCCAGTTGCCCCCTCCTCCCCAGCTGTTGACTTTTTTTTTTTTTTAGGGGGGTGTGGGTGGGGGGGTCAGGAAGAAGGCGTGTGCACAAGATAGTGGAAGGGTTAGTTTGGATCTAGAACTAATGAATGAAGAGATTGGAACAAGAGAAAACAAAGAGAGAACAAAGGAGATAAAAAAAGGTTTGTTTTTTTTTACTTTTTACAGAGGGATGTCGGTGTTTTTGCGCCGGAGTTTTGCAGCAGGTGTATCATTGCTCACTACTGTTGGAGGAAAGTGCGTATCTGTGTTGTTTTTCTGCGTCTGGGCCCCAGTGAAAACAACAGCAGAGCCGTCGCCACTCAAACCTCCGGCCCCTTTAATCTGACAAACTAATGCAAACATTTGTCTGGCAAGGAAAGCACAAAGCAGACACAATGAGGGTCAAACAGTTCCACTTCACTCATTGGGCCACTTGAGGAGTGTTCTGGCAGGCGGCCCAATGAAAAGTCTTATGGATGCTACGGCACATTTATCAATTTAGGATGATAAAATAGTGAGGAACGAAGAAAATGACCAATGACTATTAGATGTCAAGTACTACATCCTGCAGTTTATTTCATTTAATTTACCGTCTTTGCCTTTATGTGCAAGAGCTGATGCCAGCATGACAATGTGGAATGTTTTGCGCTTCAACTTAAGTAAAACCGTCAAAAAAATCGTCAAAAAATTGAAACATTCATGACTTAAAAAGTTATTAATTTTAAACTTTTCAGTAAATTTGAGCAAAAACTGACCACTGCTTTTTTTTTTTATTATTATTTTTGTGTTTCAAGTTGTAAACCATTGTCATCTCAGTTGAATAGTAAGACTCATCTGTCTTGTCTTTTTTAAATCTAGGTGATCATCCTTGAAGACTATGCGGATCCATTTGACGCTCAGAAGACGAGAGAGCAGAGGGAAGCGGAGCGTGTCGGCGAGAATGACGGCTATATGGAGCCTTACGATGCCCAGCAGATGATCACTGGTGAGATTTTTTTATTGATAATCTCACTACTTCTGGCCTCTGAGTTCTTGTTTCCATCGGCTCCAGACGGAGTAGGAACCACAAAAACTGTCTCCCCCGATGCTCTCCGCACCCCCCGCCGGGTGGCCATGGCAACAGTGTTGCGTGTGGACAATGGGTGCAGTTTCCTGCTCCTGCTTCCTCTTTCCTGTCTCTGTTTCCTGGTACTATTCTCCAGAAAGGAAGTTGCCCCCCCCCCCCCCCCCCCAACACACACCGTCGCACCTCCTCTCGGATGCAGCTCCGTGTTTGGCCGTACAAGGACCCGTCCGACCATTTATCACAACTTCCCAGCATCTAGGAAGCTGTGCCGTCCATCATCCAATCACATGGCCCGCTGACCTTCCCCTCCACTGTGCCATTGTTTTGAGTTTAAGAGGGTCCACACAATGGCCCCGCCGCGAACGCCAACATGTTTTATCGCTGTGCAATACGGCAGGTTTCTCGACTTCAATCAGCGGCCCCGGCTGCTCCCAGGCCATGATGCAGCCGGGTTGATTTATCACGCTTTAATCATGACGAGGAAGCAAAAGAGTGATGGGATGAGAGCCATGTGATGTCACACGTTGCTCAAACCAGGATGGCGATACACATTGTGTGTCGCCGCCAGCGTCCATTTCAATAATTCTGTGTGATTTAAGCCCTCAGTCGAGCTTTTTTTGGTCGAGTCAGTGATGAAAAAGAGGTTTGCTGTCCTCACTGTTTCTCCTCCTGACAAGTCAGAATCCCAAATGCGCGAATGAAAGGACAATGGAACAAAGAGAAACCTCAGAAATATCAAAAAGAACAGTTATTTATATGTGTGACAGCATAAATGTCAGATTTAAAGTTTTCTTTTTTGCAAATTGACTCTGTACCTTAACTGTTTGACACTGTAGTTTTGTGGCAAGAGACCAGTTCTCAGCACAGCTTCTGGAGTGAGCACTGGGAAGGCAGGGAGGAGGATGAGAAGAGTGTAGTTCAATGCGCTATACAGACAGGGGGCGCTGTGATGTCATTTACATGCTCCACAAAGCAAAATTAGTTTTCCCTGCCGTCAAAAAAGTAGAACTTCACACACAGCTCCTTGAAGCAATAATCGGTGCATAAAACTCATACAGGATCTTCTTCTCAGTTTAGGTTTTCGGCTGTATAACACAACGACTTCTAACCCACTCTCATCTTCTTTTGGTGTCGGGCAGAGATCAGGCGCCGGGGCTCCAAGGACCTACTGAAGGTCAGCGTTCTGACGGAGGTCAACGAAGGGCACGCGGAGGAGAGTCTGCCCGCGCCCCTGCAGATATATGACGTCCCGTATGAGGATGGTGTTGGCGGCGGCGGCGACAAGGCGGCCGTCTCATGGCCCCAACTGGATTCCCGTCCGTCCACGGAGTACGAGCTGCCCTGGGAGTGGAAGAAAGAGCAAATCGTCAGGAGCCTGTCAGGTAGACAAGACGATTGTCACTGAACTGAACAGTGACTTTAGAATACAGCTAGTGCATCCCTTCACCTATTTGTACAAGCAACTGTCATTCATCTTAATTATCAGTAATGTTTAAAATACTCTCCCATATTCTGCTCACATTGTGAATGCAGTTTTTTTTTCAAAACTGCTGCCCAGTGACATTTACATAATCCTGTTCACAGCCCGTCTCCCCTCTGCCTCGGATCAGCAATAACTATATCTGTTCCAAAAAAAAAAAAAAGGAAGCCTCAGCGCCGCTCTCACATTTATATTTCATATCTGCATAGACCAGCAGCATACTGAGCGGCATCATGCAAGAAACATCAAAACTCTGCCGTCTTATTTATATTTACCGGAGGCTCTGGCAGCCTGCTGGAAAACCGAGACAGCGAAGTCGCTTTGCATTCATCCCCCTCCTTTATCCTCTCTCTCCTCCCGCAGCACAGTTCGACAGCTGCGAGCGTCCGCCCAGAGACGAGGCGCTCCTTCACCCCGCCACCCTCAGCCACCAGCCGCCGCAGCCGCAGAACCACCAGCATCTCAGGCAGAAGAGCTGGACTCAGAAGATCCTGAGGTCTTCCCTCCCATCCCTGTCGCCAGCCTCCGGCAGCTGTGAACTTGAGGCGTGCTGCGTTGACCCCTCTTTGCCCCTGGAGAAACAGAGGTGAGGAGCACCAGTGAGACGTTCACGAATGAATGCGTAAATAATCAGCGTTTCTAAAGCCACACTATGCTGTTCATTTTTTAATTTTCCTCTTTTAATTGTAAGAGGGAGTAGAGCATCCCTGTCTCCAGCTTTGTTGGTATATATTGGTATAATGTGTAGTCCCATACAAGCCAGAAGGGTGCGCTGTCTCCATTGCTGTTTAACCAAGTTGAGCAAGAGATGAAAACTATAATTTTAAGTAGGAAAAGGGCCCTACAGGTAGACACATACGATATTAAACTATAGTTATATTTCCTCCTGACCTGTACTGCCATCTATCTGTTTGTTGCAGAGCTTGCAATTGTCTCTTCTGCACTTTCTCACATCTCAGCTGAGAAGGAAAGTTAAATCAAACAACGATGTCTCTCAACATAATTCAGAGAAATATTTGCATTCATTTAAACCTGGTACTAAAATAAGCGCGCACCGATACAGAGGAAATAATGCATCTGTTCTTGAGGCTTAACAGTAGGGGCATCGTTCTGGGTGGTTATACAATTCGATAAACAAAGTTGAGCATTTAGAGTAATGAGCAACTGTCCCTCTCTCTCGTGTCTCAGCTGGTACCATGGCTGCGTGACCCGGCAGGAGGCTGAGTTCCAGCTGCAGCCCTGCAAAGAGGCCAGCTTCCTGGTCAGGAACAGCGAGTCGGACACCAGCAAGTACTCTATCGCCCTCAAGTGAGTCTTGCGCTGAACTACAGCTGGTTTGCATTTGTTGTTTTTTTTCTCCTTGCACAATTAAATAATTCAGACAACACAAACTGATATAAACGTAACAACAAAAGATGAGTGAGTTGTTCACTTCACTCCAGTTTCAGCTCAGTTCAGGTATAGCATTATTTTAGAATTATTATTATTTTCAATAGAAACATGTTTGTAACATACGAGAGGAACCAAATAAAAACCCTTCTATTTCCAAACTATAACCAGGATGGTTTGTGTTGTATTTGTTTGTTTTTAGGTGCATCAAATGCACTATGAAACATTTCCTCATATTTTTCTAATGTGGCCTGCAACTGTAACTTAGAGATTGTGGGCCAAACCTCAAATTGTGCAAGAAACAGCTTGATTCTCATCTCCTGGGGTCATGTTTCCTGTGTGCGATCCAGGACGAGCCAGGCCTGCGTCCACATCATCGTGGCCCAGACCAAGGAGAACGGCTACACCCTGGACCAAAGCAGCTGCGTGTTCCCCAGCATCCCAAAGGTGGTGCATCACTACTGCACCCAGCGGCTGCCTTTCAACGGTGCCGAGCACATGACCCTGCTGCACCCAGTGCCTCGCGTCTACTGACTCCACCCTGCCGCGGTGCACAAACCAAACACACCTCTGGGCCTGAGTGCACGGACAACAAGATGATGACGCCTCATAACCACCAGCAAAGGCCACCTTTTTTATTTCAAAAGCAGTTTTAATTTCATTTTCTCACTGACTGCAATTGTCTGACGATCCACTCAGCACCATGTCTGGACACCTCTTCCTGTCTTTTTTTCACACCGACATGCTGCTGAGAGGGAACACCTAAGCTGCTTGTTTGCATGTGAACAAGAAGGTGCGACGATGTTGGGCTTTGGCTGATCAAATTTGAGCCAGCGTGGGACACAATCTAAATACGGAAATGGCACTTTTATTTTGTTTTTTGTTTTTTACGTTTTAAAGTCCTTCAGAGTGCAACCCTTCAAACCTCACTCCCTGAAACTCATTGCCTTGTGGTTTTCTGTCCCTCCCTGGTGGTAGTGCTGGCACATTACACCAACATTTTTTTTTTCTCCTTTAAAAAGTAGTGGCTGGTAAAAATCCGCACACGGGCAATTCCACCTGTCAAAATATGAAGAGGAGCAGCTTATTTGTGTGTTTTTGCTTGGAGCATATTTATAATTTATGTTCTCATACTTGTTAATCGTCTGTAACCACTGACCACTCGAGGGTTTTCGCTCTGGTTTTACTGTGAATGAGGGCCTTGTTGTGACTTTGTTATCTGCAATGTGAAGAGTGAGTGATTCACCCCAATACAATGTACTTTGAACAACTGGTGTGTGGCAGTCATTTGTGCTTTTTGGCTGTCAACAACTGGGGCTGCGTCAGAGTCATTTTTTTTGTTGTTGTGCTGCCCGTTTAAAACAGCCTCTACAAAATGGAAGAAAGAAAACGTGTCCAATTGTTTAGAAATGGGAATTATTTGATGTGAGAAGCAGAGAAAATCTCTGGTTATGCCTTATTTTCTGTTTACTTTATTCAAACAAGAGAGAAGGAAAAAGGGGGGAAAACTCGACTCTCCTCTGGTGCTGAGATCCAACTTCAACAAGTTCACTGAAGCCTTACTTTTGAAAAATGTATTCTAAATAATTGTGGAAATGATTTGGGGCGTTTTTGATGAACTAATAAAATGTTCTAACACTCAAAGGTTTGTCATATGTTTCGTGTTTGAAGAAGCCTTCCTTCCTTTTTTTTCTTTTAGAGTGATTCTTTTGGGGGGCAGATGAGTTTTGTAGCCTTTGGCCTGACAGAACATTTACATGAGACACACCTACCATACATTTTTCACCGCTGTCTTCTTTGACATGTGGACAAATTTTGGCCTTAATATATATATGAGCTATAAAACAATAAATAAAAAACAACCCATTAGACTGTTTCGTGGTTCCCTGTGAAAGCAGCCTCTTCAGAGCTTCCACTGGCTGAATGAGGGTCTTTCCCCTTTGAGCCAAATGAATCTAACAAAGTGCAGTGTTGGTGGTGTCCGCACTTCCTTTTTCTCTGTCCTTATTTGCCTGGAGGTTTATTCCACTATTTACAGTTCAGAAGGGAGGGGTGGGGGGGTTTCCAGGGAGATCCGGCATAAATTCTGCACTAATAAACAGAGACATATCGTTGCTGCGCCCGTCAAGGACACTTAACGTGAGAGACAAAAAAGAGCACCTGACACCGTCCCCTCCCTCCATCCTTCCCTCCTTCTCTTGGGTATCGCTCTCCCCTCTATCCTTTACTTTCCTCACTCCGTCGGTGTCACCTGAGGCTGCTGGCCGTCTGTCACCTGTTCCTCCTTGGCTCCCGCTCAAGACGCTCGTCACAGCGCTGGCAGCCGGTTTGGTCCCAGGAGTTTACGTCTTAATTTATGAAGGCGAGGTTGGATTTCATTCGTGTTTTTTTTTTCTTCCCCCAAGCACAGATAACTTTCAGCCTTCTTGAAAACCGCAGTCATTGTCTTACTGACGGACCACTTTGTTGCAGCCTGTCCAAGGAGTGGTTGCCGTGTGACTAACGAGGCACTTTTACCTGCGCAGCTGCAGCTCATCAATCTGCTGTCACGGGCCACCGAGGATACTTACTGAATGATATTATGTATGCCGAGGCAAACGTTCCACATTCCGGAATATCATATTCATGGGAAATTATCTTGCACAAGATGAAAAATAAATATATGTAAAAAAAAGAAAGAAAGTGCAGAAATTTAACATGGCATAATGCAACAACACTTTAAAAGCCCCACATAGTACCTGCTTATATTCTTTACCTATAGACTATAGATAAATATATGTATATGCTGTTTGGACTCCCATTGACTTCTATTGGTCTTGCATGCAAACCCCAGAAATCTACAGAAAAGCGCATATTTAGCTATCTGTTTGCAGCCTACTGCCAAAATGCAGTGTTCCAGCCCACCTGCTCTAAAACTTGCTTTGTTTGACCTTCCACATGCTGATATGGTGAGGAAAAACAAGGTGTTGTCAGAGGGCGGAGCTGCCTGGGGGTGTTGCTACAGAAGTAGCAGTGCCCTCTGTGACATCAGCAAGGGCTGACTTCCAGAATTGTCAGTTTATACACATGCTTTGTACAAAATTTCTCATCATCGGATCCATGTCATGATTAGAAAAACAAACACTAAAACAATCTGGTGCAACAACTGTACTAGCTGACAGCTCCTGACTATCATGTAAAATGATTTGTGGTCCTGTGATTGAAGGCCTTGTAATTCATATGCACCGGGGCTTTGGCAGTGAGCTGCAGCCATGAAGGTCTCCCTCCGGTCTCCAAGATGAGATTTCACGAGGCAGAGGCGGGCAGGCCTTCTCAAGTTCTAGCCGAGAGGTAGCCAGCTACACCTGGAAAGAAATTAATCATCGCACAAGACGGAGGCCTGTGCTGCTGTACACCGCAATTAATGATTCGATTCGCACCCACGTGCTCTGGTTATGGTGTTCTGGTGCTGCCTCGGTCACCCGGTCGGCCGTCTGCAGGGTCCTGACGTCTGGGTGTCGCCTGACCGGCTCTCCTGTCAGCCTTATCTGATGCTCTGAGGTCAGAGCTGCGTCCCAGCTGCTCATCCCCTTCCTCTTCAAACAGGCTGCATGCTGCACGTGTGAGTCACCCACAGAGTCTCTTGGTTTGATGTGGCTCACCTGGGGAGGTCAGGCATGTTTTGGAGTTCCTGTTTGCAGGATGTCCTTGAGCTCTGTTTTCCTTTTTCCCCCCTCTCCACGACAGTGTTCCTTAAAAAAGACAGTCGACAGAGAACAAAGCTTTGGAGCATAACTAATGGAGGAAGTCTGTCTCAGGCACGGCTGACATCTGAAACACCTCTGTGACGTGACGGAGTCACGAAAAAAAGCTGAAAGGGAAAGAATTTGTCATCACAAAAAAGTCTGGTTAAATTATTTAAAAACAGTGAAGAAAGTTGTACTTGACTCACGTTGTGAAGTAGATGCATTACTTATTTTCTACTGCATTTAATGATAGTAAAATGTTTGCAGACTCCTTACATATTAAAACTGCAATTATATATATTTTTTACTTTTAGTTTGGAATGAGTTTGTAGAACATTTCTGGATATGAACATTTATAATTTGGGATGTTTTATTAAGACAATTACTGTTGATCATTCATATTAGGAACGGGGCATCTAGAACATGAGAAAAACCCATCAATCAAATGAATGTTTATACTTCAGTGAGGTCATATTCTATAAACCATGTAAGAACTCCGCTTTGACCAGTTTAAACATTAATATGCTGGTTAGAAATTGATGACTCATGATGAACAGTCAGAAAAGGCCATGGTAGATAATGTGAATGTAGCAAGTGAGCTAAACTCTCTGAGTCTTAGAGTAACCAAAAGCAACTTTCCAAGTATTGATGGAATTTTCAGTTGAGCTGCTTCGCGTCTTTATCAAATCAGCACCCCTGTGGAAGCGACGCAACACTTTTCCGAAGCTGCAAACTCTACTTACGAGGTGTTTACATGATTTTGTCCAACTTGACATGAGGCGGCTCATTGGCTCATCGGCCTCCTCCTGGAATCTGACCGCAGGTGACCGAGCAGCTGTCAGCGGCGGAAGGAGCAGGTCGCTTGTTTCGCCTTCAGGCTGTGACAGGACGAGGAGTTGCGCGCACTGACGCCGTGGTGTGTTTGGAAGTGTTTGCTCATGCACAGGCCGGGCGTGTTGAAGTCAAACAATTCAAACCGTCCAATGGGAGGACGCCCTCAGAGAACACAGCAGGCCTGAGGAATGAAAGCAGATTGCTGGGGCGGGGCCCCGCCCTGAGACTTTGGCTGACCTGGGATCAGGGTGTGTGTGTGTATGTGTGTGTGTGCGCGCGTGCGTGTGTGTTTGACCAGGAGGGAGAGAATGAGGCTTATTTGCAGCGTTCAAGGACAGTTACACCACCGACAGGAAGACAGGAGGAATACGCTGATCCTGTCATATTGTAATAAAAGTCAAGCGGCTAAGACAGAATAGATGTGTGTGTGAGGGGGCGAGAGAGAGTGAGACGCTAAGTGTGCTAAAAGTCACAGCAACTCCAACATTCCTCTGTGATTATACTGCTGCTTTCCAACTTGCATACTTGACTAATGTGCTCCATAAATTGGATCGAAGCCCCTTCGCCGGCGCTCCCCCTTCATTCACAAAGACCCAGCGCAGGTACTGTACACACACGCTTGCACGCACGCACGCACGCACAAGCACAAAAACTCACCCACCACCCCCCTCCTGCCCTTCCTCCACATCTGCGCCCCCTCCCACCTCACCAACCCCCCCACCCACTCTGCCCCAGACCCCTCCTTCTTGAAGACGCCTCTGTGCGCAGATTCCAAGTCAAACATCTGGGTCAGTTTATATCTAGTGGAACAAGACTCGCAGGATATTGTTGGCAGGATGTGCGAGGAGCCGGAGCAGTTTACTCTGTGGGAATCCCCAACACACACTTTTACACACACACACACACACACACACACACACACACACACTCACACTCACGTACACACAAAGCCGGAGAGCGAGCCTGAGCCAGAAACAGAGAGAGAGAAAGAGAGAGAGAGAGACAGGGAGAGAGAGAGGCAGGGAGAGAGAGAGAGAGAGAGAGAGAGACAGAGGCAGGGAAAGAGAGAGACAGGGAGAGAGAGAGACAGGGAGAGAGAGAGAGGCAGGGAGAGAGAGAGGCAGGGAGAGAGAGAGACAGTGAGGGAGAGAGGCAGGGAGAGAGAGAGAGACAGGGAGAGAGAGAGGCAGGGAGAGAGAGAGACAGTGAGGGAGAGAGGCAGGGAGAGAGAGAGACAGGGAGAGAGAGAGAGGCAGGGAGAGAGAGAGACAGGGAGAGAGAGAGACAGGGAGAGAGAGAGGCAGGGAGAGCGAGAGAGACAGTGAGGGAGAGAGGCAGGGAGAGAGAGGGAGAGAGAGATAGAGAGAGAGAGAGAGAGAGAGAGAGAGAGGCAGGGGCGCTCGCAGTTTGCTGACATTGTTCCTCAACCTCCTCCAGCACCATTCAATGCGATCTCCAGGTGCAGCGATTCATGTCCAGCGTGCTGGATGAATGCTTGTGGAGCACGAGGGGTCTCTCCCTCTCTCTCTCTCGCTCTCTTTCCCCCCCCTTCTTCTTCTTCTTCTTCTTCTTCTTGCCTTGTGCGCTAAAGCAAACACATCCACACCGGGTCGTTGGTTAAATACCATGTTTAATATTTAGAAGAATACATGGGGTTTACTACCAAAAGGGATTACAAAATAGCCGCAGGGGCTGTGGGGACAAACGTTATACTGGTGTGGATCGACGCTTCATGTTGCATACAGTGACACGACAGAATGCATTTCGGCGGGACTTGACAAACTCTCCTGTTGTGCGTCTTGCATAATCTCCCTCCTCCCAGTGCCTCATTTTGAAGAGCCAATACTGCAATTTGTGCGCCGTGTGATGCTGAAACACGTCCAGGTGTATGAGTGTGTGTGTGTGTGTGTCCGTGTGTGTCCGTGTGCGTGTGTGTGTGTGTGAGCTGGAGTATATGAAACTGCTTGCAGAGGGAAAACTGAAGTGAACCCACAAACTCTTGTCCCCCCTTGTGTTCGAATTGCTTAAGAACATCTCCCCTCTGATTTACAGCTTCAACTCTCCCCTCCTCTTCCTCCTCTTCCTCGTTTCCCCTCTACTCCCCCCACCCTACTTCTCCGCCGAGCCCCCCTTGCACTCCTCCTTGGGCTTGTCGTCCGTCTTGAACTCCAGGAAGAAGTCGTTGCAGGCCACCGTCAGGGCGCCCATCAGGATGATGAACTCGGTGAAGTCCACCTCCCCATCGTTGTTGGCGTCCAAGTCGTTCATCACCTTCTCCACCGCTTCGTTATCTTTGGAGTTCTGAGAGGAAACAAAAAAGACAAAGAGAGAGAGAGTCAAGGAGAGGCTTGAAGAATGTGCCTTCTGTTTGTGTGTGTCTGTGTGTCTGTGTGTCTGTGAGCGTGTGTGTATTCCGGGGGCGATGCGTCACCACGAGCTTGTCTTAACTTGTGTGTCTGAGAATGAGTCTTGAGTGTGTCTTGAGTATGTGAGCGCATACCTTCTTGCTGTGTGTTGCATTTTTTTGTAAACGCCATCACTGTGTCAGCGTGCATGTATTCATGGACGACTGGACTTTTTCCTGCATCCGCCCCTGGTTGCTGTATTTTATAGATTCACTGTTTTTATTATGTCTAAATATTTTTGCATTTCATCTTAGATTTTGACAATTGGTATTTCACCTTTTATATATCATGTTTTGTCCCTTTAAGATACTAACCATCATCCTTTTTAAATTCTTTCACGTTATGAAAGCCTCCGGAATATAGGTTGATGAATTGTAGTAATTTATTAGGAAGTGCTGTTGTTTCACCTGACAGAACTAAATGTATTAATCATTAATTAAATGCATCATTGAGTGTTTCATTAATGAATTAAAATACCAATTAATTTTATGTAAAAAAAACAACAGATACACTTCATGATTACTTCATGATCCTGTGTTGCTACGCTTTATGTATTTATTTTAACTGTCAAACTCGTCCGTCAAAGTCAGTGGGCGTGGCCATCGCAAATCTACTCTAATCCACCGCTTTGGCCGTTCCAAAATCTACAAGAAGCATAAGGATAAGTTTTTCTTATCCTCTTTCAACAAACGGCAGTCATGTTGATTAAGGTGGTGACAGATATTTTATTGACTTTGCAGAGTGTGGAAGCAGGACCTGCTGACCCCAATCATGCAACCTCACAAGCTCTGCATCAAAGCATTATCTTGAAACAATTTGACCTTGACTTGATGTGCAGGGCAGCCAATCAGGTGTTAGAATCTGCCTACCGACTTTAAATGGGCGAGTTTGAGAGATAAAATAAATTCATGAAGCGCTGCAACACAGGATTATGAAAGAATGAAATGCATCATGAAGGAAGGATTATGAAAATTCAGGAAATATTTACGTTAAAAAATATATTTTTTAAAGTAAAATGAAGTGATAATTTAATGAATTAATGGTCATTTAATAAATGACATCACTATGTATCTATTTAATTTTGACACGATTCGTCCTCCATATGCAAGGACTCATTTCTCCTCCCTCACCCCCAAGTAGGTCCCCAGCTCCTCTAGCAGCAACTCCTTCAGCTCCGCCCGGCTCAGCGTGTACTTGTCGCCCTCCTTCCCCGAGTACTTGTGGAAGGTCTTGATGAGCATCTGCATGGCACTCTCCAGGTTGGAACTGGGCTCCTTGGACATGCTGCAGGAGGCAATGGAGTTGGAGAAATGTCAGAATCAGAGCTTGGTGCCCGCTCCAGCCCCCCAACCCGCATGCACGGTCGCATGGCGAGTTGTGGGTGAAGCCTCCAAAGACAAAGTGGACAGGATGGAAAGGCAGGAGGAGTTGGAGGAGGAGGAGGAGGAGGAGGAGGAGTGGGTGGGTGTATGGGTGGGTCGGTGAGGAGAAGGTTATGTCTTGGGTGAAAATATATGTGCTAAGTGACAGTTTTCTGTGTGTTCTGTGGGAAAGGTGGAGGACAGAGGTTGGGAGAGGAGTTTCCGAACAGTCTTACACACATTGTGTCCGGCATCTTGGAGCGTTGTGTACTGGACTTGAAGGGAGGGGGGGAGACTACACACAGACACACAGACACACAGACACAGACAAGTCAGTGTCAAGGATGCAGACTTCGAGCACGACGACTCTCTGTACCAGTGTAGAACAACAAAAACAAAGTAACCACTTCAGTTCTGCTTCAGGTGTGTACAGGTGCAAAGCACAGCAGGGTCCAGGGGTTTGGATCAGGTACATGAGACAAATAGAGAAAAACAACATGATCACATTTCCTCACGGCCTGCACCTTATTTTTATGCTCTTAAGCTTTGTTTTGGTAAAAGGTAGGATGGGTGATTATTATATTTTCTATTCTTGCTTTTTTTCTTCAGCAATTAAATTATTATCAGCAGGATATTGAATGTTGTTGATAGCTAATCATTGATGGGTAATGGATAAGCCTCAGGGGTTCAAACAGGAGACATCTCCTGCTGCTGCTCGTGTTCGGACTTGTTGAAAATAATGTATTTTTGCTCTGTTGCTTGAATGAATGAAACAATTATTTTTTTCAGCATCAACACTATGCAGTACGAGGTCGATAAAAGAAGGTTGCAGTGACGGAACAAGTTGTAATTTGTAATGAGTCATTGATTTTCTCTTTGTGTCGTAAGGAATTGTAACAATCTTTCTAAACAACAAAAGTCATACTGGCATTGTAATGCTCAATTAAAAGGGCTGAGAACGGGTAATGCAAATTTCCATAGCCCTGTTTTGTGGATTACTGCTCAGCTCAGCTCGTTAGCCAGTCGACGTGGTGCCCGCTGAGTCAACAATGCCAGCAGCAGCAGCTATGACTGGGTACGACTGGTGAAGAACAGCCTCCGTGAGAAAACTCCTGCCTAATCGCTGTATAAACACTCTTATCTGTCCAAGTGGGAAACGCGAGTGAAACAGCAACAAAAAAAAACCCTCATCTGCACAACGAAGTAACCTGAGGCATCAGGTTTGTTGAGGCTCCTGAACAAACTTGTGCGTACAGGCGCTGACGGCCGCTTCTCAGCTCAGATTTTATAGTGTAGAGAGCAGCCTCGTGAAAACGAAGCTTGCCGCTCTCCTCGCCTCTTCCTCTCTTTAGATCATGTAACTACAAGAAGGGTCGTGAACGGTCATTTTGTGTCAATCCGCCTCGGCCGGCCATGACTCATTCATTGAGTTGTGGAAATTGAGACGAAGATGCTTCTGTCAGCCGCTGGTCATCGCTGCAGTGGCGCTGCTTCTGCTGCTGCAGGGCCATTAAACCTCCCGAGGCCACCGAGACAATGGAGCAGCAGCACGGTGGACACTAGAGCCGGCCACCTGGAAAACCTATAGGGGTCACCTGTCTCGCCGGCTGCCCCGCAACACAATGGAGATGACAATACCTATGGTAACACAATATGGAGTATGCTAATAATTCATATGCGCCGTGTGCGAAGAATATGGGCGCTGAGCGAAGGACAAAACCAATGGACGATTGGCCGATCATGTTGGGAGTCATTGATTGATCAGTGGCTGCCGCTTGTTCAGGCTCACCTGGGTTGCAGCCTTTGAATTCATATGAATACCCGTCTTAAAGCTTTCACGTGTAGCAACAGTTGTACGAAACAGAACGTTCATCTGAAACAGAGTCGCTGGCACCAATTTCGCTCATACTTCCAGGTGAAGCCCTGATCAAACATGCGGAGGAGAGAGTTTTCCTTTCAAAGCTGTACATCTGTCTGTCTGTCTTACCTGAGTGCTGATGGAGGGCCTCCTTTGTCTGTGAAGAGGTGCAGGGGACTGAGCCAAGGCAGAGATGGATGGGGAGAGAGAGTTGTGCCAGTGGCTTAAATATCACCTGCCGTCCCTCCCCCGCCCCCCGAAAAAGCCCTCACCCCTCCGACTCTGTTACCCATTTACATATAGTGTCCACTTCTTCTGTTTCCCCTGTCCTCCTTCGCCCTCTGCGCAGCAACTTTCATGCAAACGCACACGCCCGAGCAAAACCAAAGCAGCAGGCATGAGGAAAAATGAGTTATTGTCACAGTTTTATTCATTATTAGGCAATACACCTGGTACACAGAATAAGTAAAATAATAATAATAATAATACAGCGTTAACATATGAAGATGAAATACTAGCCTAGAGGATGCTTACAGACTTGACAGTGGACCAAGTCCAAAATGCTTAGACACACTCATGCTCGCCCACACAAACACGCACGCACGCATTCACACACAAAACATTCACTCTTGTACTTGGCAGGAAATAAACAGAGAACATTGACGCGATGTCAAGACGAACCCTGGGAACCTTCGACTATTCTCACCCATCTCGCAGAGCACATCTATAAACTTGTACGTACAGAGAGAAATCTGCTGGATGGATTCCCAACACAGGCTTTAGCGCTTTAATTGTCTAAAAAAGTGTGTCAAGGAATGAATGGCGGTGCCTTCGTTGTGTGGCAACCAATGTGTGAATGTGCAAACACTCCCGTCTGCAATCAGTTGCGTTTTGTTCCAGCATGTTTCTACTCTATGAGGAGTTAAGACGGGGTGGAGTCCTACACCGAGGGACAGCCGGTAAAACTGCTGGAGCGGAGATCAACTTTTTTTGTTTGTTTTCCAGAGAGAAAGCTCCCACAATTCACTATTTCAAATAGGTTGAGGGTAAGGATTGTCTGTGAGAGACTGATCAAATGTAAAAAGACAATTGCAAGCACAGAAGGTGCCAGAGAGTAACAAACAGGGTGATACGTTTTCAGTATTCAGTTACAAGTACCATAGTAATAAGAAAGAGTTTAGATAAAAAAAAAAAAAAGAAAAAGATATGGATATAGCGTCGTCTAAATAGTCCCAGAAATGTTGATTGGAGGGCAAACATGAAATCCAGCGCAACAGTGACTTTAAACGGAACGAGAAGTCAGAGAGTGTTTGCAATGGGAGTGTCGCAGTAAGCTGGCCGGTCACATGACCTGGTTTTATTTGTCTGGATCATTTTGCCGCTGAGCGCTTTGAATTTCCAGGTGCAGCCCCGAATTTGCGGGGCCGTGCGTGAGCAGACTTGGCGAGCCTTGCAACACGAACCGGTTGTTTCTCAAAATTGCATTATTAATGATGAGACAATTTACAAAGCATTACAATGTAATTAACAAATTGTGTATAATGTGACAAACAAGATTTTTTTTCCAATTTTTTTTTTATTATTAATCGTTCAAGTGATCTCCATAGTGACCAAACCATTAAAGGTACAGGGTAAAAGGATAAATATGTATTAAAAAAGGCCTTTTTGAATTTAAATATTTGGCCCAAACGACTGCATTGAAATAACACTAATAAATTTGGGAGAGCATCTTCGTATAAGCCAATACCACAGATTCATATAGATGGCTCAGAATTGTTTTGTTTTTTTGTTTTTTTGTTGGTCCCCTTCTCCTGAAAGAAGCACAACCCCTGACGACGACACCACCCGTGTCGTTTACTGGCAGGATCACGAGAGCCTGGGATTACTTTCATGTAATTGTTTGTGTCACTGGGTGTGTTACCCTTCAAAATGGCTAATCCAGTAGTTTCCCCCAGTGACTGGGACTCAGGTATCCAGTTGCAGGTCAAACAGGGTCTTTAAACTATATGAAGGAGGGACTGACAAACAAGCAGGGAGGCCTAATACAACTACCCAGTTCAGTTCTGGAAGACTAAAAAAGACTGAGGCGCCTGCCATTCGAATCCACTCATCACCAGGTAATCATGTGCTAGCACCATCATAAAAAAAAGAAAAGACAATTAATATGTCATAGTTTGGAAAACAGACGCAAAACAAGTTATTGTAATATATTAATTCATTAAAAATATGCCACCAACCTATGTTTTTGATTGGTCAGTTGGTTGGTTTGTTTGTTGTCTCATTCTTCTCTTCCAATTCTAATCCAGGTGGATTTAGTTACTTGAACCCTTTCTGATCCGCCCCTCAAGTGACCCGCCCTCTCCCACTGGACTCTCCTTGGCTCCCTCAGGACAGAAAAGGTCCTTTGGGTTGGATTCTCGCAAACTTAATTATTTAGCCACAAGCCACACCCGATCTTCCAGCTCTGAAGCGAGTGTGAGATTGGGGGCCATCGCGAAGTGAAACTCTCTGCATGCTGAGAAAAAAAGGGTCGGAGAGTCCAAAAAGATAAACAGGAGGTATAATGGGACATTGAGTACACAAATGAAATGAGCTAAAGTGATGCAAAAGGCTCCAGCGAAACAATTTGTTTATTATCTTGCCAAACTAGCTACACAGCAGTGAGTTAGGAGATGAGAATGTGATGTTGTATAGCGTATAAAAAGTTCAAATTTGGGGTGGTTGGGAGGTGGACTTTGTGTTATTACTACTGAATGCAAGGCTTATGTCAGCGTAACAATTATTAGGGTACAGCTAGTGGACCATTAGCTTAGCTCGGAGTAAGCGCTCAAAACAAGGGGTTAGACAGAGAGAGGGCTTTTCCAGGGCTCGCTAACTAAGGTGCTACACCCTTGTTTGTTTAATACTCGTAGAAGGCTGAAGAGTAAACATAACTAGGCTTGTTTTCCAGTTTTCCAGGGCTAACTGGCTTCTGAGTGCAGCGTTGTATTACCTGGACATGTAGTGTGTTTGCACTGCGGCCGTTAGCAAGCCCCCAGCAAGGGAGCTATGAGTTTCCATGACCCTCTAGCGCTGTACAAGATGTATCCTGTTTGTGCTTTCCAAAGGAGGGATGTAAGCCGAAAGGTGCGGAAACAAGGTTTGAGCACCTGGTGAGTTTTAAAAACGGGGCTGAGGGCATGTTTTGGTGTAAGCGTTAGCGTGGAGGGGGTTAGCGCTGCTAATGGGTAGCGTTTCACGCAGGGTAGTGTATGTTTGCATGCTTTCAATTGTATATAATGAGGTAAACGTGCTAAATAGTGGACTGCACATGCTGTACATATTAACATAGTGGTAGCTAGTAGCAATTAGCAAGAATATGTCAACTGTTTACAATTTACATGTTATTAATAATTTTATGGTGTCTGCAAGGGATTGTTTTCTCTAAAGCTGGCATTGATGGTGTTTTAAGAGATTTGTAAATTAAAATTGTAGGAGCAATTAGTGGTCCTGATGTGTGTTGCCTAGACAGCGAGTGTGGCTGTGTGATGGTTTTTGTTGTGACTGTCCCCCTATGACGTTGCCTCCTCTGTCTTCTTTGCTGCATCTTCCACAGCGTCGGCCACCTTCTCTGCGGCGTCCTCCACCTTCTCTGCGGCGTCCTCCACCTTCTCTTCTACATCCTTCACCACTTCCTTGACGGCCACTTCAGCGGACGCTGCCGATACCTCGATGGCGGGCGCCGCAGCCTCTGCCGCGACCGTTGCTTCAGGTTTCTCCTCCTTTGCCGCATCTGGCACCGTTACAGGCTCCACCTTGACATCGACCGCTGGCGTTGTGTCGGCATCTGCCTTGACTTCGACCTTCGGCACCACGCTTCCGTCTACTTTCACCTCAACAGGCGCTCCCACGGAGGCCTCCGCCACCGCCGCATCCTTGGCCTCCTCCTTGGCTTCGCCATTGGCCTCGGGCTTCTCCTCCACTTTGACCGTGGCGCTCTGCGCCACCTGCGCTTCTGTGTTGTTGGCGGTCTCCTCCTTGCTGATGGTACGCTGCTGGCTCAAGGAGGTGGCCAGGTAGCCCACCAGCTTCATGTACTCCTCGAAACCGACCTTCCCGTCCTGGTCTTGATCCAGTCCCACGGCCATGTTGTTGACTGCCTCCTTGCTGTCAGTGTCCTGGGTAGGGAACATAGCACAGAGGTGAGCTACATTTACCACAAACGTTTCATTGTCAGAGTCTAAAAATAAAATTCTCGACAGGTCAGGACTGGCCGGTGTTAACGCTACACCACTGTGTGCGATTTCTTTTGCTCCAGGGGCTGGTTATATAATGCGAGCGACATTTCAGGGAAGTTTTTCCGTGAAGATTTCCTAACCGAGAGGATGTTGGAGAGCTGGCTTTTGACGAGGCCCTGGAATTCTTTCTTTCCGAGGGAGTCCTTGCCCTTTGCGGACTTCAAGAAGACCTTGACGAGGGTCTGGATGGCAGCCTCCATGGCTTCTCTCTGTCCAAGACAAGGAGGAGGCAAAGTTAGCAGTGACACATAGATAGATATATAGATATATAGATACATAGATGGATAGACAGATAGATAGATAGATAGATAGATAGATAGATAGATAGACCTAAACACGACATGGAAAATTACACAGAGGAACTCCTCGTGTCCCTGCAAGGCAATAAGCAAATCAAGAGAGGAGCTGTGATGCACAATGGACGTTCTGATCTTTGATAGGTCATCTGATCTGCTTCGCAAACCAGGCTTCACGTTACAAGAGGGATTACCGTCCGAGTCCCTGTCCGTCCGTCCGCTCCTCTTTCCTTCTGTCTCTCGATGTCCTTCTCGCGGCCCCCCACCCCACTGGGCCCTCCCAACTCTTCCAGTCTTTTTCCGACCTGCGGCTGTTGCCCTTGCACATACAAGTGTCTCGAAACCTATACGTATGTTTGGGTGACTCTGACTCGACGGATGTGTCTACGTGTGCGTGCTCAAAGCATGAAACAAATACACACATCTCTAAGAGAACAAAGACTCTTCGACGGTGTCTGCAAGGATCACTTAGAAAGGAATTTACGGGCCAACTGCGAGCGAACTTGCCCCCGAGCTGTGCAAGGCTCCGATCGGGGCGACCGTACTCGTCTGTCAGCTGCTGCAGTCAAACGGTGCGCGGCAAACAACGGTTTACGCTGTGCTGTGCACACAAAACACACAACGCACGCTCGCACAGGCTCCTTGTACCGATGGGATGTGGGCCTCGCTTTGCGTCGGCTCTAGTGGACCGCTGGCAAGCTTATATCCCAATTACCTGGAGGCGCAAGTCACACTCAAGTACCTCCCGGTCATGCAATGTCCCCACACTGGGTATACATGGCCAATTAGGACACACGCCTGTTAGTGTCAGTGACTGGCGAGAGACAGACTCTCAGGCTCTGACGCCACCACCTTGGGTCCGTTAGAGCCTAAACTTAACCTCTTTTCGAGCAACGGCCCGAAACCCCCGGCCGTCTCTCCGCCATTTGCAAGAGTTTGAGGGTCGAAAAACACAACTGTCCGACTGACATCTGTCGCTGAGACACACAGCGTTTGTGTAAACGGTTGATGTCATCGGTCACTGCCGTTTGCAACTTGACACATCGGGCTGACACACCCTCTTCAGCCCTCGCCAGGCACACACACACACACACACACACACACACACACACACACACACACACACACACACACACCAGCCAGTTTTCACCTGCAGTTTGATTAGCTGAAGTCACCATGGCCCGCTTGGCCCGAGTCCCGTCACGTGCACCCTAATTCAGATGCCCTACATGAATTCGCAACACGTCACTCACATCTCCCGGGCGTCAGAGCTCCGGCTTTTGCGCCACTCCCGCAGTGGAGACGAGCTCATCTCCGAAAATAAAAGGCGCGGAAAATGCCCTTTGCGCCAAATAATTAAGCGCGCGCGGGGGCCCTACGACCAAGAGGTCTCCCGTTTCCACCACGAACGCGGCCGCCAGGAGATAGATGGGAGTGTTGCGTTTCCGAACGGGGGCGAACGTGATACGGTATGTGCGCAGCGCAGGGTAACGACAATACCGCCGCTGGTGTCGCCATGAAATATTAACGGAGGAACAAGTTGGGCTCGTGGCTATAAAACTGCGGCGCGCGGCAAGCAGATGCACGTCGGGCTGACCGCCCCATCTGGTTCTGACGAGGAGAAGGAGAAGGACGAAGAAGAAGAAGAAGAAGAAGAAGAAGAAGAAGAAGAAGGAGAGACGCACACAGAGAGCAATTTGAGAAAGTGCTCATGCGGCACTAATTCAAAGGTGGCACTCGACGGGGAAGGTGGAGACTTCCTGGGTGAGCCGATACGCGCAAAGAAGGCACTTGGTTTGGCGTACAATTTGACGCGCGACTCCTCCGTCTCAACACCGTGCACACGCCCCAGCTCCTCACTCAGGTCTCTCCTGTCCCTGTTATGACAGTTGAGCCTCCCTATTGACAACCGATAGGCGATAAATATCGAGTGTCGTTCCGAGAGAAGCAGTCCCGAGCAGGAGAGAGGAGAGGGAGGGAGAGGCCACGGTGACAATACACCCGATAGGAGATCACAGAGTTGGGAGGGGGGTATAAATAAATAAATAAATAAATAAATAAATAAACAGAGAACCAACTCTCAATACTTTTGGTCTAGAAAGAGTACAAGGAGCGGAGTCTAATTGGAAGAAAAGCACCGCCGCGTCAGACTTTTCATGGAATGGGACTCCAGCACGACTGTGTGTCGAAACGTGGCAAAAAAGAAAAAAAAGAAAAGAAAACCCCGATGAGCTGATTCAAAGCTTCAGCGCCAGACTGAGTGAGCGAGCGAGAGAGTGAGAGAGACGGAGAGGAAAACGGGGCAAAAGTAAAAGCGCACAGAAAGAAAGTGAACTCACCGTATTCCGTGTGCGGGACAGGAGAAGTGTGCAAATGTGCGCTTATTTGAGTTTCTGCCCTCTTCTCCGCCTTTCTACCGTGGCACTGAGCGCAGGGAGAGAGAACTTGCCAAACTAGTAGGACAGCAGAATCTCTTCCGTGATTTGGGCTTTTTTTCTCCCCCTCTCTCTCTCTCTGTGTCCTCTTTCCTTTAAACTCCCCCCCCCCCTCTCTTGACAAGTCAAAGGGCGTGTACCTGGAAGAGCGCAAGGGAGGACAGGGAACGTCGAGGAGTGCGGCTCAAACTGTCCGAGAGAGAAAATAAAGGACACATTAACACACATTCGCACCCATTCTTTGCGAGGAATTGTGTTTCGTCTCACGAGCCAGCAGTTTGGCGTTGGGTCGGGGAGGGGTTCCTTTCTGAGCACAGCTCAGCCTCAACTCGGTCTGGTTTGCGTCTCTGCGTCGAGGACGGATTAGAACCAGAACCAGCCAGGCCCTGACATGTTCTCTCAAGAATCTATCTATCTATCTATCTATCTATCTATCTAAATACGTGGATAAATGAACAGAAGTAAATTAAAATTGGCCAAATTGTACCGACAGAAGTTACAAAACCATTATTCTTTCTGCACCCAGATGTGTTTCAGATGTTGCCTGAAGAGTTTTGGTGCAACGCCCCAGATGTCTTTGTGGTGCAGTTTGTTACTGGAGAGGGAACGATCTCTGCCCATTTGCTTGTGATCGACAACAGGCCTCCCTTCAGGTTCTCCCTTCGTGGTCGCATGAGAAACACTTTGCAGTCAGTCACACGTACTCCTGCACACCGGCTACTTTATGTCTTTGGTCGTTGTAGCTGAAAAATCATTTGCCCGCCCGCCTCTACCCCTCCCGCCCAGTTCCACTGGGCGGGACAGAGGAGGCACTGAAACCATCAGCGATTTAGCTACAAAGGTCACCGTAGCTAATCTGCTCTTAGACACAAAATCAACACCTTGCTAAAACCGAAAGCATTGCACACTTTATCTGTCTAGACATCAGATTTAACCCTAAGTGGCCTCGGACGAGGATGAATTTGGATGGAAAACGAAGTTCCCAGACACTGCAAAAAAACAAAACAAAACAAAACAAAAACAACACGGCAGTCTGCGTTGGGTGCACGCTTGCCCTTCACGCTTGGCCGAGGCCTTGGTGACGGGTGGCCTTTGCGTTGTCGTTGCCGCAGCTTCGCGCTTGGCCAGTCGGCCGTGTGCTGCCCATTATGAAGCCCTATGGAACAAGATAGGGTTTGCGTGGCGTAATTGCGTCCGCAGGATCCCGTACTGGATTACAGGCCCCCTAAATCAGGGCTGTAACGCACTCCCATGTAGAAAAAAATAAAATAAAATGGGTTGACAGTCCCATCGCATAACACGCCGGGTGAATGAATGACAGGAGACGAGCGTCGGCAAGCCGGACGAAGCCTTTAATTCAAAGTACAACAAATGGTGATGTGAAAGAGTTGCACATGTGGCGGAATGCCTTTGAGTGAGTGAGGCCTTCATCGAGCCGACTGACGCCCACAGCCGTCACCCACGGTGGGCCCTCAGGGGCCGAAGCCCCCCTGCTTGGCCGCCAGCTTCCCGAGCAGCTGCCAGAACTCGGAGAAGGTCAGCTCGCCGTCGTTGTTCTCGTCCAGGGAGCCCATCAGCTCCTCGATCGCCCTGGGGTCGCTGGCGTTCTGTGAGGGAGGTGCACACAGAGAGTGAGAGAGAGAGAGAGAGAAAGAAAAAGAGAGAGAAGAGACCTCGACCACTCTGAGGAGTTAAACGCCAGTGACTCAGCGAGGCAGCCCTGCCACCTAATGGCTGTGAGCAGCAATGTGTCACTGTGTCCACAGTTTCTCTCGCCTCAGTAGTAGATTTATTGTTTTATTCAAACTCTGGTGGCTATAAAAGAGCTGGTTAATGAATGAACCTTTATATGTGTCTAACATGGTAAATACTGCACTACAGTTTCACTTTATGTTTGTTCAGTGACAAGAACAAGAACAGACACATAACAGAGAGATATAATCCGAAAAATAAAATTTGTTAAACAGTGTTTGGTCTGAAACGCTTTAGCTCTCTTCTAATTTAACTTCAGCAGGTTTCACGTCCTCGGTTTGAACTGCATAACCCTCATTTCCAGAGGAACCTTCTCTTATACAGCAGTTGGATGATACAAAAAAAACAGAGTAAGCTGAAGTGAGAAACTGGCATGGATCTTTTCAGCACGTTATAATGACAACCTGTCAGCAGCATACAAATGTTGCAGCGAACCGGAAAAAGCCTGTAATTACAATAATTCAGCAGACAAAACTTATATTTTACTCTCATGTAACATACATACACATGCGGAGCAGCCTGACTGGGAATTTAATAAGACAGTGGTGTCAGTTATGATTTCTAAATAGGTCACGGGTGGAGAAATGCCATGACTCCAGTTGAGCGCTGCGCGCAGGCACAGTTCTGCAGTGCTTTTGAAAGATGAAATGATTTCCTCCATAAAACCGTGATGTCACAATTGGCGCCTGGAAAACAATGAGGACTTTTGCCGTTTGTGTCAATGTGAAAGTAATAATTTAAAGATGTATGAGCGGTCACACCGGACGCCTTCTGCCTTTATTCATCTTCTCAATGATGGATTCAAGAAAAGGAGAGAGGCCATGTTGGGACGACCAGCGAGGGTCGTGGACCTACCTTGACATAGTTGGACAGCTGCGAGGTCACCAGCTTGTGGAACTCCTCCTTGCTCAGGGTGCTACCGGAGCCGTCCTTCCCGGCGTACGTCTTGAACTCGGCGACCAGGGTGCAGATGGCGGCTTCCATGGCGACTTTGAAGGCACAAAAATAGAAGAAAAAGAGATGAAGTGAAAAGTTGGACAGCAGCCGCTGGAAGAGAGAGGATGCGGAGGCCTCACCTGTCGTGTGATGCTGTGCCGTGTGTCCCTGCGCTCTGAGAGGACCGTGTATATATACGCATGCTACATCTTTGACCGGGGGGGAAAAAAACTGGGATCAGCGGAAAACACTCAACCTGCCCTCGTCTTTTTCTTCTTCTTCTCCCCCATGCGGACACAGACGCCTGACGTTATCGCTGACTGATTTCCACTTGCACCGCAGGGGACGGACGCATCATCAAACACACCCACAGACACACACAAAAAAAAAAATATCCCCTGCATGCTGGTGTCCTCCAAAGGACAAAATAGCACTGATGGTAGCACAAACCCTTTCCCTTGTGTCTGCAAGGAGGGCGATTCAGCGACAGCAAGCTGCAAGCGTCACTGTCAGACCACTTCTAATCAAACGTCCAGGAGTCCTGCCTGTCTCAGCACTAATTGGTTGATATGAAAAACATGACTGGAGTGCTTTGGGTATGGAATATGCTTGGCAGTTCACATGTTTGAGGGAATTTGTAGCACAGAATGGATATTTACATGCGCCGCTGGTAGTAAATGACACAGACGTGCTTCACATTACGAGCCACTTTGACTGTGATTCAATGATTAGATGAGATTTCAAAGAATGCCGATGCTTCTCTAGCAGGATCCGGGGCCTCCAGCGTTGCTTACATTCTTGAGCGGTGGCACATCGGCACTGCAGCCGGCCGGCCGGTTCACCCTGCAGTTCTCATGCACGAGATTCCGCGATTGTGCATATTTTCACTCTGCATCATGGCCGCAATTAAAGAGATGCCGCTCATACCGGCGCTTCCTGTCGGAGCGGAACTAGCCAGACCCTAGAGTGTCATTAGAGAAGACAAGTTGGCGGAGCATCTGCTTAACATGCCGAGCAAAGAACAGACGAGACCTATGCACAGGTGCAATTTTTGGGGGGCTTTTTTTTTTATTTTTTTATTTGTTGAACATAGTGTTAAACTCAGTTAAAGAAAACAGAAATGATGACAAAAAAGAGAGAGAAAATGCTCCAAATGTTTTAATACATTTGTCCAGGGATCACTTACATGCAGTCAGTTTCTACAATAGACAATAAGCCCTTCTGTTGTACCGCACAGAGACAGAAAAAAACTTGTCAAACTTTTGATTTAGTGTTGACGCTTTTTTAGCAAAGGACCCATCAGTTGAAATGTGAATGGAATTCTTCTGATCCCTTTGGTCTAAGAACTTTTCCACAAACAAACAAAAACAAAAAAAGAAGTTCTTCCTCACAAACATCAGAGACGCTCTGACAATAACCTGCTCCGCTCGTTGTGTGTAAACCCTGCAGACATTCGTTCTGGCGCTTCACAAGCATCTGTATAGTTGCCGCTAGTGTAAACTTGTTTCTGTCTCGATCTGGGAGAAGCAAGAAGAAGCCACAGAGCTCTTCAACCAATCAAAAGGATTTCATGACGACGATAAAAAGGCACATAAGCAGTAGCCGGCAAACTAAACGTCTTGAGACACAAAAACTGAAAACTGACGTCTCACACATTCGCTGGGCAACGAGGAGAGGAGTGCAGTGTACCGACATTATAAATAAAACACGCAAGCACAAAACAAAAGAAAACACTTCGAAGCTTCTCCCACTGACAAATGAGAACCGACATGAACAGTTCACGTGAAAAGGGGGAAAAAACAAAACAATTTCTTTTGGAAGAGTAGCTAAAGTTGGACAGCAGCAACCGAGTGGTCTGAACATTTTTTATTTTATTTTATTTTAAATAAAGTTCTGAGCTTTTTTTTTTTTTTTTTTTTTTTTTTACCTGTGTAGTCTGTGTGCATTCCTGTTGATACACATGAGAAAAAAAATCTATCAAAGAAAAAGTTTGGCAGCGATTCTACTCTTGATACATTCACAATTCTATTTAATGCAACAGCTGTTTCTCCGCGTTTGTAGATCACATCAAAGAACTGCACGGCTACATAGGGAAATGTTTGGGGGGCGTGTGGGGGGGACGCACACAGTAGAAGAGAAAAATATATTTGAGGGGGCTTCTTGTAAATGTGAAGAAAGTGCTGAAGTGTTTGAGCGGTCATTAATTCAGCTACGGCTGCTATTGCTATTTTTTCCTTCTTTTTTTTTTTTTTTTTAAAGTTTTGAGCAGCACTGATGTCAGAAACAAGCTACTTCTCAATCTCAAACGTCGGCTACGAACAGACGGTTTGGAATCGGCGGGTTCTAAAATACCACAAACGTAGAAAACCTAAACGCTGCGGGCTCTCGAATATCACTCTGTGTGCGCCGGCCAGGGCCTACTGAAGGAGCTGCTGACACACACACACACACACACACACACACACACACACACACACACACACACACACACACACACACACACACACACACACACACACACACACACACACACACACACACACACACAAACTGGTCCGACCTGATTCGATCGCATCTCCAGGGACTGAGTTGCTGCTGCTGCTGCTGCTGCTGCTGCACACAACTCGAGGCGAATGTTGGCTGGCAAAAAAAATTTATAAAAAAAGTTCTCACCATTTGTCTCAACGTGCTTGGAGCGCTGGCAGGTACTTTTCCCCTCCTCATTCTGCGAGGAGTGGTGGCATCGAGCAGCACGAAAATTTATTATTAGTCAATCTGACATGGCTTTAAAAAAGTTGATGACCGTCATGATGCCAAACTAAACACAATCCTAAATGTACCTCTTGTACTGCCAGAACAGTTTGGAAATAGCCTCCAATAGTGTTTGTGTGTGTGTGTGTGTTTGTGTGTTTGTGTGGTGAACAATCATGGGCGTCGAATTGACATGATGAGCTGCAACATGCGCTGCGTACTGGTGGTGGCGTTGGTGGGGGCTAGGGGGCAGTAGGCGGGGGAGGGGGTCTGGGGGTGAGGGTGGGGGTGGGGGGCACTGTACAGCTGAGGAACGTCCACACGACACGCTGAACTGAAGGGCTGACGGGCGTTAAAGCGGGGCGGGGCCAACGACGGCTAAGTCCGAACGACGACAAGTGAGAGTTGAAGGTGATGATGATTAAAGACCATTAACCTGCCGAGTTGGGTGGGGGTGTATGTGGGGGGGGGGGGGTGAAGGCCACTACTCCAACCTCCCCCGACCCCCCCCCCCGAGACTTCCAGACCCCCTCCTTTGCCCCCGTCCCCGTCCACGTCCACCTGTCCGTCCGTTCAAGCTGTGGCCGAGAACTTCCACAGGGCCTCCCGCTCAAACTCCTCCATCTCCTCCTCCAGCGAGTCGTCGCCCTTGCGTCCCAGCACCACGTCCACCATGTCCTCCAGGATGTCGGCCACGTCCTCGGCGAAGTCGCCGAAGTGCGCCCGGTCGTGGATGAAGACGCCGCCCTCGAAGAAGCCGGCCGTCAGCCTCCTGACGCGGTCCTTGGCCTCGCCGGCGGCGCCCTCCTCCAGCTTGCTCAGGTAGCCCTCCAGCAGCTCCTCGAACTCGGGCAGCTCCACCGGGTAGAGGCCCTCCTTGGAGGCGCAGCCCTCCTTGGAGCTGCAGCCCGGCTGGGGCCGGATGCCGCGCCGCAGCTTCTCCTCCTGGTCCCTCCAGAAGTCCTTCTGGTTGACGTGGGGACGCTGCTGCTGGTGCGGGTGCTGGTGTTGATGGTGGTGGTTGTGGTGATGGTGGTGGGAGTCCTTGTCCTGGTGGCTGTGCCAGGGCTTCTCCTTCCTCCTCTCCTCCCTGTCCGTCCGCCTCTCGCCCTTCTTCCTCTCCCACTCGTCCTGGTGTTTCCTCCAGGCCTCCTTGTGCGAGTTCTGCTTGCGCTCCTTCTCCTTCTTCTCCTCCTTCTCCCTCCAGCCTCCCTCCTTGCCCTGCTTCCACTCCTTCTCCCCTTTGCGCTGCTGCTGCTGCTTCTTCTTCTCCTCCTTCTTCCAGTGGTCCCGCTTGCCCCCTCTGGCCTTGTCTCCCTTCCACTTCCTCTCGCCCCACTTGTCCACCTTCTCTGAGAGCTTCCTCTGGATGGCCTCCAGGTTGTCTCTCACTTTCTTCCGGTCACCTCCGTCTTCTTTCATGCCCTCCAGCCTCTTGCCACTCTCCTCCAGGAGAATCTTCTGCCTCTGGAGTTCCTCCTTGGCATCCTTTCTCCTGTCGGGACCAGCAGCCTTCTGCTCGCTCCGACCACTTTGCCCCTCCGACTGAGGCGCTGAGGTAGCCGCGGGCGTCTCTGCTTCAGCTGGAAAAGATTTGAGATATGAAACTTGGAATGGGTTTGGCAATTAATTACATGACAAGGTTTTTAAGAAAGGGCTGTTTTATGGAATCATTTGTAGTTAAATGAGCATGTTAAAGTTCCATTTTGACAAAAAAAGAGAATAAAAAAAGGAGAATGGACGGAAAGAGGAACAGATAGAAAAAGAAAAAAGGGAAAAGAAAAAAAAGGAAGAAAAGAGAAAAACCAGTAGTTCTCCAGCCAACCAATCGTTCTTTGTTTACATCATTTGAAATGTTTAATGTTTTTTTCTTAAATTGTTGAAAATAAAGTCCTAAAAGTAAGTTTAGAAAGTTCAACTTCACAGTGCTTCGAGCTGCAGGAGGTAGCGTCCCTGACTTTGCTGAAGCTCGCCGGCTTCCTGTGCTACACACCTGCACCTGTGAGCTGGCTCAGCTCGGTCACTCGGGCCTTCAGACTCTCCAGCTCGGTCTTCAGATCAGGCAGAGCCGACAGCTCCGCCCTCAGCTTGGCGTTTTCCAGCTCCAGATCCGCCCTGCCCACTTCGTCGCCGCTTGACACCACGGCCTGCAGGGCCAAGTCCAGTTGTTCTTTCTGCGACTGCAACGTTTAAAAAAAAGAAAAACAGAAAAGAACAATAAGAAAAAGTAGAAAACATTGCAAACAACAAGCGATAATTAGCACAAGCGCACAGGCCACATCGTTCTGACCTGTAGCTGAGCCTCCAGCTGAGCGATTTGTTGGTTTTCCTGAGTCAGTTTATCCAAAAGCTCTTTCATATCCTGTGGATCTGCACTAAGCCAGTCCTGGATTGAGAGGGGTTGGCAGTGAGTAAAAACATGCGTCTTTAATAATCCGATCTTTAACGTTTGCCTTTTTCTGATGCACGCTCGGAGACGAGGCAGAAAAAAAAAAGAGAGCAGCAGAGGTGAGGAAGTGCGAACAGACCTGGCTTTGTTCTCCGTCACTCAGCTCCGCGTCATCAATGTCGCCTGTCAGAAGAGAAAACAACACACCTGTCACTCGTGTCTTCTTGGAGGTATGTTTTTTTTTTCTGATACGCAGCTGCCAACTGCTTTTACTACAAAAGCAACACAGGATGCTTGTCACGTGACAAGCTGTGTTGCTACCTGTGCGTGGCACAGAGTCTCTCATGTAGGGGTTTTTTAAAATTCCTTTCTTGGAGCGTGACATTCCTCACTCAGCCAAGCAGACCATCGTTAGTTTTCCAGTGCAGAAAAATGAAAACTAGTCAGTGAGCGCCGCCAAACCCAGCAATAAAAAATTTGTTGCTGTGTATCATTCCAAGAGCGTGTCATTGGCCGATTTTCTGCTGCCGCTGCATGAGGTGTGAGGCCAGGTAAGTGCTCAGGGGGGCAGGAGGTTATTGAGAAGCTTGCACTGCACTCTAATCTTTAGTATTGGACCTACCATTATCCAGGTCAGATAGGAAACCTGTCGGCAAAGTACAGCTCAGTCAACAAGAGCTAAAAAAAGCAGACGTCTGATGACCAAAAATGAATGTTTTCGTGAAATAAATGGAAGAAATCTACGCGCTCCAGGAGCACTGGAGTCTGGGATGACACGTAAGGGTGAAGAAAATGGGTATGACACAGCTCTGACAAAAGTTAGGAGCAGGCAGTGATTTAGTAGCACTTTTATAATTATTATAAAATGGTTCTGGTTGGCCAGGCAGATGAAGCTCTGGTGACTCACCAGAGAGGAAGAGGGAACCGAGGAAGAGGAGGACGAGGGCGCCCGCGATGCATTTGTTCACAGACAGCCAGGCCTTCTCCTCCTTCTTCTCCGCCAACTTGAACTCTAGCTCCTCCTCCTCGTCTTCCTCGTCTGATGTTCTCGGTCTGGGCGCATCAAAGGACGGGACGTTGCGCCGTCTAAGCCCGTCATCAAAGCCGCCTGCGTAGCCCTGATCAAAACTGCCGGACGGCTCTGCGGAACGGAGGAACAAAAGGTGGGGGGGAGACAGAGAGAGAGAGAGAGAGAGTGAGAGAGAGAGAGAGAGAGAAATGAGGCCGAGTCTGAGCAAGCGGCGGGAAAAACAGCAGAGAGTCATTACGCATAATAACTTAATTCTCTGAAAAACGATGACCAGTCTGAAATTGGACCGCATGCATTGTGATGTGGGTCCCGGGAGCAACGTTAGCAAGTTGGTTCGACGTCTAAGGGGGGGGAACAAAACGGAGAGTTTATGTAACGCGCTGAATCAGAGTGACTAACGACAGAATAACTCCTCCAAAGTACCGTAATCTGCTAGAATGGAAATGGCGAGCCACGGCTGTGTGTCAGCAGCATGTTAAACAGGCTCCTGGTGGAAATGGCTGGCCGACCACACTAACTGCACTGTCACAACAGTCATTTCATGCATAGGAATTCCTTCATTCTCTCATGGGTTCTCTTGTCGGGCTGATAAATCACTTTCCTGCTGCTGGTCTGCCCCCAATTTCAACTCATTTTCTGTATCTCTCAACTTGTGCTAATTACAAATGTCGGCCGAGTTGCCAGCTGTGGGGAGCTCTTACAACGCTGCAGTGCGAAAATGCTAAAAATCCACGTTGAAGTGTGTGGTACTTGTAACGTTGCCTGAGAATATACAGCATAATGAGTATTCCAGTATTCTGCGAGTGCTGGTACTGTTAAAGGGGCGGAGCAACAGTGACATGTCGGTGAAAATCAAACATTGTTGTCTAACCACAGGCTAGGGGCGTGCGACGTGAGCACATTACATTATGTAGATTTATTCCAAAGCAAAGCACTAATAATGACGACTGGCTTGGATTGCATTTCCACATAGTTTCAAGTGCACTCGGCTGAGCGCACAGTGCGCCCAGGAAGTGGTCACGCTCTGCCAGGATTTGCCAACAAAACTTCCTCCTGGCGGTGTTATGGATGAACTGGGTGCTGCCACGCAAACGGCGCTTAACAGTAATCCAACTGCCTGCAGACTGACCACATACCTTCCTCCTCCTCCTCTTCCTCTTCTTCTCCCACCTCCTCCTGGATCACTTTGTCATCATGTTCAACCTGGTCGTGCTCAGCAGCGGCCTCCTTCTCCTCCTTCTCCTCCTTCTCCTCCTCCTCTTCTTCATTTTCTTTCACCTTGATGGAGCCGTCATCGATGAGACTTTCTGTCGCAGGTTCCTCTTTGTACTGCTTTGACGACTCGGCAGCCTCGGCAGCAACGCCGACGTCAGCGTCATCGTGAGCCGAAGTGTCAGCGGCCGTCAGCGTCTCGGCAGGGATGCTGACCACCGGTTCGGCGGCCACAACAGGACTCTGCTCAGCAGCGCTGGCAGGTGTTGAGTCGACGTCGCCAGGTTGGTCAACCTCTCGCTCTGTAGCGACGGGGTCCTCCGGCAGTGGAGGAGCAGAGCTGGACTCCTCTGGCTCAGGTGGCGGGAATTCCGAAGACGGGATATGGAGCGATGCCCCCAAATCCATGTTGGTGACAAAAGGAGTTGCGCCCAAGAGCTCGTAGTCACTCGGGGAGGTGGTCACCATGTCGTGGATCACTGGCGGCTGACTCTCTTCTGGAAGGTCTGCGGGGAGCGACAAGGGTGGACTCATTCTGGATGGACTTGGGGGGATGGGGCCCTCACCAGACTCTGGGGAGGTCTCCTGACACACCTAGAGAAAGATTAGATTAGAAAAAGGACATAATCAACATCGCTGGTACATCACTTTAGACGTTCTATAATGATTGAAATTTTTAGATATTTACAAGAAGTGGTTTTACATAGATGTTATATTGCAATTCATTGAAGGGATTTGTATTGTCAAAAAGGTGCAATGACTTTATTATTAAGTTGCCTTTTGTGTGCCAACCTGATGGCCCTCTTCAGACAGAACAGTTTCCACAGAAATGTGGCTTGGTTTGAACTCCCCAGCAGCCCCTGAAATGATGATGGACAACCCAAAGGTGAGGATTCACCTTGATACGTTGCAGAAAAGACTATTTAAAAAAAATAGACTAATCATAGATCTTCCCTTTAACAATACCTGTAATCTCCTCGGAGAGACTCGGGACATCACCCAGACTCTCAGTGCCATCATCCACAGGCCCAACATTATCAACAGCAGCTTCCTGTAGGGTGAAAACAGCCCACACCTCACATCAATACAAGTATGATAAACATAATAATATAGGCCTTGAGGAATTATATTTACTTGTATCCTTTAAAAAAAAAAAAAAAAGATATGTCCCTTATTTTATTGATTTATCGATTTATTAAAAAAAAAAAAAAAAAAAAAAAAAAAGGCCCTGCTGTTGAAGAACATAGAATCTACATTAGTGTATAAGCTACGGTCCTTTGTCGAGAGAAAAGGCAGAACTTGGAAATTCTAAACTACAGAATAATATGTTGCCTCAAAGTCGTCCGAGCAGCTTTTGAACAAATAAATGCAAGACACGTCCAGCTGTCAACATGCAGCCGTGAACAAACAAGACAGACAGACATGAAGTGTTTGTGCTGTGCGTGCACACATTTAGTGCGTTTACCAAAATTCTGACTTCATATGCAACCGTTGTCTGAAACAGTGTATTCCAACAAAGCCAGTATCAGTGGAAAAGCAAAGACACTTTACATAACTCCACGATAGAGGAGCTGGAAGCGAAGTTTGCTGATCTGGGCGTGTGTGTGCTTTACCTCGGGGGAGAGGAGGGTCCAGCTGTTGGTGGATGAGCCGGTGCTGCCTGTGCTATTGCTGTTGTCAGACATCGCCCTCTCGTGGCTCAATGTAGCACAGCAACGTGCAATTTTTACTCGACGATTATTCTGCAAAACGGCAACAGAAACGTGTCTTCGTTAAGCGTGTTCGGCGTTCTGTAATATACCGAGGAGCAGAACTCCGTGTGTCGAAGCTCTCAAGTGGTTGCTCACACTGACGTCGGATTGTTTGTTGATCGCAGTCACGAGCATGCAACATCAAAGCAGCCACGCAAAGGTAAAGGCAAAGTGCGGCAAATTAAGGCCGTGTTGTGGTGTAATGACTTAAATCAGCGTTTAAAAGGCAACGTTTGCAAGGCAGCGACACACTTGAGTACCTTGCGCACTGCGCGATCACAATAAACCCAGACTGCGATGACACAAGTTATGTAACGGTATGGAGGCATCCATGGCACATCGTTGCGCAGTTAAACAAAAGGGTTCAGTCCGTCGAGACGGCGTTATCCTTTGATGCAACAATCTCGACCTCTTTCACCGTGCAGACGTCCATTCAGATCGACCCGTCCCGTCAATCTGTGCGGCACTTAAATGACCAAAAATGGTCAAACCCCCGGACACAAGCAACCCCACAAACAAGCTAGCAGCCTCTAACGCTCGCCCACCGACAGTAGTGAGCTAGCAAAGCTTATATCTTCTGTTTTTCTGCAGATATGACATCAAACGAGAAAGCTAGGGTCGTCGCAGCAAACAAATTAAAGGTTCATTCATGTAAGTAAACAATGGGAGCCTGGCTGAATATTCCCTCTGCTCCAGTCTTCCGCGTTTCCTCTCGGGCCCAAACTGTTAGCAAGCGCTTGGAACACCCGCTCGACACTATCGAACAAAGCACAAAGAGGAGGTTTGTTTACCCTAGCTGCTTACACCTCAGTCGATTGCTGTTTTTTTTTTTTTGCCTGGAAATTCGAGGGCAATTCGCGAATTGCGCTCCTCTCTTCCCGTGAACTTGGGAACTTTGGGAATTCCAAGCTGCGTCACGTCAACCAAGTCGCCTTTAACCGAATAGGATTTCAGCAGGGGCCGCTGATGTCCCGCCCCTCGGGCGCCGGCGGTCCAATCAGGCGCGAGTGTCGTGTCCAGAAAGACGGAGCGCACCCCAGCATGATTGACGCCCGCAGGTGGACATGGTAGGTGACATATCCTTGCCTTGGCGTTTCAATAATACAGCTTCACGCGTGAACCAAACCCTCAAGATGCATGCGTGCCTGTGTATATATACACTAGGGACAGGGGCGACCGCGGCCAGCCACTCAGTGACACGTCTGCACAGCTATATTTGACCTGCGGGATTTACCGGAGCGGGCAGCCCCTACGCTCTGGTTTCATCATCCGGCTACTTCACTTCTATAGTTTTATCAACTTGGCCATCTTTCCTTGACAATAATATTTACTTTAAAGGGCCGCCTAACTGTAGCTAGATTGCACCCGAGCTCTCGCCATGTAGATTAAAGTTATGTTTCATGGCGAAATTATACTGTCAATAGCTGAGGTCCAGAATGCAATATAGTATAGTATCTTACACTCGTGTCAAAAAACTTAAGGGTAATTTACTTGGCGTGCCCATTGACTTTGACTGCTTTCCCCTAGTAGTCAACATTTTCTCTTAATAGGTTTGCAAAAAACTCTGTCACTCTAGAGAGTATATTTCGTTTAGAACGCACTGGTGTTTGTATGTATTCCCATGCTTTTAAACTTCCTGTTTACAGTGTCAGACGTGTTGGAAAGTCATTTTTTTTTTTTTTTTTTTTTTTTAAATCATTTTATGTTGAGGATATTATTGTCGTAACTGGTAACTTGTCCTGGATGTATGTCTTTAGTTAGGTGGATAGACTTAACCACCCCAAAACCTAAGTGCACGATGAGTGATAACAGAAGATGGGTGGACGGACAGACAGAGGTTTTAAGCGACAAAAGAGCTTCTAACTTGAAGTATTAAAAGTTTCTGTATTCAAAAGTTGGTCAGCCTCCTTTGATTAATGTGTTTAAATGTCACCATCGTGGATGTGCAGTAACGTTCCAGCTTTATGTGGGTCACTGGTTATGTAAGATTATGAAAATAATTAAGCAGATCTGGTTTGTAAATGAAAGTTGAGTCAAATTTACACACCCATCTTTATTGAACAAAAACGTCAAGAAAAGCTGTAAAAATGTAACCATTGTAAATAGACAAAAAGTCACAAAATCAAAAATAAACTACAAAAAAATAACTACAAAACTGCATGGTCTTTTAGTTGTTATGGGACTTAAAGAATCGGTTTAAATTCAACCTTAATTGTATTAACATTTGTAAAGGAGTAAGATGAATTTGTTTATGAGTAGATGAAAATAGTTTATTGAGTGTTAATGTTCTAACGCAATCTAATGCTAACTCTGTAATATTGTAATTAAATAATGTAATATTTAGTTGTTTAACTAATAAGAATGTGTGCGAGTTTTAGCACAAATTAGTTATTCCTATATCTTTATTTAAAAACACAGACATGAAAACAGGCTGGGATAGGAACAAAATAAGTTTTCGTGGAGCCACTTTGGTGCGGCACACTTCCTGCAAGCCACGCTTCTTTTCTTTTTATACAGACCAACCAGGGACACGTTGAATAATGCGTCACTTCCGGAGAGAACTTGACTAACCAATTACAACGGAGTACTTTAAATCGATCCACCAATCGAATGAGACGAGGTCTATTTGAACGGTGTAAAGCGGGCTGACCCACCATTCGCGAGGGAAACAAAGGGAAGGTCATCAGCTCTATACTTTTGGACCCTCGAAACTGGAATAATTCACATTTTCTCACCGTGGTGTTTGTCATTAAAGGTAACGTTCGAAGCCAATTGATTGGAATTCCACAGGGAGACGCACACGCTTTAATTTCCTCATATTCGAAGTTGAAAGGGAAGGAAGTAAATTGTTAGCTTGTTGTCATCAAGTAGTTAGCCTGTATTAGCATCGGCTAGCAATTACGGCGACGTGACGATAACTTAGACCTGCCCGTCAAATACATTTAAGTCAACCGACTTCAGTGAAATATCTTAACGTTGCCTTAATTTCGTGAAAAAATCTTTCTCAAACTTTTTTCCAGGTTACAGCCATGTCCCACAAACAGATTTACTACTCTGATAAATATGACGACGACAAATACGAATACAGGTTTGTTTTGCCAACATTTTCTCAATTATGCTATGCCATCATCGTGTTTTAATTTAAGGAAACATTTGTTGGAATTCCCGTTGTATGTCACACAATTTACATTCTCCTTAGTTATTTCCTGTGTTTTGTCTCTTCCCTTGTATCATACAGACATGTCATGCTACCCAAAGATATTGCAAAACGTGTTCCCAAGACCCATTTGATGTCCGAGACTGAGTGGAGAAACCTCGGAGTCCAGCAGAGCCAAGGATGGGTGCATTACATGATCCACCAGCCAGGTATCTTTAAAATAAGATAAAATAAAGGGTTATTTTGTTTGCTCTTCTTATCTCAATAGGGCACTGGGACATGTTGAGGGCTTTTGTTCCTAGTATTGTTTTTAACATGAGAGAGATGAGGCACATGTTATTAAATAGACAAGAATCCAGGTTTCCAATATTAAAGCTGTCCCACTTCTCCGATTCACAGATGATCTTTAAACCCATTGTTTTTAATGGTTTAGTATGGGTTGTTGGCATTGTGGAGTAGTCCGGTCGATGCCGTCGCCAATAGCTCAGTTTTCGTTCTAATGCCCAATCAAATTGCACTGTGTAGTGACGACCATATCTAACGGTAGAATTGAACTTCACAAGGCAGTGATGTGGGGTAAGTTTCAGTCGTAAGAGTACCGTACATATATCATAAATTGTCAGCATGTTTAATGCCAAGCATTCGGACAATGAGTTGACCTCGGCTTGGGTCTGGAAAAATAAACAATGGCTAAGGTTGCAAAGAGATCGGAATTTTCCAGAAGGCTTCCATGGTAAGATGGAGAAACTTTACATGGAAATTCACTGATTGTTTTTGGTCAATCTGTATGAAACGGCTTTATATTATACAGAACATAAACCTTTTGCTTTGTCATAAACTGACAACCATGCTAAGCTAATGCTATACAAATCTGAAGACATTTATTTCTAAGTACAACCTAATCAAGTTTGTAATTTGTGTTTGAAACCATTTTGGTTCCACCCACCCCCAAAAGTACCATTCAGATGTTAAATGACAGGAAACCCACCTCCTCTTCTTTCACCATGTAAAACAAAGCAGAGTTTCTGCCTGTTCTGCATTTTTGCCACACCCTTCTGAGAAAAGGCCTCTTCCCGGACCTCATCGACCTCTTCGGTCTTGTACGTCCAACTTTGCCTTGTTGTGAACAGCTTGGTTGATTTAGCCAAGATTTGTTTCACAATATATTTCCCAGCTAGATTTTAAGTTCAGGGCCAGCCTTTCTTTTAAAAAAAGCAATGACTTTTTTTCTTTTCGCAGCCCTAAAAAAAAAAAAAAAAAAAAAATCAATAACAAATAACCCAAAATGTCAACTTCTCCCTGTAAGCTTTTAAGCTGCCAATTTTTCTGCTGACTCTCGGTTGTCCTCCGCCTTCTTTCCACAGAGCCACACATCTTGCTGTTTCGGCGCCCTCTACCCAATCAGAAGTCTTAAGGATGAGAGTCTATGGTCCTTCAAGGGAACAGCCCCCCACTCAGTCGCCACAGAACAGCTCATCAAAAACAGAAGTCATGTTGGCCGTTTTCAACACAGCTTTGTGTGGCAGAGACACCTTGCAATGGGCTGATCATGCTGGACCCGAAGAAGGATTCCTGTGTTTATGAACAGTGGGTGTGGAACGGAGGAGGAGGAGCAGGAGAAGAGGAGCAAAACCAAACTTTGGGGGGGGAGGGCATCTGGGGGCATTGTGATGACGGCGACGCACTGTCTGCCTGATATTTCAAATTGGCTCACACTTCGTGTCTTCACGCATTTGTCCAACTTGCTGAACCTGCTTGGATAGTCCCGGCTTTTAACTGAACATCTGTCAAAAAGATTTGAATGAAATTGAGTGATTCCAGTAAGGGGGTTCATGGCCTAAAGCCAAGATCAGAAAGAGCAGATGGATCCTTAAGAGTTTATAATATCAATATGTGCCATTGTGACATGCTGCTGTTTGGTTGAAATGATGCTGAAACTATGCATTTTTACCGCATTTGTTGTGTGCATTCATATGATTCATTCGGAAATGAGTATCGAGTCCCTTTCAATCAGTAATACAAGCGTTGGCCCGCTCTTTGGCCAAATCTTTGTAATGAGGTCTGATTTCAGTGAGCTGCTCAGTATTTATGAATGTGTTGCCCTTTCTGAAATAAATGTAAGTTTTTAACTTTGGCAGTGTCTGGCCCTGTGTCTCTGCAGTATGACAGCTTTGCCAACATACTGTGAGTTCACAAATCCACTTGACATGAGGTAAAGGGTTTCAGGTAATGCGTGTCTTTTTACTGTTATGAATATTATGATCTTTATCCTCTTGACTTACTTTTGTGGCTGTCCAGGACTTTGTTCTGGTGTATTAATACTCATGTGTAATGGTCCATAAAGTTGGAAATACCTCCAATCCCTGACCCCTTTTTTCAGTTGCCGGCAGTTTAAAAGTTTTATGTAAACTCGACTGTTCTGGAGAGTAAATGCCACGCTTAGAAAGAATATCTTATCTTACATCACAGTACGACTATAACGAAGGGAAGGCAAACCGTTATAGAAGTGCCACGTTTTAATCACTTGTTGGGCTTAGCCCCTCACCTGCTGTACTGCAGTGTGCCGAGGCCTGCTGGGGCGGAACTGTGATCAGACACAAAAAACCGGCACGCATGCCAGACGGCACACCTTGCGAATGTGTGATATTATCATGCACAGTTGGTGTCCATCCAGCGGCCCCTGGCGACGCTGCGTCTGCTGTCTGGCGTCGTGTCTGGACCGCTGTTATTGTTATTAGCCGCCAGTGATGCTGCCAATCCAACAAATGCAAGGACGTCCCATTTGCTGTGTAATATGGGGTCTCATTTTCCTGCAAATGTCTGCGCGGTCTTAATGGGCGCAATGTTTTTACTGAACGGCCGAGTCGTTACGACGGGGCGACCGCTCAAAGGGGAGAAGCAGACGCAGCATCTGCCGCACATTTAAAAGTTATACGCGCCGCTAATGGCCGCCTCGTTATTGGCCCGGATCGTTGAGAGGATATGTGACTGTCGCATCCATTGTCAATGTTAAACGGCTTTTCATAAATTTCATTTTCTACGAGCTGCGTGGAAACATTGTGCAGAGCCGTGTAATTATTTTCGCCCCGCAGCCACTTGCAAATGAAAATGGGCAGCGACGGTGAGAATGTCGGAAAGGCTTAATCAGTCACACGAGCCTCGGAGAAAAATTCCGACCGCTGACAAATTTAACGTGACTGGGAGAGGAATGCGTTGCACTCAAGAGTGTGGGCTCAAAAAGTAAGCGCGGCTAGCTGTAAATTATATGAAGTCGCTGATTAACAATGAGGAAACACTGAAATTCTTGAAATAGAACATTTTATGCCAGGCAGAATTACTACCAATACAAAAACTATAATTTAAACACTGAACACACTGATTATGCTATCATTTGGCCTGAAGAACGACTGACTTGAAAAGAAATGGCTTTTTCTCCGCATATGACATTAAAACAGTTTCAGCAAGCGTCAACAGTATAAATGATTTAAAATAAAAAGTGAGATTTTTTAAAATTATTTTTAGCAATGTATTCCACATCAACGAGTACAACCAGACTGACTTTTGACTCTTCTGCTGATATTTGGCTGAAACTTTTATATTTCGGTGCTGAACTATTGAATGCACAAAATTTCCTTTTTCGTAGCTTCACTGCTTTCCTTGCACCAAATCTTTTAAAATACTGACAATCAAAGTGAGACATTGAACACATTCCCCAGTTGAATGTTGAAGAGATAAAATCCCCCTTTCACTCTAAAGCGAGGAACCTTTTAAAATGTCTGCTGTGACAGGCCGCTTTCAACCCCCCATGAGTTTCTCCCCACGAACTGCAGGGGGCAGTAGGACACAATCATGAAACAGGAAGTGGAAAATCAATATAGGAAGTGCATACATTCTGTGTGGAACGTAAACGTTCCTTCCTGCTTTGTTTACACCTGGATTTGAATTTGAAAGTTTCACTTTGTTTATAATTTCCACAACTGAGGATCCAGTTCCAAGATTTGATCAACCAAACCAAGCCAAGTCTTTCTCTGTCTCCCCCTGAATGTGCATGTGCATGTGTGTGTCCATGTGTGTGTGTGTGTGTGTGTGTGTGTGTGTGTGTGTGTGTGTGTGTGTCCATCCCCAGATGCCCATAAACCTCAGAGGGTGTAAACAAAGCTTCCGGAGCCCATCAGACACCGCAGGTAGCAACAGCATAACTTTGAAAGCAGTGGGTAATGGAGGATAGAAAATGCTTTTGAGAATCAAAGGGACATTTTTGGGGAAAAATGCTGTCGAGGTAATCACCGGGCTGAGGTGGTCAGCAAGTCCGGACCCCCTGCGGAGCTCCCAGCGATGTCTGCTGGGCAAAATAAGATGTTTTCAACACCTTAAGGTGGAAAAAAAGAGAGCCTGAGTGCCTGCCAGAGGTATTTAGGAATCACGGTGGAAAACGCTTCCTGGTGCATTCTTGAAAGGTAAATTACAACCCAAATCCTTGCTTGTGGACCAGACATGTGTGACAAAAATGACAGTTTTAAAAAAATATTTAAAATTTCCTATTCAGTGGTTGAAAAGGATTTTGAGCACTTAGGCTATTTCCATTATTAAGCCAGCTTTTAGTGTAATGCCTGAATGAACTGGTCATTTTCTCTATAAAATGCCAAGGACTAACAATAAAAATCAGTCAAAATCTTCGAATTTCACACTGCGTCCAGTCAGATCATACATCGGAAGCCAGACACGGCGCCACACTTTACCGCTTTGACAGAGTGAATATTGATATGTATATAATTGAGCCCATTAAGGTTTAAGCATTTTCTACACTTGCTCTCATTCAGTGTCATTTGTCAGCTCTGGGGTCCTGCTTATCAGACGATGTTGCACATGACGCGGACTAATTTCACCTTGTTGGGGCCGCGATGCATAATTCAAATTAAACTATTTGACAAGAGGAGAGTTGTCACTTTCAAGGGCACAGTTTGTAGCTCCTGCGGCTCGCCGGCACACTTCATGCAACCTGTATCAAGGCCCGTTCTCTCCATTTCAAAGGCAGCATTCATCAAATAGTTTTTCAGATGATGCATATGTCTCCCGGTCTGATGTGGAAATGAGAAATGCAACTTAAAGATTACACCGGGGCTGTGGCACAACAAGGCAGGGGCGATCAAAGGGACGGCCCCCTCTCACCCAGCCTTTTGAGCAAAAAAAAAAAAAAGATGCAATTTTACTTGACCTGAGCCTCATTCTTCTTCTTTGTCAAACGACTGTCAGTGTTGTTTTTTGCATATTGTTCTGTTGCCAGTCAGGCAAGTCTCGATCAGAGCACTCGTCTTTTAGGTGTCCTTCACCATTCATTCCTCTCATCATCATATTTATGCTGACTTTTATTGCTAGACACCAAGTTAGCTACAGATGAAAATGCAACGATATGGCTCGATCCACCTGTTACATTTGTGCTCTGCATGAAACAGCAGCTGCAATTTAACTTGCTGGTCATTTAGTACACTCAACACCGAAACACGTTTTAATCATGTCGTTCACACACATATAGTAAGTATGTTGTAAAATGTAAGTGTCAACACCTGAGAGGAAAGTTCCTGCTGATAAGTCCAGCAGCAGGAACCTCATGAGAAACAAAGTGTATTTACCTTTAACACATTTTCTCTCCGCTTTTTTTCAATCTAACCTCATACTCCCCTTGCACTCAGCTCTAAACATATTCATTATATATATATATATATATATATATATGTATATATATATATATAATACATTTAGATATAGATATACGTGTATAAAAATCACATTTACAGTATTTTAGCTACCCAGAACTTGCTTTATTAACATTGAAACAGCTCAATAAAATAATGTGGCTGGAGAATCACGACTGGGTTTTGTCCCCCTCCATCAAGTGCTCCGCTGGTGGGAATTGACGTTGAATCCCCTGTCAGGAGAGAAAAAAAAGAAAGATAGAGTCTGAAGTGTTATTAAGTTTAGCCGGATCCATGAATAATTTAAGGTGAAAAGAAAGGCGGCAAAAGGAAAGTGTGATTGAGGATAACGGGGTGTGAAGATGTGTGCGGTTGAGGACCACAAGGATGGGAAAAAAAAAAAACATTTCCAGGCCAGAAAATGGAGGTGAGACACAAACGGGGCAAGAGGTAAGTCTTCACAAGTGGGTAGGAGAGATGTGAATGGAAATGAAAAACACAATGGGGCGGAAGAAGAGGAAAAAAGGAAAAAAAAATCGGAAAGGAGACGGCAATGGAGGAGAGAAGGTCAGGCAGGGAGATGGAAAGTGCTCTGGGGAGGGGGTGGGGTGGTGGTGAGGGAGGGTATTTATGTTTGAGTGTCAGCAGCGCAGCGGGGCGCCTCCTAAAAGGAAGTTTGGTCGCGGGGGAGCCGACGGGACGGACGCAGGGAGCTGCTGTTGGTGGGAAGACAGGCTGACGGAACAAAGAGCTCCAAATTGCCGCCATTAGACCGTCCAGGGAATCTGAATATCACAGCAACACCCCTCATACCCCCCCCCCCCCCCCCAACCCGGAAATAATTCATGGGACTCATCTGTCAAAGTATACAAAAAAGCGATTCTGAGGTTAATATTCTGTGAAACAACAAACCGCCTGTGATAAATTAACCTGTGAATAATACATTTCCAGACGATGTATAATTCAGCCGGTGAGGTCGGACTGACGGAGGTGGTGGTGATGGTGGTGGGGGGTGAGGGGGTAGAGGAGGGTCGTTGACACGCAGGGCCGCCGGGGGTCAGTGGGACAGCGGCTGGCGGAGGCGAGCGTCCCAAATTGAATTTGAATCACCTGCGTATACCGAGTGAAATTAAATCGAATGAATAATTGAAGCTAATTGAGGCTTCTCTGCAGGCGCAAGTCCGGCCGTTCAGGACGTGGCGGTGACATCATCAGGAGCAGGCGGCTGAGAAACAGACAACCGACACTCTCACAGGTTTGACCCCTGTCGGCACTTTGACTTTGGTTTTAAACTTAAAAAGAAAAAAATTATCAAGAGTAGGCTGATGATTTATCACGTTAAAATCACTACCTGTTCTTTTCTTTATGCAAGGACACAATTCACCATCCTAAGGTTTCTAGGAAGAATGGCTTTAGCTTTTATTCATGCTGCCGCGGCCAAAATCTCAGAAAATATTTCATCATCCACAGCATTTTTCTTTCGTTTGAAATTAGTGACCCGGATCTTAAACGGGGCTCGACACACCACGCCGTGTTTTTCAAGAGCTGGCCGGCAGTGATTTTGCTTTGCAAGTGACATGCCGTCATTCTCAGATTGATAGATTGATTCCCACCAAATGTTTCCTTCGCTGTGCAATTCTGTTTTGCGACTGGCTGTGAAATCTCCTGGGGAACTGAAGGCTGAAGGACGGCGTTCCAGGCAATCGTTTTCTATCTGCTCGCAAGAGTCGGCTCACCTTTTATGTAGTCATTAATTTTGTGATTCCTGGTCAAGGAAAAGAAACAAAAAAATCTGTGGAAACAATATCCAAATGAGCGGCCGGAAGAATTAAAGCTGTGTTGACACGGTGGACGAGGGGCTCTGTTGTTCATAAAGTCATTTTTCTTTTTCAAATGGTAAGTGATTTGCGTAGTTTAAAAAAAAAAACGAACAATTTGTGGTCAGCCTCGACAAAGACTGTTAACACAGTCCCAGTGTTCACTATTTGTCACAAAACAAAAGCCGACATAATGATAAAAGGTTTTAAAAATGAGAAGTTAAAGCAAAATTGCCAGTTGCCTTGTTCGTCTTGACGAGATAGGAGCGAAAGAAGTGGGAGAAAAAGAAATAAAAGAGGGATTTCCTTGTCATTTCAAAACACTGCTCTTATAACTTTTGCATCTTATGGTAACATGAAACAAATCACTGCACCGGCAGCCAGCAGCGGGCATTGCTGGACGAGGGGAAAATCCTGCTTTCAGCTGAACTGAGTGGTGACTGTGTCCCTGCTAAATGATTCAGGCCCAGCCCTCCGTTTTTCTACCACCGCCTCTTATCCCGCACTCAAGGCAGCCGAGGTGCTTTAGTCCATCTCAGGCTCTCTCAGGGTGAGTGGATGAGTTGCCGGGGGCACGTGGAGAGACAAACAGCCGTCCACGCTCACATCTTTGGCGAGGCGGGAAGCTGTGGAGAGACACGGGGGCGACGCGCCGACCCGCCCACAGGACGGCACCGAGTGGGAATCCAACTCTCAACCCCCTCTCCGACGCGGATTGACTCCAATTTTCACATGGTGAAAACAACAACATAACGGCACTCTTGGAAGATTAGCAGTCTGAATTACACAGGATCTCAAGATCACTGCCCCAGAACCAATTTTCAGCTCTTCTTCTCAAACAGAGAAAGAGAGAAAACAGTCATTACGGCTCCTGTTGTTTGAAGCGCTCTGAGTCGGTGCTGCTCCAAGGTGGGATATTGAGATCAGCGGCTAAAGTCCTGGTGCTCTGACTCACACAGGATGTGAATTTTTTTTTTGTTGAATCGGTCAAGTTCCGTGGAAATGAGCAGCAGGGGTCAAGCTTGCTGTCCCTGTGCCGACCGAAGCCAAAAAATACACTGCATTTCTCTCGCTTCCTGCCACATCACATCATCCCTCCCCCAGCGGTGGCTTTGAGGCGGGCGGCTTTATTATCCTGCCATATATTTTGGATTATGTCCTGAGATGCCGTCGAGAGGAAATAGGGCTCCAAATGAAATCAGCCCCCAAAACGCCGCGGCCAGCGCCTCATGTATTTTCAGGAGGCTTTTTCCGCGAAAGGCGGGTTATAAATCAATTTTAGGACCAACCGAGACTTTATCTTGATTCTCCACCTCGGCAATTCCTTCAGGGGTCTTTTAAACATTAGTATATTTCTCTCCGTGGCGACTGGAGGTCGAAGAGTCCGGCTGCTCTCTCTTTCTTTTTTTTTTTATCGGCCGAGGCGACTCAATGGAGGCTGACTCAGCCGCTGTGTTTACACGGACTTCTGCTTGTTAGTCTTGATCCCGGTTTGGATCAAAGCGAGGCGGTGGCATCGGGTTTACACAGACAGACCTGAATATTCATCTCTCTGTTGTACGATCAGAGTCTGATTACAGGCCACAAAGTCCTGGAAAGTGATTTTTTTTTTTTTACCCCATAGTGAGAACAAAATAATATCTAAGACCACAAAGGAAAAAACTCATTTTGAAACCTAAGGTGTTGTGTATATTGGCTCAGCGACTTTCCCACAGCAAGAACTGCAGATTTCTTTTTTCAAAATCTGAAAATATCATTCATTCATTCATTCATCTTCTATTTCCGCTTATTCCTATTCAGGGTCACAGGGGTCTGCTGGAGCCTATCCCAGCTGTCTTAGGGCGAAGGCAGGGTACACCCTGGACAAGTCGCCAGTTCAAATATCACTGTGGTTTATTGCAATGCTTCAGTTGAACTTTGCGTTTAGACTTCTCACTGAAGAGGTCACCTATTGTTTGGTAGCTCCCATCAAAAATATCCTCCCAAAACAATTTACCGTTGCCTTTGCCGCAGGACAGAACTCAGTTTCTTCTCCTCTCGACCAACCTGATGCCCCTGTTGCTTCAGGTCACATTTCTGGACTTTCCCCCTGGTTTCTAAAACCCTGATGTGATGTTTTGGAAAATAATGGAATGGACGAGCAAACCTTTGTTGTCATTGCATGTAGCAAACAGCGAACTTTGGCGTTGAGTTGGAAGCTCACATATAAAAACCTGTGGTTTGAAACCACGTAAATGAAAAACCAGCAGGTGTACATATAAAAAAAACCAGAAAAACAAAACAAAAAAAGGATTTCTTTAAAAAAAAAAAAAAGAATCCTTTCAATCACCGCCCACATTACCAGCTGCACCTGTTGAAGGGAAGTGAGAGAACAAACATCCTTCTTGTGCACATCGGCCGGGCCGCTATAAAGGAAAAGGAAAGACTTCCACTCGGCCTTGACGGGCGAGAGACGCCGTCTGGACACTGAGACTGTTGTTATCGATCAGCTCGTCTGCCCCGGAGTGGCCTCGCTCCTTCACCAAGCCTGCGGCGGTGGCGGCAACTCCCTCTCACCCAAAAACGACGGTCATCAATGCAAACGGCCCCCGGAGGCTCCTCGGCGTCCGACGTATTGACCACTTTTTGCGTGGCGGCTCGGCCCCCTCAACCCCCCTGGGACGTGGTGCCGTGTCATAGCTGAGTGCCGACGCTTATGAAGTGCACTCCTGGGGAGTCGCTGAATCTCTCGACCAGCCTCAGACCGTTTGCTTGATAGATCGGCAATACATGAGCCACTTCCTCCCCTCTCTTTGCTCTCCTTACTGCCTGTCATCCAAACACATCTTACAGTGATGCTTGTCGACTGGTAGCGGCCAATCAGACCCATATCCCCCCACCAAAAAAAAAAAAAATCTAATATATTTGAATAATGCATCACAACATGTCTGACAATCATTCTGTGGATTATTGTTGGAACAAGCCTGAGCTGTTTTTGAAATAAAAAGACTCTCAGTGCAGTTCTGCCTCCTTCCCAGACACCTAGATATATATTGTATCTGTGTGTGTGCATGCGTGCGTGCGTGCGTGTGTTTGTTCTTTCTAGCATTAGAATATTCTTCGGCACAGTACTAGAAAGTTATAAAAAGCCAGCGCTGCAATTTTCACTTCCTTTACTCATTCATCACAAACCCTGGAGACACAGTGGCAGTCAAGTCGTCCATCACCGTAACTTGGCCCCGGTGGTGTCGACACATTGACAAACAGTATAAAGCCGGCAATTGAGATTGATATAAAAGCTCTGGACATCATAAAGTCGACTCCAGCAGCTAACCGGCGGCACTCCGGGTAATTTGAGAGGGAGCGAAAATCTACAAAACATGCAGATCAAAACGGCGACAAATAAAAATCTGAAATAAAAATCCACGCGGGTGGAAGAAAATGTGGCAAAAATTTTGGATTTCCAAGCAACAGAATGGCGCTCGGGCTGAGGACTTGTCGCTTCTGGCCGCGAGGGGAGGGAAGGTGTTAGAAGCTAATTGTAACCCCCCCATCACCTCTCCACCAATAAAATGACAGCAGCATTTAGGCAGTGTTAAACAGCCAGCGGCCGGCTGCTTTGGCTTGTGCAGGGAAGGGAAGAAAAAAAGCTCACCAGCTCATCTGCCTGGTGTTCTTGGCTCTCTGCTACATATCTGGGGATTAAAAGTGAATTGAACTCCGGCGTGCAGGAAAGAATGGACATTAGCCACAAAGTGCTATCAATGTCCTGCGGACGCACATGAAAACAGTAATCTTTTCTGACAAGACTCTGACATTTTCAGCACCGCTTCCGCTCTTTTTTCTTCTTTTTTTTTCAGTATTTCATCCCAGAGCCTTACAAGCCCTCTTCATTTTTTTTTTTTTTTTTTTTTATCTGAGCCTCAGTGCTTTTAGCCTCCCTCTCTGAATTAGCTGTCAGCCAGCCGTGGACTCCTTCTTGGCGCAGCTCAAATGACTGAATTAGGCCCTACCTTTAAAGATAATTGCTTAATTGGGGCTTTTTCATATGCTGTCGGAAGCTGAGGACCTGAGAAAAGGCTCTGATAACTAACGTAATTATGCGGCGGCGGCGGCCGCAGATATTTCCCATTTGCAGCTAGTGAAGAATGAGCTGACAGCCCGACGCTTCCTCCCTTTCTCCCGTGGACTCTGAGATACAGCCGAGGCGAAGCCCCCCTTTCAGTAATAAAATACTGCGAAGGGCACGTTTTCCCGTGCAATGACGGCCGTGCGTGTGAGTGAGTGGACCGGCATTTGCGAGGAGGGCCTCGTGACCGTATCTGAATGAGACGTCAGAGAGTGTTTGAATCCGTCTGGCGAACGTCTCTCTGCTTTTAGCCCCGCTGTTCGAGAGGCGCCTCCCTCCCCTTGTCCACGTGCAGCTCCTGCATACAAAAGTGTCAGATGAAGTCTTTTTGTGTGAGACGTTTCGAGGGGAGGGTGGGAGGGTGGGAGGGAGGTGTAGCGTGCGTGGCAGCAGCTTTCGCCTCATTCAAAAGGCTCCACTGTCAATAGAACTCTGCCTACTGAGAGCAGCAGAGACGTGGAGGAGGAAGATGAGGAGGTTGAGGTGGAGGAGGAGAACGGGGAGAAGGTGGTGAAGGAGGAGGTGTTGGAAGAGGTGGAAGAAAAAGAGAAGGTGATGGGAAGATGGGTTCAGAGGAGGAGGAGAAGGTGGAAGAGAAGAATGAGATGGAGCTAGAGGAGGAGGTGAAGATGAGGAGGTGGAGAACGAGGAGGAGAAGATGAGGAGGTGGAGAACGAGGAGAAGGCAAGAGGACGAGGGCGAGAAGGTGGAGGAGGAAAAGATGGGGGTAGAGGAGGGTGAGAAGATTGAGGAGGAGGAGGGGGAGGAAGGGGGTGATATAGTTATTGTCGGAGGTGAATAACGGCGTGACGTCAGGCTGAGCATTGGGAGTCAGAGTGGGATAGGAAGGCGATGGAGGGGGAGGACGGGGAGGCCAGATTAGTTTTGCACCGCGTCCGACAGATGATAAAAACACAGAGGGGTGAAAAAGGGAAGCAGAAAAAGATGGGGGTGGGAGGTTGGGGAGGATTAGTGCCACTCCAGGACACCAGGGGGAGTGAGACACAGAGGAGTGGGACAGCGGGAGGAAGGGGAGGAATCTCTGCAGTTTCCAGTCCTGGATTAGTTTGGCTCCAGGGAGTCGGGATTAAAGGGGGATGGCGGAGTTTTGTGATCTGGGCGTCGTCGCAAAAACAAAACCTCTTATCAATCAATTGTTGACAAAGTGAGACCCGGAATAATCATCTTCTCTCTCTCTGGCAGCCTGCTACCAGCAGCCCTCTGGGCTGAATATATTTATTAAATGTCGCTGGCAGCATAGTTTTATTGCTAATGATGCAGTGACACATGGAATTTTAAACCAAAAAAAAATTGGAGGCTGGGTGTAAAAGTTTTGAGCAGCGTATTATTTTTCAAACTGATATTGCACCCTTAGATTTTTCATCCTGGACTCAAATGAGATGCTGTTACATACTCATACATACTCAGAGGTTTAATGGTATAAAAACATTTTTTTAGCGGTGTAAACAGAAATACGTGTAGGCTGTGAAATATTAGGGCGGAGGGCAAACTGAAGGTGCAACATCGGCAGGAGGAAACAATGCCCCATAGAAATGTTCCTGACCAGCTGACTATGCAGCTGTCAATTTATACATGCATGTGTGTATAATTATTTCTTAGCCACACACTGTCATATTTTCAGTCTGCTTTTGTGTGTTTTTGGCTGATCTAATCTCACACCAAGTAGTTCTTTCTATCTTTCCATGGAGTTCACTGACAAGAAAGATTTTGTGCAATACGACTTTTTGATGCATGAAAATACATCAAAATGTCTTTTTGCTCTTCCTTTGTGACTTTTACTGTGTTGTGTCTGGCATTTTGGTTAAAAAAAAAAAACACAACCGCATTATGTTATGTTACAAGCAGGTAAAAATGCTCCTTTTTCCTCTGGATTATCTTGGCTCAAACTGTGAGCGTTGGTGCCAAAAAGCTTTTTCAGATTCAGCAGTTTCTTTAACAGCACATCCTGATGGCCGCGGGCAACGCTGGCAACCTGAGACGTGTTTACTCCTGTTGGACAAAATTAAACCGCATGTAGGAAGGCCGGTTGATTCATTGAGGTAAAATAAAGGAATTTTACAAGAAAAATGTAAATAAGGGTTCCGGCTGTCATCGGTCAGATTGCCTTGGAGCTTTAAATCTTGGCTGTTGGCTATTTTGCAAGTTGTTTTCCTCTGATACAGGAATGCCTTGTTATCACCAAAAACACACTTGTAAATGGTTAAAACAGACATTTTACCTGAGCGTTTGTGCCTCCTGCTGCGTCGGGGGCATAACTGCATTTTCATCACGTCTGCTGCAGACGGCAGACTATCGCAACACGCCGTCGCACAGTCATTTTATACCCTCTGCAGAAAGCAGGTTGCAATTTTTCTTGTTTTATCTGCGTCCTTAAAAAAAGAAATCACGAATTGCAGGAATCAAAGTGAGCATCTCCAGCTGTTGTCTTTTTTTCACAGCCGGCAGAAATGTGTTGTTTTTCTTGGAAAGGAAAGATAAGAGGAGGAGATTTTTTTCCGCCTGTTATTAAGGCAATCAGGGGGGCCATTAATGTTAAAACAGTGCCCTTCCTGTGATAGAGGATATGAAATGATGCAACAACAACAACAAAACATCATCTGTGTCTGAGTGTTTTTTCAAAGTGGGGAAGATGAGATAACAACAAGACGGCAAACTAGCTTCCTGGCTATTGGCGCCTTTGTAAGCAGCCAGAAAACGACAAATAATAGCTCTTAATGGGGGTGTGGGGAGGGGTAAAAGAGGGGGGGCTCAAGCACAACGTTGCTGCTTTGACTTGTCTGCTTGGGTCTCCAGGTGTCGGTGAAGAGCTAAAGCTAGCGCGGTCCGACATGCTAGCGAGCCACGTGGGCGCCCCTGCGAAAGGCGCATGCGTTTCCCTTCACAATGCGGCCTGACAGGAAGTGAAGGAAGGTGGAGAGGGAGGGGGGTGGACTGCTATGACTGGCCCATTAGCCGGGGGCCTTGCCTGTCAGTGTCAGCGGGGGCCTCAGCTGTGGACGGTGGGCAACAATAGTTACAGAGGAACATTGTTAAAAAAAAAGAAAAAAAGAAAAAAAAAAGGATCCTCGCTGTCAAGATCTGGACGTCCTCCTAAAGTCTACAGAGCCGAGGGTCACGGGGCGCCCGGTTAACACTGGCGAAAAGAGAATAACAAGTCTGGCGTTTTGTACAGATTGACTCTGAAGAGCGTCCCAATGTGAATATCAAACCTCCACCGTGACAAATAGGCAAAGAGGGCGAAGGGATGAGGGCAGTGGGAGGGAGGGAAGCACGCTTGAATTGATGGAAAGAGGTTGCGATAGAAAAAAAAAACGCGTGGGGGAGGGGGGACAGGAGGCAGATGGAGAGAGGTGACAGTGCAGAGAGAGAGAGAGAGAGAGAGAGAGAGAGAGAGAGAGAGAGAATGAAGGATGGAGAGAGGGAAGGTTTGTGTTTAATTAGCGGCCCTGGAGAGTGTCTTGTTTGAGCCGAGAAGGAGTCCGGGATGTTCTCTAATTGGCCCCGCTCTGTGGAGAAGGAGGCAAGGAAACGAGGAGGGGAGGGGACGGGGGAGGGGGACGGGTGAGTTAGAGACCCAGAAGAGGTGGGGGGGCGGTAAGACTGGACCTCGGCCCGCTTGGTTGCATGTATGGCAGAAAGATAACGCTGCCGCTGGAGACGGGAGATCTTTTTTTTGTCAGCGGGCGGTGCTAACCTGCGGCTAGCACACTTCACCCCAGCCAGACGTCTCACTCGGCTGCGAGCGGCGGCAGCGGTGGCGGCGCTAAACCTTGAAAATCCTCACACACACACAACTCCTGGCTGATGTTTTGTTATCACATGACTGTCACTGTTTTTACGGGGCTAACCTGTCACAGTTTGCGCATGTATTTTGGGGTTTGGGGAGGGGGGGACTGTTTCTGTTGAAATACGGTGCGTTCAGTGTCAACTTAGCAGCAACAAATTCTGGCGCGCCGCGCAAATCGTATCGCAGAAGCTAAAGGCCTTCACGCAGAGTTCTGGAAACGCGTCCTAGCCAACGAGATAAAGTGAAGCCCCGGCGGCGAGAAGTTAGCATGTTCCCCCCCAAGTCTGAGTGGGTTCTCGCAACTGGGAAAAAGATAAACATATTTTCCATCAAAGCAAAGTCACGCTCCCCCGCTGTGCTCGCGTGGGATGTAGCATATTATGCCAACACAGCGACAGAGCGAATGGTTTTTTTTTTTTTTTTTTTAGAAAAGAAAGAAAGCGTAACCTTTCATTAACTCAACCATTGATGCATTTCACGGCATGCGGATGGAGGGGCCAGGGGAGGGGGATAGCGGGGGGGGGGGGGTCAAGGAGAAGCTTGGTTGCCGTGACACGCCGCAAAAAGAGGAGTGGAGACGACGAGGCTCGGAGGATATGAATAAGGGAGCAGCAGAGATGGATGAGGGGAGCGGGGAGAGGCAGCGGCGAGACAGAGATGGATGGAGTGAGCAGCGTCCGGGGCCGTACGGGGGCCACGGCTGGACGGGGGAGACGAGTCGAGTCGCAGATGCACAGAGGAGATCCGGGGGAAGGAGGCTTTTGGAGAAATGACAAGTCAAGAAGTTGGGGAAGGTGGGGATAATGAGCAAAAGGCAGGGAGTGCGTGTCTGCGCACAGGTGTGTGTCTTCGTCTGTGTGTGTATGTGTTGTGAAAGAAAAGTAGGGAGGGAGGCCTGGAGGGAGAGAAAAAGAAGTTTATCAGGGGAAAAAATATCAGAGCGGAGAGAAAAAGAAATGCATGCAAAAGATGTGATATAAGCAGGAAAATGAGCGGGTATGTGGACTGAAAGAGGAATAATATTCTGGTCGGGGGGGGAGGGTGTTGGTGGTCATGGGGGGTAGGGCGGGGTGTAGTGGGGGTGGGGGTAGTAGTCGATGCAGAGACAAAGCTGGGCCACCACGTTCCTCTTCATCCACTCCGTTTAAGACGCTGGCATTATTCTAACCGTGGCGGTGATCGATACGCGTGACGGCCCTATTGGTGATCAATCAAAGTGCCAAGGCGGGATTGATCGTACTCAGTCAAATGTGACATAAACAACACCTCCCCTCCCCCGCCACCACCCACCCCACCGCTCTCCCTCCGCACCCCACAACCACCACCCTCGGTCGATGGCAGTGTAAGTGCACGGGGTCCAAGACAAACAGCCCGCGTCTCAATTATCCCGTCCTTTCGTTGCTTCACTTTGGCAAAGAGCGGGATTCATGCAGCACGGAGAAAACGCCCGAAGACGACGCTCATCGTGCAAATCGGTAAAGTTCGTCGTGGAAAAGGAAGATAAAGAATTACAAGTTTAGCTTAACTTTTCCTCCGACTGAGGCAACAATCAGTTGGGGAGACCTTTCGCTTTCCTTTTCCCCTCCTACTTCTTCTTCTTCTTCTTTCCTTCCTGCTCAGCAAAGTTAATAACACAGCAGACAACCACAAAAACAATCAGATAACGAAGAGCCATGAGAGGTGCCTTAATTATAGCCGGTGGCTAATTATGCTAGATTAAAGCTGTGCTTGTCGCGCGGATGTCACCCTATAATGAGACAGAATGCAGCAAGGGTCACGGCAGAAGGTGAGCAAAGGCAGTGGACCACACACACACACACACACACACACACACACACACACACACACACACACACACACATTTCGTTGGCCAAGTCCAGGCTCTATGTTTAAAATCCTTATTAGTGGCTCGGATAATTGTGCAGCCTATCGGATGTAAACGAGGCGGCGGCCGCGATCGATGCGGCTGGCCATTCAGTTCCGGCTGATAAACAAAAGGCAGCGGCGGTGATACATGGGCGGGACGCCGCTGTGCCGCATTATGGATAACCCTGGCTAACCCTGTGTTCCGACTGCACCTGCAATTAAGCGATAATAGCGGGCCACAGACGCTTCCTATCGCCGCTAAATTATGCCCAGGCTGACCTCCGGGGGCTAGCTAGCGCCGTCGCGCGGGGAGCTATCGGCGGCCGTAATGCACCATTATGATATCGAACCTCTGACAGCGTCCCGCCTCTCTCTCCCCTCCAGCCGCTGCCGAACCTCCTCCCTCCCTGTGCTGCTGAAGCATCCAGACGGAGGGAAGCCTCTCAGCCCCCAACGGTGGTATGGCTGACTTGACCACGCTACTGAGACTAATTGGTGCCATCCTAAACAACGGGCTCATTAAGATGTGAGAGGAGATAGCGGGGCACGCCAGCGGACGGCCGTGTGTGGGTAGCAAACATGCAGCACCTTATCGGACTGAGGTTAAAGGGTCATCAGAGCAATATATATATTTTTTTGCCTCTTGCCGTTGCAACGTTTTAGCACAGAACCACTCAATACAATATCATGGCCTGACGTTGAAAGGCAGTGAGATCTGCTCTTGAACTTGATGGCTATTTTCTTAGCAACACTTTAGCTTTATTTTCAGCTACGCAATCTCTTACAGCGCTGGAGTACCGTTTGGAAAAGAGCAGCGCACTAATACAATGCTGACGGTAATTTAATAAGGGCGACGCACATTTATTTGAACTCCACTCTTCTGAAAAGCTTTGAGAGCCTTTCCTGTTCACACTGCCGAATTCTCCTCACGTGTCCTCGTAATCACAAGGACACCTGGGAAGAATTGACCAACGTGCTTGACAGTCGGTGGTGTATTATTGACAAAACACAGGATCAGACACCATGTTGTAAAAAAAATAAAACAATCTTACTATAATGCTGAACTGGAGTCACTGCACAATTTTGCAAACTGTTGATGAGCATGAGTCAGAATGTGATGCGTTAGCGATGACAATGCATTATATAATATGTATAATACTGCCCACTCGCGACCACTATGCTCCAGAATATTGCACATTAGTGACGAAGATGATCCAGAATATTGAACACGAGTGACAATCATCGTTACAGAGGAAGCCCGATGTGGCAGTGGGGGGGTTGGAAGTGAAACGCAGCCCTGGAAGCAAACGTGGTTGAGCGGCGAAGGCCTCTGATCGCTTCAGCGCCTCCTCCTCACTCGGCGAGCCGTCCCTCCGTCACGGGGTGAGAGGAGGGGAACGGACAGCGTTGTCCAGAGCAAACGGAGCAGAAGAGTGAGCAGGGCGGAGGAGGAGACGGAGAAGGAGGAGGAGTGAAAACACAAAAACAGAGCAGGTCGGTCGGGTCGGGTCGGGTCGGGAGGAGGGAGGTGGATCTTCCTCCCCTCCAGAAGTTGTTCCTCTCCTCCGGTTCTCCTCCGTCACCCCACCCCGTGTTTCTCTCCATCCCTGCGACTCCTTTCATGGCCCTCTGGCTGCGTGAGCCCCCCCCCACCCACTTGCCGTGTCGGCTGCCACTCCTCAGCCGCGACCCTGTCACTCCTCCGACTCGCGGCTCACACCAGCGGCGGGTCGGGTGTCGCCAGCGGAGCTTGAATCTCGCAGCCGTTGTTGTCGGACAGAGCAGAGCCTGTGACGGAAGCCAGTGTGACAGCTGAGCCGCTGACCTTTGACCCCGGGACCACCGACGGGGAACCGGACGCACACGCACCAACAAACACACACCTGGACGTGTCGGATGTGGCTGCGTTGATGCTTTTGATTAACGAGCGTCCTTTTCGGGTTTTTTCGTACTTTTGATTGGAACGTTAACACGTGGGTCGTGGAAGAAAATGCAGCGTGAAACCAAGGTGCGCACATTGTGAAAGAGAAACATTTCAGGTTTAGGACGCTGTCAAAACATCCTGCTTCTGAGCCTCTAATTAACAAACGACATAATTCAGTTTTTTTTTTTTTTTTTTTTTAAATGAAAGGACAGCAGCACTTAGCCTGTCACAGCTGTTTCAATAGCGCGCAGGCCTTTTGTGCTCGGAAGAGAAAAAAAATTCTTGTCTACCGCAAATGCCAAATCCTCCCCGGCGTTTTAATCTGTCTCAGTTTTTAACAGCGCATGAGTTATGGAGTTATTAATGGTAATAAGTCATGGATTGAGATGGGGTTGGTCGTGTAATCCTCACAGATGAGTTGCGTAGAAGACAGCTCATCTGCGCCCGGTGGCCAGTCCTGGTACTGCAGCTCTACATAACTCCGCAGTGCTTAAGCGACGACTCTTTTTGATTCTTCTTACCAAATTCCTATTCCATGCAGCGCATTTTGCCAAACATGATATTATGGGATGTCGCCACAGAGTGAGCGACTCAGACGGTCAATCTTCGTTCGTCGCCTCCCTATCTCTTTATTTTTTCCAAGTGCCTCCTGTTTGTTGTGATCACTTACCTCTGGTCTCACCTCAGGTCCACTCTCTGCCACGTCTCACCTCCGCCTCACCCCCCCCCCGTCTCACCCTCGACTCCCCTAACGTGCTGCACCTGTGCCTTGTCCTCGCCCCCGTCCAAGTGCATTTAAGTCTGTGTCCTTGTCCATACATATTAACATTTTCCTTTTCTATCATTATATATTTTATAATAATAATATATTATTTTATTTTTTATTTCATGAATGTATTTTTTTAAACAAATTTAGCCACATACTCACATATCGCTGGCTTTGTCCC